>NC_133647.1:55627483-56227483 GCF_009905375.1 Apium graveolens
TCTCATTTTACTAGCCAAATTACTTTTTGTCCTTGCATGCAAAATGACCCAATTCTTGCTAGAGGGATACTTTTATCAATTACTAATTCCACTCACATTTAGTCAAATTAAAACCATAAAACAAGCACAAGTTGTCATGATCATTTCATTTTTCACTCCACACTCCACCCTCACCTCACTCTCTCCTCCCTCTCGGCTCAACCCCCCTCTCGGCCTTCCCATAGCTGAAGCCCCCACCCCTCTTTTTCTTCATTCTTTCACTCAAACATCCATCTTATATAATCTTACTCCCTATTTTTTTCATATATAATCCAAAGAGTTTAGAGTAAAAAGTGTATGTGTTGATCTTGCATGTCATATTTTAACTAGAACTCAAAATACAATCTTGATTCTCATGGATTTAAGATTGTATTATGAGGGAACTACAAGGAATGGTGAAATTCCAAGTCATGAGAGTGAAGCTCTTGTTTTTAATGGTCATTCTCCTTCCATTTCATTCGGCTATGACCATAAGGGAACCGAATGAATGGTTCTTAATGATGTTTCTTTGTGGCCTTGTTGATTTTGAATGTTTATGTGATGATAGCTTGGTTTTGGAAATAAAAACTTGATAAAACCCTTTGCATGTTAAATGATCATATAGATATGGTTAATGCTAGGCTTGCATGTTAATTTTATGATAAAATTTATTATGGAAATCATATTGTTTTGACTTGTAAATTCGAAGGCATGCATGCATAGATTCAACTCATGATTTTGAAAATTCTTGATCATTTGGATTGATAATTGTTAATAGGCTTTAATTTTCAGTTGAGTTAAGATATTGATTTTGATTTGTGCTCCTTGATATGTGATTTTAATTCGAATATATATGGAGGATATAAGTTGTTATTTTCGAAAACTTGATGACTTGTAATTAGTGTATTGTATTAACTCTTATTTTGCTATATTGTACCTTAGGTAAGAATGATCTCCACTAAGACAATATTGAATGTGGGAGTAGTAGTTCAGTAGATTTCCTTGGTTGAGGTTAGGTTGGGTTTTGATTGATGTTTGGTTGGGTTTGTCAAGTGAGAATCATGGTGGAAAGGGGAACATTAGATTCTGCAGAATTTCAGTTTGGTACCATGAGGTTTAGAGTGAGATTTGACCTTGTCATTATCGTGCACTTTGAGGACCAAGTCACCAGACTTTAGCACTAGGAGTATACATTAGGTTTTAGGTATTTGTTAGAGGTTTATAGGTCGTTTGGTTAGGTGCACGAGTGAAAACACAAAATCTGTCCAGCAGGGGACAGTTTTGCTACAACTTAGAAATGGGAAGTTTTGACCATGTCATAGGTAGGCCCTCATTAGTCCCTGTTTGGCCTTAGTTAGAGGGAGTTTCAGGGGAGTTATTCCAGCCATATTTCATAGGATTTGAGTTAGAATCATGTGTCACAAGTTAGTTCAAATCAGGACCCTTTTATGTCCCGAAAACAGGGGAAACATGGACTTTAAGCTTAGGCCTAGGGAGGCCCAAGCTAGGCCCTTGAGCCACACCATGTTTGGGAGTTGAATTATGATCAGAAGAGCCTAGTGTAGAAGTTTTAGAGGTAAAATTGAAGTATAAGAGTGTCAAATGCACCCAAGAAATCATAGATGTCATCCTGAAATCACTATAATGAGCACATTCACTTTTCACATAGTTTTAGAGCACGTAAGTGTGAATATTTTATTGACCACCATATTTTAAAGATAGCTTAAAGTCAGTAGAGTGAAAGGCCCAATTCAGGGTCAATAGGAATTGGATGGTTTAGTAAAGGCACTTCGAGTTAGGAGGTCAAAATTTGGAGTTTTGTCTAGTTTAGCGACCAAGTGACTTAAGTAAGTGGAGCGAGATCATCCAAATTATTGATGCAATATAATGTGTGTTATATTATTTTGTACTTAAATGTGGTATGTGAGCATATGTGGCTATGTGTACTATTATGCTATAAGGTGATCGTAAATATGTGTGTATATAGGCCTAAGAGCCATTGTGTATAATTTCGGTTTACAAATAGGTTGAGTTGGTGAGAATATATTATAATGAGGTTATTATTATTTGTGTAGGATCTCGTGACGAGGATAAACTTGCCATTAAAGTCGAGTAAAGCTTCCAGTTGCTCCTACCTGACAGTCAAGTCAGCCTTTCTCAAGGCAAGTGATTCAACCTATCTTTTTGTTTACAGTGCAAGTGTGCGATAAAAAGTTCTTATATATGATGCGAGTATTCTAATTCACCTTGATATACATGAACCAAGTGGGTTCAAATCTATCTTCGTATTATATGAAAATGCCATGAACCCTCAAGTGTTTATTGCAAGTAGTTTAACTTTACTTGAAGATTGCTATGGAAGTAAATCAAAAGTCATACCATGCTAGTATACCAAAGTAATTGTGATGTTAAACCATGTGCAAGTTATACTCAGTAACCTTATCTTGATACCTAAAAGTCAGATATTCCTTAACGTTTGTTCATGATTGCATGATAACCCTATCCTTACCATAAAGCACGATACTCTGTTATACCTTGAACTGATGCTCAATTTCTTTATATTTAATACCTATGTCTTATCTGGAACCATTACCTTGAACCTAGTTTGACTTTGTTCCTTCATACTATCCAATAACCTTGCTAAATCTCATTGTCAAAATCCTTATAAACAGAAACCTTGTAATTCCCTTGATAATGTATAGTTTAGTGGATCATGGCCTTGAAATTTAGTGGATCTATTCCCAGTGCTTCAAAGTTGATCTAGAACCCTTGATAAACATGGTCATTGTTTAAGAAATTAACTGTCAATTGGCATCAGTTTTTTTTAAATAAAAAGGTTAAAATTTGGTTTTCGAGTCCCAAAGGGGGACAAATATTTTCTTTAAATAGTGGATCTAGACTGAGACGCAAGTCCTTTCCGCTCTTAATTTGTAGGCTTAAAAGTTGCCTAGGGATCCCAATTAATGTTCTAGAACCCAGCGAGGTTCGGGATTACTTCGCGGCTGATCACCGGCTGTAAACCGTAGCGTCATAAAATGGTTTTTGATAAAGAAATGGTTTGAATTGTTTTGTTACAAGTAAATGATGCCATCACCCAAAAGTTTATCTCTTGTTATTATTAGCTCTTCCTTCACATTGTTATTCTTTTATTTTGTTTTATGTATTGTATTGTATAGCACTTGTTGAACATTTGGCTCACTACTTGCTTTCACCCTGATATTACAGCTAGCAGATATGGTTAGATTCAAGCAGACAGCGCGTAAGACTTGTGATGCCGATTCGTATGTTCGAGCTCAGGTAGAATAAGTGACCGTTTTGTGTGAGGACTCGATATTAAAAATTAGGTTGTAATAGTTAATAGTGTTGTGCTGTTCCAAACCCTAAACTGTAAGATCTTGGATTCAGATGTATTTATTTCCTTTTTGTTAACTATTGTAATAAGTTGTATTATATATATTGTTAAGTCGGGGCGTGATAGGTTTTGGTATCATAGCTACGATTTAGAGTCCCTAAACAGCCTAAATAGGTTATAGGATATATGTATAAGTTATAGGATATGATGCGAGAGAGTAGGTGAAGTGAATCTATTATTAATACTCCTCTTATATATCTATGTATTGTTTGTCAGCAAAGGGCGCATTCCTCATCATCCTCTGAGCCGACTGACACCATTGCTTTCTCCGTGTATGCTTAGTTGAGGCGCGAGTTCGACATGCTTCAGGGCAAGTACGATCGACTGTTAGACCGATTGAAGAACGTGTATCCGGACACAGCCGAAACTATGAAGGAAAGCCTAATAAGCAGATGACTGCGAGACTTTGGTTCAGTACATCAACACTAAGCTTGATGTTGTTGTGGAGCCTTAGTTCTTTCCATTATCTACCTTTCATGTTGTTGTATCATTGGACTTTGTAGAATTCCCTGTTGTTTCCTTTAAACTAGCATGTTATTCCTAGATTCAGACTTTATTCTAATCTTGATGTACCTTGACCTTAAAATTTCAATTATTATGCACTATCGTTCTATTTGCTTTCAATTATTTTTATGCCTTTATATGTATCACCCTTATTGCTTAATTTGAAACCCGCCCTCATATGTGAATAGAATGTCATGTGACACCCTACCCTCGAATTTTCTTATTGTTCATACCTGTTTGATATAACTTTTATTTCAGGATCATGCCACCCAAAAAGAAGAACCCAACAACCACATCTACCACAGATCCTAATATTCTTCAATTACTAGAAACCCTACAACAGCAAACAAATAATATAGCTCAACAACAAAGAACTCTTCAACAATAATTTGAAAACCAAGATAACCATGAACCACACCAACCACCTAATCCACCAGTACCACCTTGACAAGTTGTCACTTTCAAGGCTTTTCAGAATGTGAACCCACCTGCATTTTATGATACCATGATCCAGTAATAGCTAACACATGGATTAAGGAAATGGAAAGAGCTTTTGAATTGGTACAGTTAGGGATGAACAGAAGATAACATATGCTACTTACTTCCTGAAGGGCGGAGTCATTTATTGGTGGGATTCAGTGAAAGCTATGGAGGCAAATCAGCAAGTTTCTTGGGAAAGATTTAAGAAGTTATTTCTGGAAAAGTATTACCCTAAGTACATGCAGAATCAGATGGAGCTTAAATTTCTTGAGTTGAAGCAAGGGAGTATGACTGTACTGGAGTATGAGAAGAAGTTTACAGAACTGTCAAGGTTTGTGACAAAGTATACCAACAGTGAGGAGGAAAAAGTAAAGAGATTCCAACAAGGGTTAGAGTCTTGGATCAGAGATAGAGTGGCTATGTTTGAGCTTGATACTTATGCAGAGAGTAGTACAGAAAGATGCTCTGATTGAGAGTAATGGGATGCAGTCAAGGAAGGAAAAGGATAAAAAGAAGAGAAAGGTTCCATTTTATGGAGAAAAGTTTGAAGCTGGAAGCTCGCAAGACAGGAGTGTGAAAATGATTGGATTCCACAAAGGCGAAAATTTTCAGAAGAAGGGAAATTTGAATAAAAGACAAGAATCAAAGGGGAACAACCAGGCAAGCCAAGGGCAAGTTGGAGAAAATAGATTTCAGAGATCAGAATCCAAGCATTGTGGAAAAAGACACCCCGGAGTGTGTAATAAGCTGAACATGACATGTTATAGATGCAACCTGAAGGGACATTTGGCTAACGAGTGTAAGATACCGAAGTCGAGAGTTACATGCTACAAGTGTGGAAAGACTGGACACATAGCTAGGGAGTGCAAGTCAACCGAACCAGTCAAGGCTTTGATGAACATGGCAAGTACTCTGTTATACCTTGAACTGGTGTTCACTTTCTTTATATTTTAATACCTATGTCTTATCTGGAACCATTACCTTGAACCTAGTTTGACTTTGTTCCTTCATACTATCCGATAACCTTGCTAAATCTCATTGTCAAATCCTTTTAAATAGAAACCTTGCAATTCCCTTGATAAAGTATAGTTTAGTGGATCATGGCCTTGAAATTTAGTGGACCTATTCCCAGTGCTTCAAAGTTGATCTAGAACCCTTGATAAAGATGGTCACCGTTTAAGAAATTAACAGTCATTGGCATCAATTTTTTTTTAAATAAAAAGGTTAAAATTTAGTTTTCCAGTCCTAAAGGGGGATAAATATTTTCTTTAAATAGTGGATCTGGACTGAGACGCAAATCCTTTCCGCTCTTAATTTGTAGGCTTAAAATTTGCCTAGGGATCCCATTAATGTTCTAGAACCCAGCGAGGTTTGGGTTTACTTCGCGGCTGATCACCGGGTGTAATCCGTAGCGTCATAAAATGGTTTTTGATAAAAAAATGGTTTTGAATTGTTTTGTTACAAGTAAATGATGCCATCACCCAAAAGTTTATCTCTTGTTATTATTAGCTCTTCCTTCACATTGTTATTCTTTTATTTTGTTCTATGTATTGTATTGTATAGCACTTGTTGAGCATTTGGCTCATTACTTGCTTTCACTCTGATATTACAGCTAGCAGATATGGTTAGATTCAAGCAGACATCGCATAAGACTTGTGATGCCGATTCGTATGTTCGAGCTCAGGTAGAATAAGTGATCATTTTGTGTGAGGACTCGATATTAAAAATTAGGTTGTAATAATTAATAGTGTTGGGCTGTTCCAAACCCTAAACTGTAAGATCTTGGATTCAAATGTATTTATTTCCTTTTTGTTAACTATTGTAATAAGTTGTATTATATATTGTTAAGTCGGGGCGTGACACAAATGCATCAATTCAAAACTTAATAGAGCATTATAAAGTGTCATAAATGCCACTCAACATACCCCCAAACTTGAAGCGAAGCTTGTCCTCAAGCATAAATAGACTCAAAGAACAAGAAACAAAAATGCATGAATGCAACTAATTGAATGTAATGATCCCAAGAGAATAACTAAACCAATCAACAGCAACATCTCAACAAATGCAGTTACTCGCATAAAGATCAATCAAATCATACAAATCAACTTACAAACTAGAGACGTGCGTGTGTGCAACTGCTTACAGATATACTATCACAACTAGATCAATAATCATGACTCACTACTCATCAAGGCAATCGCAATGTTATAAATAAAATAAAAGCTAGACTCAAAATAACTTATAACATTTCAATTCTTATATCGGAGTTTTATATGGATTCATGCTTTTATTCAAACAAAACAACACACATATTTTTATTTGATCGTGTAATGAGTGAGGTCCATAAAAGACTTATACAATAGTACCCATGTAACGAGCGTTAGGTTAGTGGATCCCAGACTATATAAGCCTTAGGTCACTAGGCAGAAAGTCCCCAAAGAACTTAATAACTCGAGTACTAAAGAGCCCACTCGTGAGCAATTATAAATAACACTTATTTTTTTTCTTTTTCTTTTCTTTCTTTTTTTTTCTCTTTATCTTTTTTTCAATTTCTGATCGAGTGCGTTTCGCTCCATCTCGTTCAACCCTAGACTACTCATATAAATATGAGCTGACTACTAGCCATTTGACACCTAGCCACAATAACTAGCGATGAAATCCAATTTTTCACCAATTTCTAAAAATCCATGTTTTTTATTTAAGAGAATATCCTAAATTTTAAGTATAAATAAGCGATTAAACCTCGACAAACAAACAAACCATGATCAAGATCTAGCACTTAAACAACCTATAAGACTTAGTGAAATACAATTATCTCTAGCATGCGAATTAACTTAATACGACTCAACATCTCTAAATACAACATCACTGCACTAGCATCAATATCACAATTCAATCGGAAAAATCATCTACAGGATCATGTTATAATGCAAATACATGAACTATATGACAAACTAACATAAAAACTACCAAAAATAAAAAACTACATGGCAAAATATGCAACTATATGAACTTAATATCATGAATATGAAAACTATATACGACTGGCATAAAACATATTCCTTCAACTACTACCCCTAAACTTAAATTTTCACTATCCTCAGTGAAGGTAACAGTAAGGAATCAGGCATACCTAATCAGAATCAGGCTCCTCACCCTCAACGAGTGGAGTTTCATGTGTGTCCGGAGGTGGATACATGGAATTCTCACCAAATACTGGCCACTGGATGTCAACACCGGTGGCTCTGAAAGCTATCCCCAATGCCTGGGAGAGATCACGTGCAAACCTGCTGTAGATGTCTGCATCACATCCATCCTCCTAGTCAGATGCCTGTACTGCGTATTTCCCTTCTTCGATGGTTCCTGGAACTGTGATGGCTCTATCTCCTCACCCAACTGAGCTCTCCAACCTACCGTACAGGCATACTTAGAACCACCAGCATACATCTGATCTGCTGGTCGCTTGCCCGGAAGCATATCAAATGAATAACCAAGCCCCTTAGGATCGGACTTACCACCATACCACTCCATCATGTTCAATATAATCGAACTTTCAATAACAAAACTAGGGAGTTGAAGCTGCTCATGTGCGGCCCAATGAACACGAACTGCCGCACACAACCTCGTCACTATGGATGCATAGGGTATAGAACCCGTAGTGCTCCCTCTCAAAAATCTCAGCATACCATGGTGAATAATCCTACTAATGTCTACATAATCACCCTTCAGAATACCCCACAATAAACGTGCTCGTTCCACAGTAACCTCATGCATATGAGAAGATGGCAATATATTCGCACAAATATAGGCATTCCAAGCGCGTGCTAACCTGTTCATACAAGAACAGGCAATGTGGCATAATCAGTTGTGCCCCTCTTGAGCTTCTAATGAGTCTTTGGAGCACATAGTGTTGCAACAATAAAATCCAAATCAAAATCCTCTGGAGTCTTATCATTCCAAATATCCTGGTCGGGCTTTTTCATGGGCTGATTAATTACCCTCCTTATCGCCCTTGCACTATACTCCACCTTCATCCCCCTAACCATCGTGAAGCCATTCTTCTTCACCTTTGCATTAATATAGAACTCTCGAACAACACTCATGGGTACATCAGCGGGTGCCTCACAAAAGAAACCGAGCCCATCTCCCGAATCGTCTCCAATACCTTACCATCCTTCCCCGATGGCAGAAAACCTCGCTCCTTGATGATCGACTTAGAGAGAAGCCTCGTATACTCCACTTCAGTCTCGGGAGTAGAGAACCTCGGCCTTACACCATCCACACTAGAAGAATCAGTGCTGCTGCTGCTTACTTGTGTTTTTGTCTATTGGGCGCCATTAGAATTGAGTAGAGAGAATAAGAGTTTTATATTTGAGAGAAAATTTGTGTTTAAGAATTTATGAGGTGGTGAAGAAGTTTATGTATAAGTGTATGTATATATAGGTGGTGAAAAGAGAATTGTATATGGAATAGAAGTGGGATTTGATTATGGGAATAATGGGAGTAATGGGTTTGATTTGGAGAGGGAAATTTGGGATGTGGGGGAGTAAAATTCGGTTAGGAATTGATTTCGTAGCAAAAATCCCGATTTTTCTCTTCAAAACTGCCTTTTATTTTTTATGAGTCGGGACCATGGCGCGGGCGCGCACTAGGACAGCGCGGGCGCGCGCAACTTCTACCAAATCGGCATGGCCGCGCGCTGGATCAGCGCGGGCGCGCCGTGTTTCTGTAATTTCAGCGCGGGCGCGCCTGGCTTTTAAAGTCGGACCTGAATTTTTCTCTTTTTCTAATTTTTTTGTGATTTTCTCTTTTCTTCTTGCTTCCTATACTTACTAATATACAATAAACTTGGGTTGCTTTCCAAGAAGCGCTGGCTTTATGTGGTTAGCATGATGTAGAAACTCGAGATCAAACGGACAATAAAACAGCACTAACCACCTCGCGGTTTGCCGTGTCACCATAGTAATGCTTCAACCTCTGACCATTTACCTTGAATGCTTGGCCCAGATCATTCTCAAAAATCTCCATCGCTCCATTTGGAAACACAGTTTTGACAACAAACGACCCTAACCATCTTGACTTTAACTTTCCAGGAAAAAGACGAGGAGACGAGAGTTGAAAAGAACTTATTGCCCCGGCACAAATGATTTGAGCACTAGACCCCGATCGTGCCACCTCTTGACTTTATCCTTATACATTTTGTTGTTCTCATAAGCTTGAAGTCGAAACTCGTCGAGCTCATTCAATTGAAGCATCCTCTTCTTTCAGCTGCATCCAAATCCAGATTCAATTTCTTCAATGCCCAATATGCTTTATGCTCTAGCTCCACCGACAAATGACACCCCTTACCATAAACCAACTGATATGGTGACATCCCTAACGGAGTCTTGTATGTTGTTCGATACGCCCAAACAGCTTCATCAAGCTTCAAAGACCAATACTTTCTTGATGGACACACAACTTTCTCTAAAATGCGCTTGATCTCCCTATTAGATACCTCAGCTTGACCATTCGTCTGAGGATGATAAGCCGTAGTAATGCGATGATTGAAATTATGCCTTTGCATCATAGAAGTGAACTTGCGGTTACATAAATGTGACCCCTCATCACTGATTATGACTCTTGGAGTTCCAAATCTTGTGAATATCTGCTTGTGAAGAAAATTAAGCACTACCTTTGCATCGTTCGTTGGAAATGCCTTAACTTCAACCCATTTCGACACATAATCAACTGCCAACAAGATATAATGATTGTTATAAGATGAGACAAATGGCCCCATGAAGTTAATTCCCCAAACATCGAAGACTTCGACCTCGAGAAGCACATTAAGAGGCATCTCATCCCTCTTCGACATATTCCCCACACGTTGACATCGATCATATTTTAAAATGAACTGATGAGCATCTTTAAACAAAGTTGGCCAAAAAAACCTGCTTGAAGAATACGAGATGCTATCTTTTCTCCACCATAATGTCATTCATAAGCCGTTGAGTGGCAATCTCGCAAGATCCCCTCTTTTTCACTATAAGGAATACATCTCCTGATGATTTGGTCAGCTCCTTGGTGAAAAAAAGGCTCATCCCACATATACCACTTCATTTCATGTAGAAATTTTTTCCTTTAAGCGGGACTCAACTCTGGAGGCATAATGTTACTTAAAAGGTAGTTCACAATATTGGAAAACCACGGTTCTTCTACTTGCACTCCAAATAACTGCTCATCGGGAAAAGACTCATTAATTAAAGACTTATCTCGTGAAGTAGCAATTGGATCCTCTAAACGCGAGAGATGATCGACGACTTGATTTTCAGTCCCTTTTATGTCCTTGATCTCTAACTCAAACTCCTGAAGTAAAAGAACCCATCGAATCAACCTTGGCTTCGAGTCCTTCTTCGAGATGAAATATCGAATTGCTGCGTGATCAGTGAAAACTGTCACCTTCGTCCCAAGTAGATACGATCGAAATTTCTCAAAACCATAAACGATAGCCAAAAGTTCTTTCTCAATAGTGGTGTAGTTTAGTTGAGCACCATTAGAAGTCTTACTAGCATAGTAGACTACATGAAATATGTTGTTCTTGCATTTCCCAAGAACTGCTCCAACTGCATAGTCGCTTGCATTGCACATCATTTTAAATGGTTCAGACCAATTAGGTGCAGTTATGACAGGTTCCGTAATCAAACTCTTCTTCAATATCATAAAAGCAGCACACTCATTATCAAACTTGAAAGGAATGTCTTTTTCTAGCAAATTGCACAACGGCTTCAAAATCTTCGAGAAGACCTTGATGAAACGCCTATAGAAACCCGCATGCCCAAGAAAACTGCGAATTCCCTTAACAGATATGGGTGGAGGCAGATTTTCGATCACCCCCACCTTGGTTTTGTCCACCTCAAGCCCCTTGCTAGAAACCTTTTGACCAAGAATGATGCCTTGGCGCACCATAAAATGACATTTCTCCCAATTGAGAACCAAGTTGGTCTCAACACACCTTTTCAATACTAACCCAAGATTGTGCAAGCATTCATCATAAGAAGTTCCAAAGACCGAGAAATCATCCATGAACACTTCTACGTTATTTCCAATCATATCTGAGAAGATATCCATCACATCTCTAAAAAGTGGCTGGCGCTCCATATAGCCCAAAAGAATCTCTTCGGAATGTAAAAGTGCCTAAAGGAAATGTGAATGTAGTCTTCTCTTGATCTTCTGGAGTGATACAAATCTGATTATATCCTGAATAGCCATCCAGAAGACAATAGTAATCATGCCCAGCCAATCTATCAAGCATCTAATCAATGAAAGGAAGAAGGAAGTGATCCTTCCTCGTAGCATTGTTCATCTTTCTATAATCCATGCAAACTCTCCATCCTATAACTGTTCATATAGGAATAAGCTCATTCTTCTCATTTGCTACCACAGTGATACCACCTTTCTTTGGCACACATTGAATCGGGCTCACCTATGAACCGTCAGAAATAGGTAGATGATCCTTGCATCTAGCCACTTGAGGATTTCCTTCTTCACAACCTCTTTCATGATCGGATTTAGCCTTCTCTATTACTCAACAGTAGGCTTGCTTCCTTCCTCTAGCAGAATTTTGTGCATACAATAAGAAGGGCTGATTCCCTTGATATCTGCTATAGTCCAACCAATTGCCGATTTGAATTCTCTAAGAATTCTCAAGAGCTTCTCCTCATCGGTACCTGAAAGGTCAGATGCAATAATAACAGGAAAAGTAGATGCATCACCTAAAAATACATACCTCAAATGTTTAGGTAAAGATTTAAGCTCAAGAGTAGGAGCTTCCTCAATAGATGGCTTGAGGCGCTTCGAAGAACTTTTCAACTCCTCCAATCCAAGAGATTCAAAAGGCATATCCATCTTTCGCTTCCAGGGAGAAGCATTCAAATATTGTAAGTGCTCATCACAGTCATCATCTTTGCTATCAGAATTCCCCAATAAGGCCTTCTCTAAGGCATCGGACCTTAGCAATCGATCGATTTAAGAATTAACCACAGTATCGACTATTTCCACCTTTAAACACTCCTCATTTTCTGTAGGAAATTCCATGGTATTGAACACATTAAAAGTCACATCCTGATCCATCACTCGCATGGTAAGCTCACCTTTCTACACATCTATCAAGGTTCGACCAGTAGCCAAGAAAGGTCTTCCCAAGATTATGGGAATTTTCTTATCCTCCTCGAAATCAAGAATTACAAAATCAGCAGGGAAAATGAGTTTGTCCATCTTGACCAAGACATCTTCCACAATATCTCGCGGATATGTAATAGAACGATCGACCAACTGCAAAGTCATGTATGTAGGTTTTGGATCAGGTAAGTCCAACTTTTTGAAGATTGACAATGGCATCATATTGATGCTAGCTCCCAAGTCACATAGACACTTATAAAATGACACATTTTCAATGATGCAAGGAATAGTGAAGCTTCCAGGATCTTTAAGCTTCAGAGGCAATTTCTGTTGCAATACAGCACTGCATTCCTCCGTGAGAGCGACGATCTCTAAGTCATCAAGCTTCACCTTCCTAGAAAGAATATCTTTCATGAAATTCGCGTAACTAGGCATTTGCTCAAGAGTTTCAGCAAAAGGTATGTTGATATGAAGTTTCTTGAACACCTCTAGAAACTTTGCAAACTGCTTATCCAGTTTCTTCTTCTGTAGCCTCTTAGGAAAAGGAGGTGGATGATAGATCTGTTTCTCCCATGTATTACCCTCAGGAGGAGTGTGCTCAACAGTAGTCTTTCTTGGTTCCACTTCAGCTTCCTTCTACACTTCTTCTTCATCAGCCTCCACTTCAGAATCTGGAGTCTTAGCTTGTTCAGGATTCACAACATTACCATACCTCAATGTGATTGCTTTAACATGCTCCTGAGCTTCCTTTTTGCCTGGCACTTCATACTTGGAAGTGTGCCAGGTTGACGATTTAGTAATGCATTAGCAATTTTGCTGATTTGATTCTCCAAGGTCTTGATAGAGACAACTTGGCTCTTGCACATAAGTCTCAACTCCTCCAATTCAGATTTTTCATTAGATTGAGGTAACTGTTGAAGTTGAAGTTGTTACTTTGGGGGCATATTACGGTTGTTGCGAACAACCAGGAGGGGTTATACTGCATTGCTGTATATGGCTGATAAGATTGTTGCAACCGTATTATGATTGTTGCTCCAGTTGAAGTTAGGATGATTGCGGTTTATTCGGATGATAAGTGGCTGGAGCTTGTTGTTGTTATATCTGAAAGTTGCTCACAAATTGAGCTGATTCGCTAGAAATAGCACACTGCTCAGTTACATGTGCCCCCGCGCAAAGCTCACAAATACTTGTGATCTGGTAACTCCATAGAAGTAGCCAAGAGTCCACTTTCATTGTCAAGCTTGAAGTTGAGAAGCTATAACAGCAGCTTGATCACTTCCAGAATTCCTGCTACCTTTCATTGCAACATCCTTTGTGTAGAATTCTGGTATTATTGGCTGCCATTAGCTCAATCAACTCAATAAGCTTTAATTGTAGCTTTTAGCCCTAAGGCTCCACATATGCCTGTATCGAGCATAGTCTAGATTTTGCTCCTAAACCATTGTAAAATAGTTGATAATCAATCCAATCAGGCATGCCATGTAGTGGGCACTTCCTCAGCATCTCCTTATATTGATCCCAAGCCTCACACAGAGATTCACCAGTTTGCTGAGCAAACTGATTACGAGCATTCTTGATTGCATCAGTCTTCGCCATAGGAAAAGAAGATTAGTGAAAAACTTTTGAGCAAGATCCTCCCATTTGGTTATAGACCCTGGTGGTAGAGAAAATGTACCAACATTTTGCTTTGTCCCTAAAAAGAAGGGAATAGTCACAGCTAGATAGCATCTTCAGACACATCGTTGAACTTGAAAGGGTCACAGATCTCGATTAAATCCCTGATGTGCATGTTGGGGTCTTCTGTAGGAGAACCCCCAAACGGAACTGAGTTCTGTATCATCTGAATCGTGCTCGATATTGATCTTAAAAGTGTTAGCCGCGATGGCTGCCTGATGATGCTTGACTGACCTATCATTGATCTTAAGCTTAGAATAGTCCTCAATGCCTTAATATTATCTACTTGATCCCCCATCTCTAATAATGGTGGTTCTTCGATTTTCTCTCTTCTCCTACTTTCTCTTTGTCCTCAAAGTAAGTTAGTTCTCCCATCATACTCATTTCTAATAATGTTTGACTAAGACTATTCCATCACTAACTTGCTTAACTTGTAAACCAAGAAAGTAAGTTAGTTCTCCCATCATACTCATTTCATACTTACTTTGCATTAATTTGGCAAACTTTTTGCAAAGTTTCTCATCTGTAGAACCAAAAATAATATCATCTTAAATTGAACAAGTATACTAGAGCCATTAACATTCTGAAAAATAAAGTTTTATCTACAGTACCTTCTTGTGAAGTGATTTTCCAAAAGGAACTTTGATAAAGTGTCATACCAGGCTCTAGGTGCTTGCTTCCGTCCATAAAGTGCTTTCAAGAGATAATAGACATGTTCTGGAAATTTGGATCTTCAAAGCCAGGAGGTTGACTTAGATAGACTTCTTCCTCCAAATCTCCATTCAGAAAGGCACCTTTGACATCCATTGATAGACCTTGAAGTTGGCATAGGCTGCATAGGCTAAGAAGATTCTGATGGCTTCAAGTCTTATAACAAGACCAAATGTTTCATCAAAATCTATTCCTTCTTGCTGACAATAGCCCTTAGCAACCAATCTAGCTTTGTTCCTGACAACTATGCCATTTTCATCCATCTTGGTTCTGAATACCCACTTGGTGTCTATTGGATTCTTTCCTTAGGCTTGAGCACCAGCTTCCATACATTTATTCCTTTCAAATTGGTTTTAGCTCCTCCTGCATAGCTAAAATCCAATCAGGATCAACAAAGCTTCTTCTACCTTCTTTGGTTCTTCCTGAGTTGCTCTTCTTGTTTGAACTCTAGAAGAAACATCACCAATAATAAGCTCAAAGGGTGATCTTTTGTCCATTCCTTTGTTGAGGTAGATTAGCTCTAGATGAAGAAACCTCATTGTTGTCTTCATGTGTGATTTAGTTTTGATTGTTAAAAACTCCCCCTGAGTTTGTGGATCTTGATTTGAGAAAGGGGAACTTTTATAGGTGATCTATCTTGACTTCCTGCTCCTCTTGATAACCGACGGATGGTGAATTTTGAGTACCGACGGATGAAGCTGGTTGTCTTCCGACGGATAACGCAGACTACCTTCCGACGTGTTGGGTCCCAATGTGTTTGTAGAAGGGGGGGTTGAATACAACGTTACCAAATAATCAAATAAAATGCGGAATAAAAAATGTGAAACAAATTCAAGTTAAATAAAAATATTATTAAACTTGAAAGGTGTTACAACAACTGTATCGATTACAAGGAATTAATCTCAAATTAATTATCACAAATCTAGAATAAATTCGACATGAACTTTTTCTATTTTTGTAATAAAATAGATTCAAATGCTAAACGCAATTTGAGATTAAGTTCTAGAGATTTTGATCCGCTAGATTGAATACACAAGAGCAAGATAAAGATTTCTAGTGGATTGGATTTAACTTTACAATCTAGAAATTTAATCTTGAAGTATGCAGATGAAAAGATGAACTATTTCTTCTTGATTTTCTTTTCTGCCTTGTTTCTTGACTTCTGTGTTCTTAATAATAAGTTGCTGCTTCTCTGCTTCTTTTTAAATCAACAAACGAATAGAATTGACTTGGCATGACAATCCTATAGCTGGCAAGACTTTCGGTGAGACAATTGAATGAACTAGCAAGACAATCTGAATGAACTAGCATGACAATCAGAATGAACTAGCAAGACAATCATCCTCCTAGAGTAACTTTCGGTGTGACAATTGAATATGGCCTAGCATGACAATCGGTATGACAATCCTGATTGTCATGCTAGTTCATTTTCAATTGTCTTGCTGATTTAATGCTTGAATTTAATCCAATTAAACTTCTGAAAATTCCTAGAATTAATTCAGAATTAATTAATCAATTAATTCAATTAATAAATAAATTATTCTTTGCAGATATAATTATTTTCTTAATTAAATTAGATGACTTAATTAATTAATAGAGAATTAATTCTAGTCTTGAGCAGCAACCATTCTTCTGCAAATCTTCTGAAAATCACTGAAAATTATGAATCAATTCCACCACTTCAACGTTGACACTCGATGTACTGTCTGGTTCATGAGTGACTAACTTCCGTGACGTTTCTTCATATCTTGACTTTGACACTTTGATTTTCTTCAGATTAAATCCTTGTAATTTATTGATACCCTGACGAGATCTCTGTCACTTGATTAAATCCACGATCTTGATTTATATCACTGAGGCATGATCAACTTCTTGAACTTCTTCCAGTGAATTAACTCCTCAAGTCTGTAGATGAACCTTGTCTCTGAATCCTTTGACAGATATTACTTTGCGAGATCTCTGTGACGGTCGATCCACTATTTACTTATTACATTCTTATTTGAGTTGAGTTGAATCCTCGAATATACAAATAGGCTATGACATATGACTTACAATCTCCCCCTATTTGTTTGTTAGACAATAACACACAAATACCTAGAGGATAACTCAACTAACAAATAAGAAAAAGATATAAACATACATGCAAAGTAAATAGTAGAAAAGTTCTGGACTAGATTTAACATTTTCCAGATTCCAAGTAGATGTTCCTCTAGACTGAACATATCTTCAAGTAGTTCCATCTTCATTTGTACAACCACATTTCCTGTTGAGAAGCCCATATCTCTTGCTTCTCCCCCTATGAGAATCAACTGATTAAAGAAGATCACCTTCGTTTTACCACCTCTCCTGTACAATAGGATCCGCAGATAAAACCAATGGTACTCCCCTAACAGCTTCTTCCCTTACTAGGAAATCACCTTGTGTTTACCACCTCTCCCGTACAATAGGATCCGTAGTTACAAACAACAATGGTGTGGTGTAGTGTACATTTTTAGGATCTTTTTCTTCCTCCCTGCTATTTCTCCCCCTTAGTTGAGGAATCCTCCAAACTATTCTTAAGCTTTTATCTCCCCCTTAAAGAAGGAATGTATGCCGTCGTCTGAAGGAGTTCTCATATTTCACTTGGTTGGAAAAGAAATAACAAGTAGTTTCTCTTTCTACCTCACTGTGAGTGTGTGATTCTGTTTAGTGTACCTCATAGTGTTTCACTCTTCTCTCCACTCGTGTTTACACTCATTCTCACAAGTGTATCCCTCCTCTCATAGCTCCAAAAATCAGCTATACCTGCAAGGAAAATCACCTTAGCCATCCTTAAGGAGGTCACAGGTGGTGCAATGGGAGTTCACAAATCCCCATCCTTGTTAAACTCGTCAGATAAATCTGAGTCATAATCTACAAGTTGCTAGTTTCCCTTTTAGGGTTCCAGATTTGAATTCTGGGAAGGTAAACAATGATCCAAAGAATTTAGCATAAAGATCACAGTTCCCTTCTAATGCCTGTGAAGACATTTCCTTGTGACTCATCAGGTAATATCTGAATCATTGTCAACAAGTTGCCGATCTGCACCTATGTCAGATCCACTATCCGCAGATGCATCCAGGGGATTTAAGCCTGGGGAGGTAGACACTGACCACTGACATATGGCTTTTGGATCAGTATCCTCTCCTAACACCTGTAAAGGCAATTGGTCCACTAACGAACCTTGAACAATCGAATCTGACCTTAAAATGGTCGAAACTCTTGTTTCCGTCAACTCATCCTTTGTGTGTGTAACCTCTCCTTGTGCATCAAGAATTGATTATGTTTGAAGTGGTGACACTACATCGGATACCTTGGCCGACAGGCAAAATTCAATAGATGCACCCTGTTGAGAGAATGAATCTAGTAACTGATTTTGTGCCTTTTCAACCATTACATCTTTTTGAGAAGATGTATGGGGGTTAGCAGTTGTCTCGGTTTAAATACTACTCATCTATGTAGGAGACAGAGCTACTGGGTTGACTACAGAACCTTCCTTATGTGGTGCACTAGGCACTATCTCCCTCACGCTCATTCATACTACATTTAGTGGTAAGAGAGTGTTGGTTGGTTCTGTTTTTTTTGTGTTTGTCTTTACAGTCTGGGATAGACGTTGTGGGTTTTCAACCTCATGACTGTCAATGAAAGAAAGTCAATGGAGACTGAACCTGTATCATAGAACATATGGTAATAGAGAGAAAATGATTTACAATAGTGATTTCAAAAGATTTTACATGAAATAAGAAATCACTAATGTAGAAAGAAGTTTAATTTTGTTTTTCAATATGAATGAGTTTTTGATAAAATATTGATCACTTAGGGTAAAGTCTAAGTAATTCTCATTCATGTCAAAAGCTTACAAATATCTGCAACATAATGTTAACAAGATATCATTGACCGATACTTGTCAAGTACTTTAGATACTAATTGTTATGTTGCATAATTATGACGACTCTACTAGTTCATATAAAATTATAACTTCTGTTAGAGTGCCATACCATGTCCTTGATGATTGCTTGAGCAGTATACTAGTTCATACCAACCTGAAGTGAGATTGTGAAGAAGAGATTGCATAGTCCAATAGATCTGCAACTGCAAAGTCCATGAACTGTGGTGCACTGACTTCCTCTTTTGACTCACCAACCAGGAGTACACTTGTACACATCTTACTAGAGTTCAATTCCAAGTGTAATGTGCAGCAGGTGCCTGATATGTCGTAATATTCTCAAGTCTCGTCACTGGTGCTATATGTTGGATACTGCTTCCTGATAATAACCTAGCACAATATACAAAATTAAAATGATAACATTCCCCGCTTGCAAACAGCCATATCCCTCAGATAAACCTTTGCTGTTATCTCCAAAGGTAACCATGGGGCCAGCTTCCTCAATCCACATTTGATAGCAGGGCTCTATCTCCGGTCATATGTCTTGATGATCCACTGTCAAGAATCCACACTACCGGTTACACCTGTTTAATCCCTGCACTACAAATGGATTAGACCTTCTTCGGAACCCAAACTTGGTTGGGCCCGGCATACTTGTAGAACTGTCCTTTGTCAGGCAAAACAACATTTTTAATTTTAATTGCCTCAACTTTCTCAATGACTGAACATTTGACCTTGTAAACAGCCTTAACAAATTTCTGTTTAAGCTTAGGCACAAATGTCTCCTTTCTAGCCTTAGAAGGACTGGCAGTCTTAGACCTATCATGCTTCTTGTTATTCACATGCTGACGAGGAGTAGTCTTATCATTAGACACATGCTTACCATTAAAATAAGCATACATCATATTAAAAGCACAAGACATACAATTAGAAACACCACATGCTTTATGAGAGTGATTAACAGCAGGCAATTTATGCATGGTAGACATGGCATTATTGTTATCCAACTCATGTGTGTCTGAGTTAGTCTCAGTTGCTTTCACAACTTTGACTGGAACTTTCGACTCACTTGACTTGGAAACAATCTTCTCATTAGCATGATCCTCAGCACGTATTTCTTCTTGAATAACAGAAGAGGTCGCATCAAATGGTTCAGCAATTGATGCTTTATAGAGGGGTTCATCAACACCCTTAAGCACATGTGATACTTCCCTCCCTTTAGCACAGACATGAGGAGGGGAGTTTATGCCTAATTCTCCAATAGCAGCATTGTAATCATATCCTATTCCAGATGTTTGATTAACAGCTTGCTTACTGTAGAACTCTTTAGCCTTCGAACAAGAATTGAAGTAGGCTCTAACCTTAGTCTCAAGACCGGTGATCTTGTCTTTGAGAATAGTTTCGAGTTTTCTATAACAGTCAACTCTATTCTCTAGAAAAGATACCTGTTCTTTTAATTTGTCTTGATTAATATGCACAAGTCTTAATTCATTGACCTCTTTCTCAAGGTCTGTGATCTTTAAACTTAATAGTTCATTATCACGACGTGCACAATCTAAGTTACCTCTTAGATGATAAACCATTTCAGCATCAGAAAGTTTTACCTCTATTCTTGACGATGAAGCTTTTCCATCAATAGCCATAAGAGCAAGATTTCCTTCATCTTCATCTTCACTGTCAGTATCATCCCAGCTTCTTCCCTTTGCCAGATAAGCCCTTTCAGAGTTCTTTCTTACTTGCTTTGGCTTCCTACATTCTGTGGCAAAGTGTCCCAACTCATTGCAGTTATAGCATCTAATGGTGCTTCGATCAACCATCCCTGTTTTGTACCCACCACTGCTGGTGTTAGAGGATGAAGATCCACCTTTCTGGAATTTGTTGTAGTTGGACTTGTACTTAAGCTTGGGATTCCTCCTGAATCTGACATGGGAGAATCTCTTGACAATTTGGGCCATTGATTCATCTTCCAATTGCTCCAGCTCTTCCAAGGAATAAAAATCATCACTTGATTGATTTGTAGTAGGAGGATCATATTCTGCTACTAACTCATTTTCCTCACCCTTGGAAAACTGTACCATTCTTTCTAACTGTTGAGATTGTTGTTGTTGTTGACCTTCAGCTACAAGTGCAGTAGATGTGCTGACCATTCTATCCTTCCCGTAGACTTCCTTCTGTTGAATCTGCTCCAACTCATAGGTTTTTAACACTCCATAGAGCCTGTCCAAAGAAATCTCACTTAGATCTCTAGCTTCTCTAATGGCAGTGATTCTATGTTCAAGATGAGCTGACAGTGTTAAAAGGAACTTTTTGTTGACCTCCCTGATTGAATAATACTTTCCATTGATGTTCAGGTTGTTGATCAACGCATTGTACCTCTCAAACACTTCAGTAATTCCTTCTCCTGGATTTGATTTGAAATGTTCATATTCAGAGGTTAGGATTTCCAACTTGTTCTCCCTAACTTCCTCCGTGCCTTCATTAATCACCTCAATAGTTTCCCACATGTGTTTGGAATTTTTACAGTTCATCACATGTCTGTTCATCAAGGGATCAAGGGAATCAATTAATATTAATTGAAGGCTGGCATCCAAGGAGACTTCTTCCTTCTCAGCAGGAGTAAAATCTTCAGGCTCTTTTGGCTAGGTTCTAGCTTCAGTAGTCACCACACCATCTATTATTACCTCCGGTTCAATAACCATCGGAGTTTTTATACCCTTCTTTAACAAGTTTAAATATTTGGGATTTGCAACTTGTAAAAATAATAGCATCTTCTTCTTCCACATGATATAATTCTCTTTATCAAATTGTGGAATTTTAACGGTTCCAACTTTATGTGAAGTCATTATGAATTTTTGAATAAATAAAAATTCAAGGAGTTGAAAAATCACAAAAGTCTAGGATCTTGATTTGTTCGTTAATCAGAAGGCTCTGATACCAATTGTTGGGTCCCAATGTGTTTGTAGAAGGGGGGGTTGAATACAAACGTTACCAAATAATCGAATAAAATGCGGAATAAAAAATGTGAAACAAAATTCAAGTTAAATAAAAATATTATTAAACTTGAAAGGTGTTACAACAACTGTATCGATTACAAGGAATTAATCTCAAATTAATTATCACAAATCTAGAATAAATTCGACATGAACTTTTTCTATTTTTGTAATAAAATAGATTCAAATGCTAAACGCAATTTGAGATTAAGTTCTAGAGATTTTGATCCGCTAGATTGATACACAAGAGCAAGATAAAGATTTCTAGTGGATTGGATTTAACTTTACAATCTAGAAATTTAATCTTGAAGTATGCAGATGAAAAGATGAAATATTTCTTCTTGATTTTCTTTTCTGCCTTGTTTCTTGACTTCTGTGTTCTTAATAATAAGTTGCTGCTTCTCTGCTTCTTTTTAAATCAACAAACGAATAGAATTGACTTGGCATGACAATCCTATAGCTGGCAAGACTTTCGGTGAGACAATTGAATGAACTAGCAAGACAATCTGAATGAACTAGCATGACAATCAGAATGAACTAGCAAGACAATCATCCTCCTAGAGTAACTTTCGGTGTGACAATTGAATATGGCCTAGCATGACAATCGGTATGACAATCCTGATTGTCATGCTAGTTCATTTTCAATTGTCTTGCTGATTTAATGCTTGAATTTAATCCAATTAAACTTCTGAAAATTCCTAGAATTAATTCAGAATTAAATAATCAATTAATTCAATTAATAAATAAATTATTCTTCGCAGATATAATTTATTTTCTTAATTAAATTAGATGACTTAATTAATTAATAGAGAATTAATTCTAGTCTTGAGCATCAACCATTCTTCTGCAAATCTTCTGAAAATCACTGAAAATTATGAATCAATTCCACCACTTCAACGTTGACACTCGATGTACTGTCTGGTTCATGAGTGACTAACTTCCGTGACGTTTCTTCATATCTTGACTTTGACACTTTGATTTTCTTCAGATTAAATCCTTGTAATTTATTGATACTGTGACGAGATCTCTGTCACTTGATTAAATCCACGATCTTGATTTATATCACTGAGGCATGATCAACTTCTTGAACTTCTTCCAGTGAATTAACTCCTCAAGTCTGTAGATGAACCTTGTCTCTGAATCCTTTGACAGATATTACTTTGCGAGATCTCTGTGACGGTCGATCCACTATTTACTTATTACATTCTTATTTGAGTTGAGTTGAATCCTCGAATATACAAATAGGCTATGACATATGACTTACACGACGGATGAAGCATAATGTAACTCGACATATGTTGAGTTTTGTGCTTCATTGGTGGTAGATTTATATGCATTATCCTTAGATACATTCTCTTGATCACTTTCATCACTAACCATCTCCACATTGTCGAATTTGAGGCTCTCATGGTAATCTCCATCTTTCAGTCCTTCAATCTTTTTATCATCAAACACAACATGTATTGATTCCAGAACAATGTTGGTTCTTAGATTGTAGACTCTATATGCTTTACCAACAGCATATCCAACAAAAATTCCTTCATCTGCTTTAACATCAAACTTCCCATTTTGATCAGTTTGATTTCTCAGAATATAGCATTTGCAGACAAAGACATGAAGAAAGTTTAGAGTTGGCTTCTTGTTCTTGAACAATTGATAGGGAGTCATGCATCTTGCTTGATTAACCAGAGAAATATTCTGAGTATAACATGCAGTATTTACAGCTTCATCCCAGAAATATGTTGGTAACTTAGATTCTTCAAGCATTGTCCTTGCAGCTTCTATAAGTGATTTGTTCTTCCTTTCCACTACTCCATTCTGTTGTGGAGTCCTTGCTGCTGAAAACTCATGCAGAATCCCATTTTCCTCACAAAATGCTCTCATGACAGAATTCTTGAACTCAGTTCCATTGTCACTCCTCATTCTTCTAACCTTGAAATCAGGATGATTATTGACTTGCCTTATGTGATTGATAATGATTTCACTAGCCTCATCTTTAGACTTTAGGAAATATGTCCAAGAGAACTTTGAGAAATCATCTATAATTACTAGGCAAAATCTTTTCCTTGAGATGGACAATACATTGACTGGTCCAAACAAATCCATGTGAAGCAGTTGCAAAGGCTCTTCAATTGTTGAATCAAGTTTCTTCCTGAATGATGCTTTAATCTGCTTCCCTTTTTGGCAGGCATCACACAGTCCATCCTTAGAAAACTCCACTAGGGGAATGCCTCTGACCAGTTCTTTCTTTACTAGATCATTCATGGTCTTGAAGTTTAAATGGGATAGCTTCTTGTGCCGTAGCCAACTTTCATCCTGACTTGCTTCACTGAGAAGACAAGTTACAGATTCTGCATTAGATGAGTTGAAGTCAGCTAGGTACATATTTCCTTTTCTCACACCAGTGAGAACCACTTTGTTGCTTCTTTTATTAGTCACAACACAGGCTTCTGAGCTGAAGGTTACTGAATTGCCTTTATCACAAAGCTGGCTGATACTCAACAGATTGTGTTTGAGACCATCCACTAAAGCAACCTCCTCAATGATGACATTGTCCTTTGAAATCAAGCCATATCCCACAATATAACCCTTGCTGTCATCTCCAAAAGTAATACTTGGGCCAGCTTTCTCCTTAAACTCTGTGAGCAGAGTAGAATCACCAGTCATGTGTCTTGAACAACCACTATCCAAGTACCAAAGATTCTTTCTGTTTCCCTGATTGCTTGAGGAACTTGTTTCTGTCTCATCAGACTTGGCCATTAGGGCTAGATTGACATAGCTGACATCTTCATCTTCATCCAGACCATCTGCTGCCCAGTCATTTTATTGTGTAATAAAAGCCCTTTCCTTTTGCTTGAGTAGATCAAATTATTTTTGCTTATAATCCACAGACTCAAACTTTTTCTTACTGGAATCTGACTTCCTACAGTCACTGGAAAAATGCCCTGCCAAGCCACATTTGAAACATTTGAATTTTGATTTATCCACCATGTTTCTATTTGGCTTGGCTGCTCCAAAGTTCTTCTTGAACTTGAGCTTGGAAAATCTCCTAAAAAGAAAAGCCAGGTGCTCATCAATGTCCTCCATGTCATCTTGGCTCAATGAATCTTCACTTTCTACTGCAAGCCCCTTGCCCTTGTTCTCACAGACCCTTGAAGTTGATTCAGCAGCTTCCATCTTCATTTCCTTCTCCTTTTCCAACTCAGCAACTAGTGCAATGGATCCTCCTTTCTTCTTTCCTCTCTCCATCCTTTCATCCTGCTCTATTTCAAGCTCATAGGTTTTCAGGATGCCATACAGTCTCTCCGAAGTAAACTCCTTATAGTCTTGTGAGTTTCTTAATGAGACTGTCATTGGTTTCCATTCCTTTCGAAGAGATATAAGGAATTTCATACTGGAATCTTTAGTATGATAGACCCTTCCATGCAACTTTAGAGCATTTAGTAGTTTCTGAAACCTACTAAAGATGTCAGTGAGAGACTCACTTTCTTCATTATGGGAATGCTCATATTGCTGAATCAGGAGCTACATCTTGTTTTCTCTAACTTGCTCAGTGCCATCACAGGATATTCAACTCCATTAAACAGGATATTCATGGCCTTTTTATCCTTCCTGACTTGTTCAATGTCAGGATCAGACCATTCATGCCTTGAGGACTGATGGCTCGTTTCCTGTTGCAGCTCTCATTGGAACATGAGGGCCTCTTTCTATGCAGTCCACATAGGCCTCATCTTGAGAAAGCATGTGAAGATGCATCTTTACCTTCCAATGATGGTAATTATCTTTATCCAGAAAAGGGATCTTGACTCCAACATCCTTCTTGTTCATCTTGCTGTATTGTTTTGATCTTTAAACTCTTTGTAAGTTAAGAGCTCGCTTTGATACCAATTGTTAGTCCCTTAACAATATGACAAGAATTACAGAAGGGAGGTTGAATGGAATTCTTGAAACTTTTTCTTGAAATAAAATGTTCTAACTCAAATATAAATATAAGTGTATTGATTAGCACAATGCGGAATAAAAACTTAAGTGAATCAAAACACATGTAATTAAAAACAAGAATCTTTAAAAACTTTCTGGTGGATTTGAATGATTTCACCAGAGATATATATTATATATCGAGAGAACCCTGTGTGCAAAAATGCTCACAGCTTCTTACAAATATTGAACTACTGAGAATACAGAGAAATGCTAATAATTCTGCTTACAAATGTTTCTCTTGATGTGTTCCCAGATCTATGTTTCTATTTGCTACTTCTTGGTTTATATATTACCAAGATTACAAAGTCAAAAGACAGGATCATTATAAAAACTATCGGGTCTAATACTTTGCTACTTTGTTCTCTATTACCCAGTTAATAGGCTTCCTCATTCCATTTGCATACACTTCGACGCATGTGACTATGCTGTCACTGTCAACTGATATTTGAATTCTTTATCCGTTGAGTACATGATCATCCGTCGAGTTTATGATCATCCGTTGATGGCTTTATTGATCATCCGTCGACTGCTATATTGAACATCCGTTGATAGCCATTTGATCATCCGTCGATGGCTTTGTTAATCATCAGTCGGTAGCTATTTTGGCACTTGACTTAAATTCATTTATGCAGAATTACAAGACATCATCTATGTACAATTAATAAACCTATTCTGCATATCTAGTTAAAGTCAACATGACTTATATGCTAGTACAAAATCTATACAAAGGTATATGCAAAAATGTGCTACAGACTCATTATTACATAAGCTACTCACTCGATGGATAATAAGTCATCATCCGTCGGGACTATAATGAGTTATCCGTCGGGACTATAATTCTTATCCGTCGAGTGCTACATTATTTCACTAAGTAAAATATACTTAGGTGTTTTGTTCATGTAATCATCAAGTACACAACATATGCACAACAAAATTATAAATTTGTAGAAGAAGTTAAAGATATAGAGTTCGATATAAAATATAATTGAAATTGGTAAAGTAATAGAGAAAGTTGATTTCAATATCAATTACAATTAGAATTAGAATTGATCGACCCAATAATTATAATTAGAATAATTAAGTGAGGGTAATTAAGTAATTTCAGTCAGTACCGACCGACCGACTACCAAACTTTTAATGTTTCGTCTATTATAATATAGTATATTTACTGTTTCTTCTATTATAATATAGTATATTTAATTGAGGGTAATTAAGTAATTTCAGTCAGTACCGACCGACCGACTACCAAACTTTTAATATTTCGTCTATTATAATATAGTATAGATCTTTTATTCCAAGAAAGCAGGGAAGCTTGATATGTCAGTTATTGTTAAAAAGAATTTTCTGATATGTAAAAAAGTATGTTATATATATATAGGGTCAGATTCAGTGGGTAACTAGTTTATTAAGGTAACTAAGTATTCCATAGGTCCACGTATGTTCATCAACTTTAGCCACATTTATGTTCAACAGTTTATTGTTCTTAACCATCTTTATATTCCGTAATTTTGACATCTTGTTCTATAACATGTGTGCTGTGTTTTTTTAAGTATTTTACATTGTAGTGTTTTTTAATTTTTTTGCATCTAGTAATTATGTGTTCTATAATTATTTTTATGTTCTTTAATTATTATTTTTATAGGATTTATTTTTTACCAGTGTTCTTTATTTTAAATTAATGTTATGTAATTTGTACGTGTTCTGTATTTTTAACTAATGTTATGTAATTTTTGTATGTTCTCTTTTTAGTTAATGTTATTTCTAACTAATGTCGGTGAAAGTTTAACATGTTCTGTAATTATGTTGTGTAATGATATTTTTCTTTAGTGTTATGTATTTTTTAACATTGTTTTGTTTTGTCGTAGTTGTTTCTTCTTTAAAATTTTGATCCCGAGTTTTTTTCTAGAGTTTTATTTGTTTGTTTTATGTTATTTTTAGGTTTTCTAATTTTAAAATAATATTTGTTAAAAAACAAGGGATAGAAAAAAAATATAAAAAGAGATTATTGACAAAATTAAAAAATTTACATGACACACATCAACATTGAATATGTCTTTTTTTATTTTTCATCTTAAAATGCAATTTGTTGTGTTGCAATTAAAAACACATGTAACATATTAGAATTAAAAAATTAAGTTTAACGTGTTTTATAAAATTAAACAAAATTAAGGTGTTTAAAGTGCAAGTTAATTAGGTTTTTAAACATGTTAACGTCCTGCAGTTAGTTATTATTTTCTAAATCATTTGGACCGTTTATACAAAATCCATCTAGTGGCACAAATTTAGTTACTAAGTTACTTGATCAAATTGAGTTACCATTTGATCCTCCCTATATATATATATATCTTGTAACTGATACAGTAGTTGTGTTACTAATATAAACTAGCATAATAACCCGTGCAAGACACCGGTCATTTTCTAGAATTTTTTTATGCATCATGCAACTATAATGTTGTTAGTTATTCTCTTATTTGTAAATGTTGTACAATATTTAACGTATATCAAATAGAAGTTGACTGTTTATTAATGTGTATTATTTTCATACAGGACATTACCATATTAAATAACGTTTCTAATATCGCTCATTAAGCAATATATATATATATATTCTTGTTTGTATTGTATAATTTGTATTCAATGAATCAATATAAACAGGGTAGTTAGGGTAGTTAGTGTAGGTTTAAAATGAAACGATTAAAACTTAATATGTAGAATGTCGTTAGTATGTTTACAAAGAAAAAGCTAAAAATTAACATATATGTCGAATACAGAGTTGATCACAAATTTTAAATTTTATTTAAATAAACTATATGTATTGGTCTATATTATTACTGAGTTCACTACTAACTTACTATTAATTTACTCTATTTAAAAAGATAAAAAATGTATAACTAAAGTCAGAATGAATTGCAATTATAATATACAAAAATATAAAATTTACACTACTGTTAATATAAAAGTTGATTTTAATGAAAAATATTAGTTTTTGAAATTCAACGTATGTATGTATGGAAAAATGTTAGTTTTTTATTTACACTATTATTAACAAAGTAAGATTAAGTTGTATGTGTGTGTCAGCATATAAATTATCGTATGTTACATTTCTTAGTAAATTACGATGATTTCAATTATTTATATGCTAAATATTTGATTTTTGAACATGTATAATCATTATTAACATGTAGTGAGGCAATTGATTACTTAAATAACATGCATCCATAATATTCAAAAATTAAAATTATGTAATAAATAAATTGCGATAATTTATATATGGTATTCACATTATCACTGACAAACAATCCAAATTTATTTTTTACGCAATCGGGTATCAATCATAGTTGTAACATAAAAATAAATTATATATATTATAAATACTTGTTATTGATATTCATGATTTTTTCAAGAATTCGAAGGAAAAATTGTAATTATATCGTTATTTAAAACGCTTTTAAATTTCTTTCATTACGACTAGAATATTTTTTCATATAATAATTTGATAACATTGTATACTATTCTTCTAAAATTAAATATTTTTCAATGCGATAAACTTTTATAAATATTAGTTGAACTGGAAAATTCCTTCAAATTATTGAACAATATATATATATATATATTATTTAAATAATATAGAATGTATTGAATTAAATGCTACAATATAGTATAGATATAACTTTTATTTGAATAATTCAAAATATTAAAAAAATTCAACATATTTGTACAATATTATCTTAATCAATGAATATTGCTTATCTGAAATAATTCTTTTTGAAAAACTAGTTTTTAAAGTGAAAAATAAAAAATAAATCGATTTAATATATTATCGTAGTTTTAGAAAATCTCGTGAGATGTCATCTCAAATTTATAATATTTTTAAAATCGGGACAAGTCCCAAAAATAATAATGCGCTACCCGTCAAGTTAGTAATTTTAAGACAGATTATTAATCGACTTGATCCTATAAATATCTCAAACATATTAATTTATATTAATATATGATATTAAAAAATTTCACATTATTGGTAAGATATTCTCGCCGATCTTTTAATTAAATTTACGAAATGTAGAATATGATGATGTTTTTTGAGTCTTTTTTGTATAATGGGCCAAGTTCTAATTTCAAATTCGAAATAAACTAAAATGAATTGACTCATTATAATTCGAACTTATCTAAATATATAATACCAATATAGATTATTTATATATAACTGATTCTATTTTCAATATTTTCTATAAAAATTATATATGTACATCTTAATTATTTTTTATAATATAAAATATGTTAATAATATATGAGATATATTTTCGAACTAAAAAATGATTAATAAATAAGATAATAATTCATTTATGTACTATGCCTAACTTTATATTTGAAATTCAATTTTTTAAAATTAACTTTACAAATATTCAAGTAATTATATCTTTTTTTCGGAATTGAAGTAACTATCTTTAAAGTTAAATAAAATTTTCATTTAGTACACTTACATATCGTGTGTATGATAAAAAGTACATGTGACAATATGGTGTAGCGGTACGAGGTCGTAGAGGTGAATGAAATTTCTCAAGTTCGATTCCCTAAAACTACATGTTTTATATAAATATTAAAAATAAGGGTAATTTAGTTTTTTTAATGAGACTTTTTAATCTCATGAATTTTATCTCCTTGTTCTACTATTATATATAAAAGAGATATAAAATGAGTACAGTTGCATAACTTAAATGGTCAAGAGTTTATATTCTATCATATCGTCTCATGTTCTGAGTTTGATCGATCCTCGCTGACCATGATAGATTACTCATTGAGTAAATAAAAATTTCTTATAGCTAATACAGGAGTTGTGTGACTAATATAAATAGAGAATATGTTACTCATTGATTACGATTCTCAGAATATTATTTTGTAAACTAATAACTTTCAAGAATTCCGTATTTACCTAATTGATATAGTTGGTTAAAATAAATTTATCTTCTTCTAATAATCTTATTCTACAATAAGGGAGAATGAAAAAAAAGTTACGTCTTTCATTACTATTAAGTACTTAGTTTCAATATAATTTACATATAACATTCTTAAAAAAACGAATGTTTCCATTATGTATATTGTAAAATTTTTATCATCAATTAACTCGTGTTATAAAGTGAAAACACCGTTTTAGGTGGTGTTAAGCAAATACAAATAATTTTTTTAAATTACATATTTGAAATTTAAATTGGAAATTGTGAATCTTAAAATATTAAATTTATTAAATACGGTCACCGCTTAGTTTAGGGCTATAGAGTCTTTATGCCATATGCCTTAAATATTAAACTCTAAATCGATTTAATTATTACTTTTTTTTAAAAAATCTAAAATTCAAATGAAAAATATTGAACCCTAAAATATTAAAAATTGTTGAAATAGAATTAACGCTTATATCTGAAATTAATAATTATAAACTAAATACTTTAAAAACACATGTAAAAGCCCAAAAAATTATAAGATATTAATAAAAACTACTTAAGACACAGTTTTATATAATCTCGAAAGTTGCCTTATACTATATACCTCAAATAAAATTAGATTCAAAGTGACATATTAAAAGATGATTTTCACAAATTTTTATTTTGTTTCTCTTGAATTTGATTCGATCTAATTGTAGCTGAGAGTGTTACTTGACGTGGACTCACAGTGTCGTATCACATTTCATACAAAAACTAATGTTAAAATTAATGTAAGAGTGTTGTGTTAGTGATGATTGTTGATATGGATGAAAAATACATCTTAAAAAAACATTAAATGTCACATAATTACACTTGAAATTTATGTTCAAAATCCAATACGAACCAAGTCAGTCAAGGCCTGTCACGAATTAAGAACGACCCAGGTCGTTAAAGTCCACAAATATAAGTTGTTTGTAGGTGAGGCCCAATACGGTTGGAAGACTAGAGACACGACATCCAAGGATATTAACTCCTACAAGGAAGTATTTAGAATCCGCTGCCTTACAGGAGTCCTAATTACCATCTAAGTTGGAGACTTGTTGTTCGGTTCCGAATTATTGTAGAATGGGGGTTGAATACCGATAATCACTAAATTAATTTTTTTTCGAATCTTTTGCGGATATAAAATTTAATGTTCGGTTAGTGGTTACGTGTTCTTGAGAGTAATAGTGTTCGTAACAATAAAACGAAGAACACAAGATATCCGTGGAAATATATATTCGTACATAAATTAACTGGCTACAATATAAGAACAACAAAGTTCCTAGCTTCTATAAAGATTTACAAATCAAATCCTAGACAATGATCTAGCTTTTGTTTGTACTAGAATTCAATTACCGGGTAACGTTTATAATGCCCCTACGAATATAAAAGAGTTAAACCGGGCATTATAACGTTACTCCGGTGAGAAGTTAAATGGATAAACAAAAAGTTTGAGATTCTCCGTAAATTCCTTATTGCAATCTTCAGCTCTTTTGGGAGAGAAGAAGATGAACAGAACAATATAAATGCTGAATGCTTTTGCTGCTTGTTGTTAGGGCTAAACACGCGCTAATAATTTACACAAGTATACACGTTCGCAAGTAATATAGAATTGTTTCTAGTTCGTTCCCACAGAGACTGGCTTTGGTTAACTATATAATTTATGCACTTATGCGCCGATGATATGGTTATTATCCAATGCTAAGACGATAACAAATTGGGTTTGATTATAATTATGAATTAAACTAACAATTATAACTAAGAGAGTAAAGAGAGTTGTATATTATATGAGACAAACATGGGATTCTAACTTTATTAAATACTTCATTCAATAGCCTTATTGTTCTTAACCTAAGCATGCAATGGTGATGACAATAATCAGATAACACGAAACTGTTGAACGTCAACTTTTGTTGCACGAATAACATACTACTAGACATTCATAAAAGAGATAGAAGCTTAATAGACACCAATTATATTGAGACCCTATATGTCTAAAGAATTTGAAAACATAAAGGTTTAAAGCACAAGTTATCTATCATGATTATACAGGGAAAGTAAGATGGTTAAAATTACCTATGAATCCTGCATAATAATAACACATGAACCTATGCTAGCATGACAAGTTCTAAATCCTTAAATTCACTGTCGCTTCATTAAAGATTAACACGCTATCTTATAAGTTCGCGACACTTATAAGACGAATAAGCACAACCAATACTTGGTTATCATACAATAACCACACACTAAGGCATCGAACAATTTAACTAAAGAAATCTATAAGTAAATCCGCTAGAACCCCACGATAACGATTAGCCCATAATCGGACTCATCATCAACGTGGGTTCCGATGAAAGCATGGTATAATAAACGTAGTCTTTATACTGAATAAATAACAAAACCAAGTACGAAATAAGAGTAAGGTTCGCAAATAAGAAAACTAGCATCCAAGTTACAATTTAGAACAAAGATTCACAAGTAAAAATAAGATCTTCTTCGTCTTGGTTGAATCGTGCTAACACGGTCTTCTTATGGCTCTCCTTGTGCTCTGGTACGTCTCTCTCTTGAAAACGTCCTTTATTTGAATATATATAGCAACCCATGCCAGATAGAAGTCCTCCAATTGTAAATCGACTAGAATCAGGATTCTATGATCCTGACCCGGCGAGGCCGTGCGCTTCATCAGCGCGGGAGCACTGTCTTTCTGACAAACTGGCGCGGCCGCGCGCTAGACCAGCGCGGGCGCGCCGTACTTCTGGAGAAACCTTCTGATTTCTTCTTTTTCCTTGCTGTTTTGAGCCGCTTCCACGAGCTTTTATTCCAACACCACCTTAACACCAAATTAGCACTAAAACAATGCTAATTCACCTGATTACCTAGATAATGCCTGAAATACAAAAACACTAGAAAACACCTTAAAACACTAACAACTTGAGTACAAATTGTTACGACTGACATTTGTGTAATATTATATGTGAACTCTGTATAACATTAGAGTCGATTATAAATATACTTATTTATTTTACATTCGTGTGAATGAAATTTGCTGCATTATAAATTGCTTTATTTAAAAAATGATTTTTTCAAAGCGAGAGTTTAAATAATTGCGCTTATTCTTGATTTATAGAGAATATTCTTTACCATGGGAAAATTATCTTTTAAAATTATTTCATTCACAAATCACAAAATTAATCTCATAAAATTTCTAAAAATCCAAGTTATTTTATGGCACAATTTTTATAATTTTCAAGTTTTTATTTTATTTTATAAAAGTAAATCTTTGAAAATTAGTTGTGTAGTAATTAGCAATTTACATGGATACCCTTGCATGCAAATACCCTCCCATTCAACTTAAAGGGCTAAAAAGACAATTCCAGCCCGACTAACTCTCATTTTACTAGCCAAATTACTTCTTTGTCCTTGCATGCAAAATGACCCAATTCTTGCTAGAGGGTTACTTTTGTCAATTACTAATTCCACTCACATTTAGTCAAATTAAAACCATAAAACAAGCACAAGTTGTCATGATCATTTCATTTTTCACTCCACACTCCACCCTCACCTCACTCTCTCCTCCCTCTCGGCTCAAACCCCCTCTCGGCCTTCCCATAGCTGAAGCCCCCACCCCCTCTTGTTTCTTCATTCTTTCACTCAAACATCCATCTTATATAATCTTACTCCCTGTATTTTTTTCATATATAATCCAAAGAGTTTAGAGTAAAAAGTGTATGTGTTGATCTTGCATGTCATAGTTTTAACTAGAACTCAAAATACAATCTTGATTCTCGTGGATTTAAGATTTTATTATTGAGGGAACTACAAGGAATGGTGAAATTCCAAGTCATGAGAGTGAAGCTCTTATTTTTAATGGTCATTTTCCTTCCATGTCATTCGGCTATGACCATAAGGGAGCCGAATGAATGGTTCTTAATGATGTTTCTTTGTGGCCTTGTTGATTTTGAATGTTTATGTGATGATAGCTTGGTTTTGGAAGTAAAAATTTGATAAAACCCTTTGCATGTTAAATGATCATATAGATATGGTTAATTCTAGGCTTGCATGTTAATTTTATGATAAAATTTATTATGGAAATCATATTGTTTGACTTGTAAATTCGAAGGCATGCATGCATAGATTCAACTCATGATTTTGAAAATTCTTGATCATTTGGATTGATAATTGTTAATAGGCTTTAATTTTCAGTTGAGTTAAGCTATTGATTTTGATTTGTGCTCCTTGATATGTGATTTTAATTCGAATATATATGGAGGATATAAGTTGTTATTTTCGAAAACTTGATGACTTGTAATTAGTGTATTGTATTAACTCTTATTTTGCTATATTGTACCTTAGGTAATAATGATCTCCACTAAGACAATATTGAATGTGGGAGTAGTAGTTCAGTAGATTTCCTTGGTTGAGGTTAGGTTTGGGTTTTGATTGATGTTTGGTTGGGTTTGTCAAGTGAGAATCATGGTGGAAAGGGGAGCATTAGATTCTGCAGAATTTCAGTTTGGTACCATGAGGTTTAGAGTGAGATTTGACCTTGTCATTGTCGTGCACTTTGAGGACCAAGTCACCAGACTTTAGCACTAGGAGTATACATTATGTTTTAGGTATTTTTTAGAGGTTTATAGGTCGTTTGGTTAGGTGCACGAGTGAAAACACAAAATCTGTCCAGCAGGGGACAGTTTTGCTACAACTTAGAAATGGGAAGTTTTGACCATGTCATAGGTAGGCCCTCATTAGTCCCTGTTTGGCCTTAGTTAGAGGGAGTTTCAGGGGAGTTCTTCCAGCCATATTTCATAGGATTTGAGTTAGAATCATGTGTCACAAGTTAGTTCAAATCAGGACCCTTTTATGTCCCGAAAACAGGGGAAACGTGGACTTTAAGCTTAGGCCTAGGGAGGCCCAAGCTAGGCCCTTGAGCCACACCATGTTTGGGAGTTGACTTATGATCAGAAGAGCCTAGTGTAGAAGTTTTAGAGGTAAACTTGAAGTATAAGAGTGTCAAATGCACCCAAGAAATCATAGATGTCATCCTGAAATCACTATAATGAGCACATTCACTTATCACATAGTTTTAGAGCACTTAAGTATGAATATTTTGTTGACCACCATAGTTTAAAGATAGATTAAAGTCAGTAGAGTGAAAGTCCCAAGTCAGGGTCAATAGGAATTGGATGGTTTAGTAAAGGCACTTCGAGTTAGGAGGTCAAAATTTGGAGTTTTGTCTAGTTTAGCGACCAAGTTACTTAAGTAAGTGGAGCGAGATCATCCAAATTAGTGATGCCATATAGTGTGTGTTATATTATTTTGTACTTAAATGTGGTATGTGAGCATATGTGGCTATGTGTACTATTATGCTTATAAGGTGATCGTAAATATGTGTGTATATAGTCCTAAGAGCCATTGTGTATAATTTCGGTTTACAAATAGGTTGAGTTGGTGAGAATATATTATAATGAGGTTATTATTATTTGTGTAGGATCTCGAGACGAGGATAAACTTGCCATTAAAGTCGAGTAAAGCTTCCAGTTGCTCCTACCTGACAGTCAAGTCAGCCTTTCTCAAGGCAAATGATTCAACCTACCTTTTTGTTTACACTACAAGTGTGCGATAAAAAGTTCTTATATATGATGCGAGTATTCTAATTCACCTTGATATACATGAACCAAGTGGTTTCAAATCTATCTTCGTATTATATGAAAATACCATGAACCCTCAAGTATTTATTGCAAGTAGTTTAACTTTACTTGAAGATTTCTATGCAAGTAAATCAAAAGTCATACCATGCTAGTATACCAAAGTAATTGTGATGTTGAACCATGTGCAAGTTATACACAGTAACCTTATCTTGATACCTAAAAGTCAGATATTCCTTAACGTTTGTTCATGATTGCATGATATTCCTTATCTTGATACCTTATCTTGATCTAGAACCCTTGATAAAGATGGTCATTGTTTAAGAAATTAACTGTCAATTGGCATCAGTTTTTTTTAAATAAAAAGGTTAAAATTTGGTTTTCCAGTCCCAAAGGGGGACAAATATTTTCTTTAAATAGTGGATCTAGACTGAGACGCAAGTCCTTTCCGCTCTTAATTTGTAGGCTTAAAAGTTGCCTAGGGATCCCATTAATGTTCTAGAACCCAGCGAGGTTCGGGATTACTTCGCGGCTGATCACCGGCTGTAAACCGTAGCGTCATAAAATGGTTTTTGATAAAGAAATGGTTTTGAATTTTTTTGTTACAAGTAAATGATGCCATCACCCAAAAGTTTATCTCTTGTTATTATTAGCTCTTCCTTCACATTATTATTCTTTTATTTTATTTTATGTATTGTATTGTATAGCACTTGTTGAACATTTGGCTCACTACTTGCTTTCACCCTGATATTACAGCTAGCAGATATGGTTAGATTCAAGCAGACAGCGCGTAAGACTTGTGATGCCGATTCGTATGTTCGAGCTCAGGTAGAATAAGTGATCATTTTGTGTGAGGACTCGATATTAAAAATTAGGTTATAATAGTTAATAGTGTTGGGCTGTTCCAAACCCTAAACTGTAAGATCTTGGATTCAGATGTATTTATTTCCTTTTTGTTAACTATTATAATAAGTTGTATTATATATATTGTTAAGTCGGGGCGTGATAGGTTTTGGTATCAGAGCTACGGTTTAAAGTCCCTAAACAGCCCAAATAGGTTATAGGATATATGTATAAGTTATAGGATATTATGCGAGAGAGTAGGTTAAGAGAATCTATTATTAATACTCCTCTTATATATCTATGTATTGTTTGTCAGCAAAGGGCGCATTCCTCATCATCCTCTGAGCCGACTGACACCATTGCTTTCTCCGTGTATGCTTAGTTGAGGCGCGAGTTCGACATGCTTCAGGGCAAGTACGATCGACTGTTAGACCGATTGAGGAATGTGTATCCGGACAGCCGAAACTATGAAGGAAAGCCTAAGGAGCAGATGACTGCGAGACTTTGGTTCAGTACGTCAACACTAAGCTTGATGAGATGCCATCACACCGAGACCGTACCAGCCAGTATATCATCCAGATGGTTGCGGAAGAGCTCCAGAGTATTGTGAAGACGCTTCGAGAGGATAAGACTACCAGACCCTGTTCTGACGGAGTGGAGCCTTATTTCTTTCCATTATCTACCTTTCATGTTGTTGTATCATTGGACTTTGTAGAATTCCTTGTTGTTTCCTTTAAACTAGCATGTTATTCCTAGATTCAGACTTTATTCTAATCTTGATGTACCTTGACCTTAAAATTTCAATTATTATGCACTATCGTTCTATTTGCTTTCAATTATTTTTACGCCTTTATATGCATCACCCTTATTGCTTAATTGGAAACCCGACCTCATATGTGAATAGAATGTCATGTGACACCCTACCCTCGAATTTTCTTATTGTTCATACCTATTTTGATATAACTTTTATTTCAGGATCATGCCACCCAAAAAGAAGAACCCAACAACCACATCTACCACATATCCTAATATTCTTCAATTACTGGAAACCTTAAAACAGCAAACAAATGATATACCTCAACAACAAATAACACTTCAACAACAATTTGAAAACCAAGATAACCATGAACCACACCAACCACCTAATCCACCAGTACCACCTTGACAAGTTGTCACTTTCAAGGCTTTTCAGAATGTGAACCCACCTGCATTTCATGATACCACTGATCCAGTAATAGCTAACATATGGATTAAGGAAATGGAAAGAGCTTTTGAATTGGTACAGTTAGGGGATGATCAGAAGACAACATATGCTACTTACTTCCTGAAGGGCGAAGTCATTTATTGGTGGGATTCAGTGAAAGCTATGGAGGCAAATCAGCAAGTTTCTTTGGAAAGATTTAAGAAGTTATTTCTGGAAAAGTATTACCCTAAGTACATGCAGAATCAGATGGAGCTTAAATTTCTTGAGTTGAAGCAAGGGAGTATGACTGTACTGGAGTATGAGAAGAAGTTTACAGAACTGTCAAGGTTTGTGACAAAGTATACCAACAGTGAGGAGAGATTCCAACAAGGGTTAGAGTCTTGGATCAGAGATAGAGTGGCTATGTTTGAGCTTGATACTTATGCAGGAGTAGTACAGAAAGATGCTCTGATTGAGAGTAATGGGATGCAGTCAAGGAAGGAAAAGGATAAAAAGAAGAGAAAGGTTCCATTTTATGGAGAAAAGTTTGAAGCTGGAAGCTCACAAGACAGGAGTGTGAAAATGATTGGATTCCACAAAGGCGGAAATTTTCAGAAGAAAGGAAATTTGAATAAAAGACAAGAATCAAAGGGGAACAACCAGGCAAGCCAAGGGCAAGTTGGAGAAAATAGATTTCAGAGATCAGAATGCAAGCATTGTGGAAAAAGACACCCCGGAGTGTGTAATAAGCTGAACATGACATGTTATAGATGCAACCAGAAGGGACATTTGGCTAACGAGTGTAAGATACCGAAGTCGAGAGTTACATGCTACAAGTGTGGAAAGACTGGACACATAGCTAGGGAGTGCAAGTCAACCGAACCAGTCAAGGCTTTGATGAACATGGCAAGTACTCTGTTATACCTTGAACTAGTGTTCACTTTCTTTATATTTTAATACCTATGTCTTATCTGGAACCATTACCTTGAACCTAGTTTGACTTTGTTCCTTCATACTATCCGATAACCTTGCTAAATCTCATTTTCAAAATCCATTTAAATAGAAACCTTGCAATTCCCTTGATAAAGTATAGTTTAGTGGATCATGGCCTTGAAATTTAGTGGACCTATTCACAGTGCTTCAAAGTTGATCTAGAACTCTTGATAAAGATGGTCACTGTTTAAGAAATTAACTGTCAATTGGCATCAGGTTTTTTTTAAATAAAAAGGTTAAAATTTAGTTTTCCAGTCCTAAAGGGGGATAAATATTTTCTTTAAATAGTGGATCTGGACTGAGACGCAAGTCCTTTCCGCTCTTAATTTGCAGGCTTAAAATTTGCCTAGGGATCCCATTAATGTTCTAGAACCCAGCGAGGTTCGGGTTTACTTCGCGGCTGATCACCGGGTGTTACGACCGGCATTTTATGTAATATTATTTGTGGATTGGGTATAATATTAAAGTCAAATGAAAATATATTCAATAATTGTACGCTAGTGTGAGTGAAAATTTCTGCATTATAAATATGCTTTGTGTAGTATATGATTTTTCAAAGCAAGAGTTTATTTAATTTCTTTATTTTTGATTTATAAGGAATATTCTAAGCTTTGGAAAAATTTTCTTTTAAAAGGTATTTTGTTCACAAATTTTGAAAATGATTTTATAAAGTCTCTAAAAATCCAAGTTATTTTATGGTATAAATTTTATAATTTTTGAACTTGTATTTTATTTTATAAAAATAAATCTTTATAAATTTTATTTGTTATAATTAGAAAATTACATGGCTACCCTTGCATGCAAATACTCTTCCAATTCAACTAAGGGGCAAGGAAGACATTTCCAACCCCACTCACTTTCATTCTACTAACCAAATTACCACTTTACCCTTGCATGCAAATCTACCTAACTATATTGGAAGGTTACTCTTGTAAAATCTCAAATCCACTCACTTTTGGCCAAATAAAAACCAAACTAACATGATTATTACTCCACATTCACCCCACCATTTCCACACTCCTCCTTTCCTCCCCCTCCTCTCGGCTCTCCCCTCTCCTCTCGGCTTTTTGGCCGAAGCCATACCCCCTCCCTTTTCTTCATTCTTCATTCAAGCTCCCACTTTGCAATCAAGTAAATGTTACTTCCTATATCTTGATCATACATAATTCAAAGAGTGATGAGTGAAAATTTTAAGTTTAAAGGTTGCATGTAAAGGTTTTAGTGAAACTCAAAATACAACCTTGATTCTTGTGAGTTTAGGGTTGTTTTTGAGAGGACTACTTGGAATAGAGAAGTGCCAAATCTTGAGAGGGAAACTCTTGATGATTAAATGGCCATTTCCATCCATTTCATTCGGCCATGACCATATGGGAGCCGAATGAATGGTCCTTAAGACTATTCTTGTTGCTTAAATCAATTTTTGCATGTTTATGTGATAATGACTTGAATTTTGTTGTGAAAATTTGATAAAACTCTTTGCATGCTAAGTGATCATCTAGGTATATCTTATGCTAGGCTTGCATGTCAATTTTATGATAGAACATATGTAGAAAATGTGTTGTTTTGTTTGAAAAACCCGAAGGCATGCATGCATGTGGATTTCTCTTAGAATGTTGTAAGATTTTGATCATTTGGAAAGATTTTGTTAGTGAGCCTTAATTTCAGTAGGAATAATGTGTTAATATTGATTTATGCTTCTTGTTGCATGATAATAATTCGTGGTTATCTTTTATAAAAATATAAATCTTGTTGTTTCAAAAGCATGAAGATTTGTGATTAGTGAAGTGTAGTCTCTTTTGTTTTGCCATAATTGTACCTTAGGTAAGGATGATCTCACCAAGGTTATTTTGAGAATAAGGGAGTTAGTTCAGTAGAATACCATGTATAAGTCTTGGTTTAAGTATTGAGTTGTTGTTAGTTGAGTTTGTCAAGTCAAAACCTTGGAAAATGAGAGTTATAGTTTCTGCAGAAAAATCAGTATAGCACCCTGAGGTTTAGAGTGAGTTTTGACCATGTCATTGGTGTGCACTTTGAGGCCCAAGCTACCAGAAGTTAGTATTGGGAGTATATAAAAGGTTTTAGGAGTTGGTTGGAGGTTTGCATGTTATTTGGTTAGGTGCACAAGTAGAATAACAAAATCTGTCCAGCAGGGGACAGTTTTGTTGCAACTTAGAAATAGGGAGATTTGACCATGTCATGGGTAGGCCCTCATTAGGCCCAATTGGGCCTTAGTTAGAGGGAGTGTCAGAGAAGTTTTTCCAACCATATTTCATAGGATATGAGTTAGAACCATGTGTCACAAGTTAATTCAAGTCAGGGCATTTTCTGCCCAGGAAAATAGGGGAACCTTGGACTTTTAGCTTAGGCCCAAGAAGGCCCAAGCCAGGCCCTTGAGCCACATCAAGTTTGTGAGATGCCCTTAGGTCAGGAGAGTCTTGTGTAAAAGTTTTGAAGGAAAACTTATAGTTTAAGAGTGTCTAATGTACTCAAGAAACCATAGTTGTCATTCTGAAATTTGCACCAGTGAGCACTTTCACTTATCACATAGTGTTAGAACACTTAGAAGTGAGTATTAGGTCGACGACCATAGTTGTAAGATATTATAAGGTCAGTAGAGAAAAAGGCATAAGTGAGGGTCAATAGGTTTTGGATAATTTAGGAAAGGCACATCGAGTTAGGAAGCCAAAATTTGAAGATCTTGTCTAGTTTAGCGACCAAGTGACTTAAGTTGTGAGTCGAGATCATCCAAGCCTAGTGTTGCATTATGGTGTTATTTGGTATTAATATACGATATGTGATTATGTGGCTACGTGTGTACATTTGAAATATAAAGGTGGATATAAATTAAGTGCATATAGGCCTAAGTGCCATCCGTGTTTAATTTCGGGTTGTAAATAGGTTGAGATGGTAAGAATATATTATAATGAGGATTATTATTATTTATGTAGGATCTCGAGACGAGGGAAAACTTGCCATAAAAGTCGAGTGAAGCTCCAGTTGCTCCTACCAGTCAGACCAGACCAGCCTATCTCAAGGCAAGTGATTCAACTTGTCTTTCATATTCACTGCTAATAGTTCAAACAATGTTGCAACTATCCTGTGTTATTTGATATATTAAATCAAGCGTATCTCTCGCTTATCTTTGAATTATATAGAAATGCCATGAACCCTCGAGTATGTATTGCAAGTAGTTCAAAAGTCTTTTCATGATAGTTAAATGCCATGATAAAATAAAGAGTTGTTCTATTACTTGATTGATCCTCTTGATGACTATGCTAATGATTCCTAAGTATTGATATCTCATCCTGATACTTGAACCCCTATAGAACCTTACCTTGAACTCTAATAGTCAGAAACTTACCAACATGATTCCTAATTGATTGATACCCCTCTTTCTTATCCTAAAACTTGTCAATTCTGATATATCCTGAGCTAAAAATTATTTCTTCATACCTTAACACCCTTAGTATTCATGAAGCTTACATTCTTGATGATCCAGCACTTGAACCTTGATGAGAAACCATTGCTTTAAGCCCAATTTGGCACTTCCTTTCATGATATCCAATAGCCTCACTAAATTCCCTTGTCCAAACTTTGATACATGAAAACTATTCAGTTACCCTAATAGAGTTTAGTTTTGTGAATCATGACTCTGAGATTTAGTACCATATTTCCCGTGTTTCGAGTTGATCTATAATCCCTTGATAAAAATGGTTACTGTTAAAAGAGATTTTGTTACAATTCGGCATCAGCTTTTGAAATAAATAAAATGTGGGTTTTTCAGTCCCAAAGGGGGATAAATGTTTTCTTTGAATAGTGGATCTGGACTGAGACGCGAGTCCTTTCCACACTTATATTAGGCTTAAAAGTTGCCTAGGGATTCCCGTTAATGTTTTAGAACCCAGCGAGGTTCGGGATTACTTCGCGGCTGATCACCGGCTGTAATCCGTAGCGTCATAAAATGATTTTGATTAAGACATGATTTTTAAAATTGTTTTGATACAAGCAAAATGATGCCATCTCACATAGTTTTATCTCTCGTTATCATTAGTTATGTCTTTCCATTGGCATTCTTAAAAGTATATCTCGATTTATGTTTTGTGTTGTGTTGTTAGCACTTGTTGAGCATTTGGCTCACTTCTTGCTTTACCCTGATATTACAGCTAGCAGCTATGGTTAGATTCAAGCAGACTGCCCGTAAGACCTGTGATGCTGATGCTTATGTTCGAGCTCAGGTAGAATAAGTAATAATAGTTGTGTGAGGACTCGGTATTTGTAATCAGATGTAATAGTCGGTAGTGTTGGGCTGTTCCAAACCCTAAACTGTAAGATCTTGGATTTGGTTGTGTATTCTTCATTAAAATGATGTAATAGCTATATTTATTTTGCTGTTAAAGTTGGGGGTGTGACACCGGGTGTAATCCGTAGCGTCATAAAATGGTTTTTGATAAAAAATGGTTTTGAATTGTTTTATTACAAGTAAATGATGCCATCACCCAAAAGTTTATCTCTTGTTATTATTAGCTCTTCCTTCACATTATTATTCTTTTATTTTGTTCTATGTATTGTATTGTATAGCACTTGTTGAGCATTTGGCTCACTACTTGCTTTCACCCTGATATTACAGCTAGCAGATATGGTTAGATTCAAGCAGACATCGCATAAGACTTGTGATGCCGATTCGTATGTTCGAGCTCAGGTAGAATAAGTGATCGTTTTGTGTGAGGACTCGATATTAAAAATCAGGTTGAAATAGTTAATAATGTTGGGCTGTTCCAAACCCTAAACTGTAAGATCTTGGATTCAAATGTATTTATTTCCTTTTTGTTAACTATTGTAATAAGTTGTATTATATATATTGTTAAGTCGGGGCATGACACAAATGCATCAATTCAAAACTTAATAGAGCATTATAAAGTGTCATAAATGCCACTCAACATACCCCCAAACTTGAATCGAAGCTTGTCCTCAAGCATAAACAGACTCAAAGAACAAGAAACAAAAATGAATGAATGCAACTAAATGAATGCAATGATCCCAAGAGAATAACTAAACCAATCAACAAGCAACATCTCAACAAATGCAGTTACTCGCATAAAGATCAATCAAATCATACAAATCAACTTACAAACTAGAGACGTGCGTGTGTGCAACTGCTTACAGATATACTATCACAACTAGATCAATAATCATGACTCACTACTCATCAAGGCAATCACAAGGTTATAAATAAAATAAAAAGCTAGACTCAAAATAACTTATAACATTTCAATTCTTATATCGGAGTTTTATATGGATTCATGCTTTTATTCAAACAGAACAACACATATATTTTTATTTGATCGTGTAATGAGTGAGGTCCACAAAAGACTTATACAATAGTACCCATGTAACGAGCGTTAGGTTAGCGGATCCCATACTATATAAGCCTTAGGTCACTAGGCAGAAAGTCCCCAAAGAACTTAATAACTCGAGTACTAAAGAGCCCACTCGTGAGCAATTATACATAAGACTTATTTTTTTTCTTTTTCTTTTCTTTTTTTTTCTCTTTATCTTTTTTTCAATTTCTGAACGAGTGCGTTTCGCTCCATCTCGTTCAACCCTAGACTACTCATATAAATATGAGCTGGCTACTAGCCATTTGACACCTAGCCACAATAACTAGCGATGAAATCCAATTTTTCACCAATTTCTAAAAATCCATGTTATTTTATTATTAAGAGAATATCCTAAATTTTAAATATAAACAAGCGATTAAACCTCGACAAACAAACAAACCATGATCATGATCTAGCACTTAAACATCCTATAAGACTTAGTGAAATACAATTATCTCTAGCATGCAAATTAACTTAATACGACTCAACATCTCTAAATACAACATCACTGCACTAGCATCAATATCACAATTTAATCGTAAAAATCATCTACAGGATCATGTTATAATGCAAATGCATGAACTATATGACAAACTAACATAAAAACTACCAAAAATAAAAAACTACATGGCAAAATATGCAACTATATGAACTTAACTATCATGAATATGAAAACTATATGCCACTGGCATAAAACATATTCCTTCAACTACTACCCCTAAACTTAAAATTTTCACTATCCTCAGTGAAGGTAACAGTAAGGAATCAGGCATACCTAATCAGAATCAGGCTCCTCACCCTCAACGAGTGGAGTTTCATGTGTGTCCGGAGGTGGATACATGGAATTCTCACCAAATACTGGCCACTGGATGTCAACACCGGTGGCTCTGAAAGCTATCCCCAATGCCTGGGAGAGATCACGTGCAAACCTGCTATAGATGTCATGCATCACATCCATCCTCCTAGTCAGATGCCTGTACTGCGTATTTCCCTTCTTCAATGGTTCCTGGAACTGTGATGGCTCTATCTCCTCACCCAACTGAGCTCTCCAACCTGCCATACAGGCATACTTAGAACCACCAGCATACATCTGATCTGCTGGTCGCTTGCCCGGAAGCATATCAAATGAATAACCAAGCCCCTTAGGATCGGACTTACCACCATACCACTCCATCATGTTCAATATAATCGAACTTTCAATAACAAAACTAGGGAGCTGAAGCTGCTCATGTGCGGCCCAACGAACACGAACTGCCGCACACAACCTCGTCACTATGGACACATAGGGTATAGAACCCGTAGTGCTCCCTCTCAAAAATCTCAGCATACCATGGTGAATAATCCTACTAATGTCCACATAATCACCCTTCAGAATACCCCACAACAAACGTGCTCGTTCCACAGTAACCTCATGCATATGAGAAGATGACAATATATTCGCACAAATAAAGGCATTCCAAGCGCGTGCAAACCTGTTCGTACAAGAAGCAGGAAATATGGCATAATCAGTTGTGCCCCTCTTGAGCTTCTAATGAGTCTTTGGAACACATAGAGTTGCAACAATAAAATCCAAATCAAAATCCTCTGGAGTCTTATCATTCCAAATATCCTGGCCGGGCTTTTTTGTGGGCTGATTAATTACCCTGCTTATCGCCCTTGCACTATATTCCACCTTCATCCCCCTAACCATCTTGAAGCCATTCTTCTTCACCTTTGCATTAATATAGAACTCTCGAACAACACTCATGGGTACAGCAGCGGGTGCCTCGCAAAAAGAAACCGAGCCCATCTCCCGAATCGTCTGCAATCCCTTACCATCCTTCCCCGATGGCAGAAAACCTCGCTCCTTGATGATCGACTTAGAGAGAAGCCTCGTATACTCCACTTCAGTCTCGGGAGTAGAGAACCTCGACCTTACACCATCCACACTAGAAGAATCGGTGCTACTGCTGCTTACTTGTGTTTTTTGTCTCTTGGGCACCATTAGAATTGAGTAGAGAGAATAAGAGTTTTGTGTTTGAGAGAGAATTTGTGTTTAAGAATTTATGAGGTGGTGGGATGTGGGGGAGTAAAATTCGGTTAGGAATTGATTTTGTAGCAAAAATCCTGATTTTTCTCTTCAAAACTGCCTTTTATTTTTTATGAGTCGGGACCATGGCGCGGGCGCGAACTAGGACAGCGCGGGCGCACGCAACTTCTGCCAAATCGGCATGGCCGCGCGCTGGATCAGCGCGGGCGCGCCGTGTTTCTGTAATTTCAGCGCGGGCGCGCCTGGCTTTTGAAGTCGGACCTGAATTTTTCTCTTTTTCTAAATTTTTTATGATTTTCTCTTTTCTTCTTGCTTCCTATACTTACTAATATACAACAAACTTGGGTTGCTTTCCAAGAAGCGCTTGCTTTATGTCGTTAGCATGACGTAGAAACTCGAGATCAAACGGACAATAAAACGACACTAAACACCTCACGGTTTGCCATGTCACCATAGTAATGCTTCAACCTCTGACCATTTAGCTTGAATGCTTGGCCCAGATCATTCTCAAAAATCTCCATCGCTCCATTTGGAAACACAGTTTTGACAACAAACGACCCTAACCATCTTGACTTTAACTTTCCAGGAAAAAGATGGAGACGAGAGTTGAATAAAAGAACTTGTTGCCCCGGCACAAATGATTTGAGCACTAGACCCCGATCGTGCCACCTCTTGACTTTATCCTTATACATTTTGTTGTTCTCATAAGCTTGAAGTCGAAACTCATCGAGCTCATTCAATTGAAGCATCCTCTTCTTTTCAGCTGCATCCAAATCCAGATTCGATTTCTTCAATGCCCAATACGCTTTATGCTCTAGCTCCACCGACAAATGACACCCCTTACCATAAACCAACTGATATGGTGACATCCCTAACGGAGTCTTGTATGTTGTTCGATACGTCCAAACAGCTTCATCAAGCTTCAAAGACCAATCCTTTCTTGATGGACACACAACTTTCTATAAAATGCACTTGATCTCCCTGTTAGATACCTCAGCTTGACCATTCGTCTGAGGATGATAAGCCGTAGCAATGCGATGATTCAAATTATGCCTTTACATAATAGAAGTGAACTTACGGTTACATAAATGTAACCCCTCATCACTGATTATGACTCTTGGGGTTCCAAATCTTGTGAATATCTGCTTGTGAAGAAAATTAAGCACTACCTTTGCATCATTCGTTGGAAATGCCTTAACTTCAGCCCATTTCGACACATAATCAACTTCCAACAAGATATAATGATTGTTATAAGATGAGACAAATGGCCCCATGAAGTCAATTCCCCAAACATCGAAGACTTCGACCTCGAGAAGCACATTAAGAGGCATCTCATCCCTCTTCGACATATTCCCCACACGTTGACATCGATCATATTTTAAAATGAACTGATGAGCATCTTTAAACAAAGTTGGCCAAAAGAAACCTGCTTGAAGAGTACGAGATGCTATCTTTTCTCCACCATAATGTCCTTCATAAGCCGTTGAGTGGCAATCTCGCAAGATCCCCTCTTTTTCGCTATAAGGAATACATCTCCCGATGATTTGGTCGGCTCCTTGGGGAAAAAAAGGCTCATCCCACATATACCACTTCACTTCATGTAGAAATTTTTTCCTTTAAGCGGGACTCAACTCTGGAGGCATAACGTTACTTAAAAGGTAGTTCACAATATTGGCAAACCACGGTTCTTCTACTTGCACTCCAAATAACTGCTCATCGGGAAAAGACTCATTAATTAAAGACTTATCTCGTGAAGTAGCAATTGGATCCTCTAAACGCGAGAGATGATCAACGACTTGATTTTCAGTCCCTTTTATGTCCTTGATCTCTAACTCAAACTCCTGAAGTAAAAGAACCCATCGAATCAACCTTGGCTTCGAGATGAAATATCGAATTGCTGCGTGATCAGTGAAAACTGTCACCTTCGTCCCAAGTAGATACGATCGAAATTTCTCAAAACCATAAATGATAGCCAAAAGTTCTTTCTCAGTAGTGGTGTAGTTTAGTTGAGCACCATTAGAAGTCTTACTAGCATAGTAGACTACATGAAATATGTTGTTCTTGCATTGCCCAAGAACTGCTCCAACTGCATAGTCGCTTACATTGCACATCATTTTAAATGGTTCAGACCAATTAGGTGCAGTTATGACAGGTTCCGTAATCAAACTCTTCTTCAATATCTCAAAAGCAGCAAGACACTCGTCATCAAACTTGAAAGGAATGTCTTTTTCTAGCAAATTGCAGAACGACTTCAAAATCTTCGAGAAGTCCTTGATGAAACGCCTATAGAGACCCGCATGCCCAAGAAAACTGTGAATTCCCTTAACAGATATGGGTGGAGGCAGATTTTCGATCACCCCCACCTTGGCTTTGTCCACCTCAAGCCCCTTGCTAGAAACCTTGTGACCAAGAATGATGCCTTGGCGCACCATAAAATGACATTTCTCCCAATTGAGAACCAAGTTGGTCTTAACACACCTTTTCAATACTAACGCCAGATTGTGCAAGCATTCATCATAAGAAGTTTCGAAGACCGAGAAATCATCCATGAAAACTTCTACGTTATTTCCAATCATATCTGAGAAGATAGCCATCATACATCTCTAAAAAGTGGCTGGCGCTCCACATAGCCCAAAAGAAACTCTTCGGAATGTAAAAGTGCCTAAAGAAAATGTGAATGTAGTCTTCTCTTGATCTTCTGGAGTGATACAAATCTGATTATATCCTGAATAGCCATCCAGAAGACAATAGTAATCATGCCCAGCCAATCTATCAAGCATCTAATCATTGAAAGGAAGAAGGAAGTGATCCTTCCTCGTAGCATTGTTCATCTTTCTATAATCCATGCAAACTCTCCATCCTATAACTGTTCATGCAGGAATAAGCTCATTCTTCTCATTTGCTACCACAGTGATACCACCTTTCTTTGGCACACATTGAATCGGGCTCACCTATGAACCGTCAGAAATAGGTAGATGATCCCTGCATCTAGCCACTTGAGGATTTCCTTCTTCACAACCTCTTTCATGATCGGATTTAGCCTTCTCTGTTGCTCAACAGTAGGCTTGCTTCCTTCCTCTAGCATTTATGCATATAATAAGAAGGGCTGATTCTCTTGATATCTACTATAGTCCAACCAATTGCCGATTTGAACTCTCTAAGAATTCTCAAGAGCTTCTCCTCATCGGTACCTGAAAGGTCAGATGCAATAATAACAGGAAAAGTAGATGCATCACCTAAAAATACATACCTCAAATGTTCACGTAAAGATTTAAGCTCAAGAGTAGGAGCTTCCTCAATAGATGGCTTGAGGCGCTTCGAAGAACTTTTCAACTCCTCAAATCCAAGAGATTCAAAAGGCATATCCATCTTTCGCTTCCAGGGAGAAGCATTCAAATATTGTAAGTGCTCATCACCGTCGTCATCTTTGCTATCAGAATTCCCCAATAAGGCCTTCTCTAAGGCATCGGACCTTAGCAATCGATCGATTTAAGAATTAACCACAGTATCGACTATTTTCACCTTTAAACACTCCTCATTTTCTGTAGGAAATTCCATGGTATTGAACACATTAAAAGTCACATCCTGATCCATCACTCGCATGGTAAGCTCACCTTTCTACACATCTATCAAGGTTCGACCAGTAGCCAAGAAAGGTCTTCCCAAGATTATGGGAATTTTCTTATCCTCCTCGAAATCAAGAATTACAAAATCAGCAGGGAAAATGAGTTTGTCCACCTTGACCAAGACATCTTCCACAATATCTCGCGGATATGTAATAGAACGATCGACCAACTGCAAAGTCATGTATGTAGGTTTTGGATTAGGCAAGTCCAACTTTTTGAAGATTGATAATGGCATCATATTGATGCTAGCTCCCAAGTCACATAGACACTTATAAAATGACATATTTTCAATGGTGCAAGGAATAGTAAAGCTTCCAGGATCTTTAAGCTTCGGAGGCAATTTCTGTTGCAACACAGCACTGCATTCCTCCGTGAGAGCAACGATCTCTAAGTCATCAAGCTTCACCTTCCTAGAGAGAATATCTTTCATGAAATTCGTGTAACTAGGCATTTGCTCAAGAGTTTCAGCAAAAGTTATGTTGATGTGAAGTTTCTTGAACACCTCTACAAACTTTGCAAACTGCTTATCTAGCTTCTTCTTCTGTAGCCTCTTAGGAAAAGGAGGTGGATGATAGATCTGTTTCTCCCATGTATTACCCTCAGGAGGAGTGTGCTCAACAGTAGTCTTTCTTGGTTCCACTTCAGCTTCCTTCTGCACTTCTTCTTCATCAGCCTCCAATTCAGAATCTGGAGTCTTAGCTTGTTCAGGATTCACAACCTTACCAGACCTCAATGTGACTGCTTTAACATGCTCCTGAGCTTCCTTTTTGCCTGGCACTTCAGTATCACTCCGAAGCGTGCCAGGTTGATGATTTAGTAATGCATTAGCAATTTTCCCGATTTGATTCTCCAAGGTCTTGATAGAGACAACTTGGCTCTTGCACATGAGTCTCAACTCCTCCAATTCAGATTTTTCATTAACTTGAGGTAACTGTTGAAGTTGAAGTTGTTACTTTGGGGCATATTGCAGTTGCTGAAAACCAGGAGGGTTATACTGCCTTACTGTATATGACTGATAAGATTGTTGCACCGCATTCTGATTGTTGCTCCAGTTGAAGTTATGATGATTGCGGTTATTCGGATGATAAGTGGATGGAGCTTGTTATTGTGATATCTGAAAGTTGCTCACAAATTGAGCTGATTCTCTAGAAATAGCACACTGCTCAGTTACATGTGCCCCCGCGCAAAGCTCACAAATACTTGTGATCTGGTTAACTCCATAAGTAGCCAAAGAGTCCACTTTCATTGTCAAAGCTTGAAGTTGAGAAGCTATAACAGCAGCTTGATCCACTTCCAGAATTCCTGCTACCTTTCCTTGCAACATCCTTTGTGTAGAATTCTGGTATTCATTGGCTGCCATTAGCTCAATCAACTCATAAGCTTCATTGTAGCTTTTAGCCCATAAGGCTCCACAGATGCTGCATCGAGCATAGGTCTAGATTTTGCTCCTAAACCATTGTAGAAATAGTTGATAATCATCCAATCAGGCATGCCATGGTGTGGGCACTTCCTCAACATCTCCTTATATTGATCCCAAGCCTCACACAGAGATTCACCAGATTGCTGAGAAAACTGATTAAGAGCATTCTTGATTGCATCAGTCTTCGCCATAGGAAAGAATTTAGTGAAAAACTTTTGAGCAAGATCCTCCCATTTGGTTATAGACGCTGGTGGTAGAGAATGTAACCAACATTTTGCTTTGTCCCTAAAAAAGAATGGGAATAGTCACAGCTAGATAGCATCTTCAGACACATCGTTGAACTTGAAAGTGTCACAGATCTTGATGAAATCCCTGATGTGCATGTTGGGGTCTTCTGTAGGAGAACCCCCAAACTGAATTGAGTTCTGTATCATCTGAATCGTGCTCGAATTGATCTCAAAAGTGTTAGCCGCGATGGCTGGCCTGATGATGCTTGACTGAATATCATTGATCTTAAGCTTAGAATAGTCCATCAACGCCTTAGTATTATCTACTTGATCCCCCATCTCTAATAATGGTGGTTCTTCGATTTTCTCTTCTTCTCCTACTTTCTCTTCGTCCTCAAAATCTTCCTTTCGCTCCTCTACAACTTCTTCCTCGTCTTTATCCAGAATTCTCCTACGAACTCGCGAACGCGTTTGCATAAACGATCGCTAGATTACCTGAAATATGACAAGAAAAAGAGTAGGTAAGTAACAATGTCCGATTCAATGAACTTTAACGATCACTGATGACAAACACATAAACTAAAAGTTAACACTGCAGTCCCCGACATTGGCTCCAAAAACTTGTTAGGGCTAAACATGCGCTAATAATTCACGCAAGTATACGCGTTCACAAGTAATATATAATTGTTTCTAGTTCATTCCCAGAGAGACTGGCTTTGGTTAACTATGTAATTTATGCACTTGTGCACCGATGATATGGTTATTATCCAATGTTAAGACGATAACAAATTGGGTTTGATTATAACTACGAATTAAACTAATAATTATAACTAAGAGAGTAAAGAGAGTTGTATATTATATGAGATAAACATGGGATTCTAACTTCATTAAATACTTCATTCAATAGCCTTATTGTTCTTAACCTCAACATGCAATGGTGATGACACTAATCAGATAACACGAAACTGTTAAACGCCAACTTTCATTGCACGAATAACATACTACCCGACATGCACAAAAGAGATAGAAGCTGAATAGACACCGATTATATTCAGACCCTATATGTCTATAGAATTTGACAACATAAAGGTTTAAAGCACAAGTTATCTATCATGATTACACAGGGCAAGTAAAATGGTTAAAATTACCTACAAATCATGCATAGCAATAACACATGAACCTATGCTAGCATGGCAAATTCTAAATCCTTAAATTTAATGTTGCTTCATTAAATATTAACACGCTATCTTACAAGTTCGCAATACTTATAAGACGAATAAGCACAACCAATACTAGGTTATTATACAATAACCACACACTAAGGCATCAAACAATTTAACCAAAGAAATCCATAAGTAAATCCACTAGAACCCCACGATAACGATTAGCCCATAATCAGACTCATCATCAACGTGGGTTCAGATGAAAGCATGGTATAATTAACATAGTCTTTATACTGAATAAATTACAAAACCAAGTACGAAACAAGAGTAAGGTTCGCGAATAAGAAAACTAGCATCCAAGTTATAACTTTAAACAAAGATTCACAAGTAAAAATAAGATCTTCTTCGTCTTCATTGAATCGTGCTAACACGGTCTTCTTATGGCTCTCCTTGTGCTCTGGTACGTCTCTCTCTTGAAAATATCCTTTAGTTGAATATATATAGCAGCCCATGCCAGATAAGTCCTCCAATTGTAAATCAACTAGAATCAGGATTCTATGATCCCGACCCGGCGCGGCCGCGCGCTTCATCAGTGTGGGCGCGCTGTATTTTTGACAAACTGGCGCGGCCTCACGCTAGACCAGCACGGGCGCGCCGTACTTCTGGAGAAAACTTCTGATTTCTTCTTTTTCCTTGATGCTTTGAGCCGGCTTCCACGAGCTTTTATTCCAACACTACCTTAACACCAAATTAGCACCAAAACAATGCTAATTTACCTGATTACCTAGATAATGCCTGAAATGCAAAAACACTATAAAACACGTTAAAACAATAACAACTTGAGTACAAATGCATCATTTTAAAGCTTAATAGAGCATTATAAAGTGTCATAATTGCCACTCAACACTTGTGTAGACTTTATATTCAATAATGTGTGGCTGAGGAGAGAGCTGAGATCAGGAAAATTCCTTTCAATCTGCGACGTTATTGTACCAACTTGCAACTAGCTTATTGTACTCAACTGGCGACTAGTAAAACAAAAACGTTTCCTAACCTGCGACTACTATACATGTACTTAAACAAAAAAACAAAAACAACCTACATAAATAACTTGGGACAAGTTGTTACTTTTATTAACATGCGACTAACATTTGTTAGTTTTTTGTTTTCCTATTTTTTGTTTTCTTTTTCCTTTTTGTTTTGTTTTGTTTTATTTTCTTTTTGTATTTTCTTTTTCCTTTTTTTGTTTTATTTTCTTTTTGTTTTTCCTTTTTCCTTTTTCCTTTTTCTTTTTGTATTTTCTTTTTCTTTTCTTTTTCTTTTCTTTTTATTTAAGTTTAAATTGTAACTAAATTAATTTATTAAATAAACTTTAAATATAACTTATATAAATAAACTAATTTAGATTTATAAAATGAACTTATTTAAAGTTTATAAAATAAATCATTTTAAGTTTATTAAATAAATTATATTAAAGTCCATTAAATAAATTTATTTAATTTAATAATTAAACTTTGAGCTTCGCCAGTCCCTCGAGCCGCTTAGCTGTATACCCCGCGCATCTCTTCTCGTACTTTAACAGATAAACGTTCAATCTAAGTACGTTCCTCAACTTAAAAATTCTTCTATAAATAATACCCATATTCCTTTCACGAGCTGTTGGCGCCTAGTACAACTGGTCTGGTTCACAGACGACTAACCCCGATTCAGGTCTTCGTATTATAGCCTTGATTATATTGTTAAGCTTGCAACAACTTTATCGCTTCAGACACTGACTGTAAATAAGCAAATATACTTTCACTGGAATCCTTTCTGATACTTTAGACAACATCTTCATTGCTACTACAATCTTGAATACTTCATTCACTATTCTTCACCAACGCTTGAACATATAAATGAACTCCTGTTGGTGAGTATAACTTCAAGACTGCAATTGTCTTCTTTAACCTCTGTCTATACCATATCTTTAATTCTTAATATTTTTATGCTTCCAACACTGTCTATTTTCAATCAATGCTAATACACTGAAATCTTCTGTTAGTACTTATACACTGAATATTTATCATTTCTGAAACCCTGAAAGTCTTTAACCTTTATTCTTAACTGAGGCATGATCATATTAATGAACTTCTTTCAGTGACCTGTAAACAGACTTCAAGCTTTCTTATAATCCTTTGATTCTTTATATTTGCCTTGTCTTCATTTCTTCTGATTTCTTGTGTAGTCGTAGTATTATTAACCTGTCTTGTTTTAGTGTTGCTTTCGTGTTGAGTTATCACGTAACTAATCATACAACTACGCAGTCTCAACAACAATCTCCCCATATTTGATTGTTAAATCTAACAAACAAATTAAATAGAGAGGATAACTCAACTAACAACTTGAAAAAGTAAAGTACTAGGACTTCAAATAATGCTACTGGTTTTAAGAATCAAATACTGCATTTACGGATTTCTTGAGTAATTGAAATGAAAGATGCTTGTTCCTCTAGCACTGAACTGATCTTCAAGTAGTTTCATCTTTATTTACATGGTTCTTCAAATCTCTTCCAGATAATACTTCTCAGTCTTAAAGTAATCATCAACAACTTCTTTTGTACAACCACATTTCCTATTGAGAAGCGCATATTTCTCTTGCTTCTCCCCTATGAGAATCAACTGCTTAAAGGAGATCAACTTCGGCTACCACCTCTCCCGTACAAAAGGATCCGCAGATAAGAACTAATGGTACTCCCCTTTTTAGAAAACAACTTATCCCCTTATGAAGAATAGTGATGAACCAAACCACTTCTTCTGATTACTAGGAAATCACCTTATATTTTACCACCTCTCCCGTATAATAGGATCCGTAGTTACAAACAACAATGGTGTACATGTACTTTACCTTTTTCCTCCTGCCTGCTATTTCTCCCCCTTAGTTGAGGAATCCTCTAAACTATTATATAAGCTTTTATCTCCCCCTTAGAGAAGGAATGTATGCTGTTGTCTGAAGGAGTTCTCATATTTTACTTGGTTGGAAAAGAAATAACAAGTCATAGTCTGATCAACCATGTCCCTTTAAATGCTGTAAGAATGACTTCACTATTGATCATCATGTTAACCAATCTTCCCAACTCCTTATACCTCCCAAATGTGAGATCACCAATTGTTACCAATTGTTAGCTCCCAACTTGTTAGGTCCCGAAGTATTCTAATCCAGTCTGTAAATGTTAGGTCCCTAAGAGTTAGGTTCCAATCATAAACAGATTCGATACCCGAAGTATCAAAAACCAGTGTTTAGGGATTGGAAATGGGATATGGTGTTTCTCTTTTCCCTCACTGTGAGTGTGTGAATCTGTTTCGTGTACCTCACATGTGTTTCACTCTTCTCTCCATTCATGTTTACACCCATTCTCACAAGTGTATCACTCATCTAATAGCTCCAAAATCCAGCTGTTCCTGAAAGAAAATCACCTTAGCCATCTTTAAGGAGGTCACATGTTGTGCAATGGGAGTTCGCAAACCCCCATCCTTATTAGACTCATCAGATGAATCTGAGTCATAATCTACAAGTTGCTAGTTTCCCTTTAGGGTTCCAGATTTGAACTCTGGGAAGGTAAACAATGATCCAAAGAATTTAGCATAAAGATAAAGTTCCCTTCTAATATCTATGAAGACATTTCCTTCCTTGTGACTCATCAGGTAAATCTGAATCATTGTCAACAAGTTGCCGATCTGCACCTATGTCAGATCCACTATCTGCAGATGCATCCAGGGGATTTAAGCCTGGGGAGGTAGACACTGACCACTGATGTATGGCTATTGGATCAGTATCCTCTCCTAACATCTATAAAGGCAATTGGTCCATTAAAGAACCTTGGACAATCGAATCTGACCGTAAAATGGTCGAAACTCTTGTTTCCGTCAACTCATCCTTTACCTTTTTTTGTGCATCAAGAATTGTTTATGTTTGAGGTGGTGACACTATATCAGATACCCTGGCCAATATGCAAATTTCAATAGACATACCCTGTTGAGAGGATGAATCTAGTAACTATTTTGTGCCTTTTCAGTCATTACATCTTTTTGAGAAGATGTATGGGGGCTAGCGTTGCCTCGGTTTAAATACTACTCATCTTTGTAGGAGACAGAGCTGCTGGGTTGACTTTAGAACCTTCCTTATGTGGTGCACTAAGGCACTTTCTCCCTCACGCTCATTCATACTTTATTTTAGTGGTAAGAGAGTGTTGGTTTTGCTTCTGTGTTTGTCTTTACAGTCCAGGATAGAAATTGTGGGTTTTCAACCTCATGACTATCAAATGAAAGAAGGCCATTGGAGGCTGAACCTGTATCACAGAACATATGGAAATATAGAGATAAAATGCACTTAAGATCTATAATGAATGAAAATTATGCATTTAATCTTTTGAGAGAAATGATGTACAATAGTGATTATAAAAGATTTTAATAAAGTAAGCAATCACCACTGTAGAAAGAAGTTTGATTTTTCTCTTAAAAACTGTTTGAGTGCATAAGTCTGTTTCTATGCCTAAAAAGATAAATGATTTAAAAAAACATAGACTAATGACTTAACAGTATTAAGAAGAGAAAGAAAGATTTTGTCTTTCAATATGAATGAGTTTTTGTAAAAGTATTGATCACTTAGGGTAAAGTCTAAGCAATTCTCATTAATGTCAAAAGCTCCATAATCTATCTTTATAAAACTATTACCAACAATATTGTTTATTGATAAATAATCTTAATAAGAATGACTATGTTGCTAATTTCAAGTTATAGTGAATCTTTCAGATATAGCAAAGCATATAAATTTACTAGAACTTAAAATCTCACAATTATCTGCAACAAAATATTAACAATATATCATCGTTTGATACTTTTCAAGTACTTTAGATACCAATAATTATGTTGCACCTTATTCTAATATAATTCAAATCATGAAACTGATATGACATAAAATCGTCTAACATCATAATTCAAATATATTAAAATAAGATATCAATGAATTAAATACCAATTATCTATAAAACAGACATTGGCATTGAGTTTCATATAACATACACTTGTTAACTCCTAACAACTGTAATATCTCAAACAATACTGGTTCGATAAATAAGCAATATTGACCAATATTGTCTTGTTTGCAATCTTAGAAAAATATTATGAGTTCCATATACTTTGATCCATTGATTATTGCATCTATTATCAAAGTGTTTAGGAATTTGCAAGTAAGTATGGAAATTATTCTAACTGGACAACATATAGTTACTTTTAATAAAGTATTATCCACATTGACCATAGTTGTACTTAAGAAAAGTCGCTTTTTATATTAGTATAAGTGACTGAGGATAATCATTGATTACTTAGAGGAGTTCTAAGTAGTGTCATAAATATTAATACTTCACAATTAGTTCATAGTTAAACTCTTTACTAAGTATCATTAACTGATATAAGTCAAAAATTAGCATACAACTAATCATGCTACAATCATGATTCTGATTTTAGTGAATTCTTGAGATATAAGCATTGCTAAATTCACTAGAACCAAAATCTCATAATTAATCTATAACACATTAGTTACAATCACTTTACTAGATATCAACTGTTGACAAATTTAGTTATAATCAATCATGCTGCTTATTTATTTTAAGTTAGTTTGAATTATGGAGCAAATACAATCATTGAATTGCTTCAATTTCTATAATCCAAACTACCCAAAATAAATACTAAATATCTATGAGTTAGATATTAGCACTTAAATATTCATAATTATCCTTGAATAATCACTGATAGGATATATGGCTTATATACATGACAATCACTCTCTGGATAATTAGTAATTTTAGAAATGTTTTCTAAGCATATAAAATATTGAGAGTTTTATACACATAACTTAGAAAATACTTCAACTTTCAATATTAGTGATTTTAGAAATAAACATTGATTACTTAGAACAAAAATTCTAAATAATATCACCAATACTAAAAGTACCACAATTATTCGTACAAAATATAAATAACTATGCTGCATATTATTTTAATATAATTTAAATTATGAGACTGATATGGAATGAAATTGTCTACAATTAATTTAAATCAATTAAAATAATATTCAAACTTAATGCTATAATACTTAACTATCACAAATGTATATGACATTGTAATCATGATAATCAAGATAGTAGCACTAAGTATGAGGTACTGGATTACTGATAAATTCAAAAGTCCTTTAAATATTGAAGATTTGATACTTGTAAACTTATATGAAGAATTCCTTACATATGGGATTTCCAATTAATGTGCAATGAATGATATCCCACACTTACAAACCAGTCTTGAAAAATTAATTTTAACAAGTGATTTAATAAGTGTTTTTGCAAGTAACTCTTAGAATAAAAGACATGCTCTCGAAAGTAATGATACCTGGTGTGAAGGTGCCTTGTCATAGAGTGTTCCACATAGTTGTTGGATTTGTGGTTGTTTCTTATCAAAACAAGAAATCAATCTTCTTCCACGAAGTTGACAGCTTCCTGAGATGCTTCTCCTGTCACTTAAGTTGACAGCTTCAGAGATGCTTCTCATATCTTTCTTGCAACATGCATAATCTATATCTATATAGCCAAACATTTTAAGTACAATATCTTTAGGGTACTTTACTCCAAGAGTTGATTGTCCCTTAAGATATCTAATAATCTTGGTAATAACTATAAGATTGAATTCTCTAGGATCCACTTGGAACCTTGCACTTTGGCATCTTGAGAACATTATATCACTACACATATATAATATTATATTTGTGTCTAGTGATAATGAGAGTTATTAATATGACGACTCTACTAGTTCATATTTAACTATAACTTCAGTTAGAGTGCCATACCATGTCCTTGACGATTTCTTGAGTAGTATACTAGTTCATTCCAACATGAAGTGAGCTTATGAAGAAGAGATATACATAGTTCAATTGATCTGCTACTGCAAAGTCTATGAACTGTTTTGCATTGACTTCCTCTTTTGACTCACCAACTAGGAGTGCACTTGTACACATCTACTAGAGTCCAATTCCAAATGTGAATGTGCATCAGGTGCTTGCTATGTCATAATATCCTCAAGTCTCGTCACTGGTGCTTTCTGTTAGATACTGCTTCCAGATAATAACCTAGCATCCAGTTTGGCCTTATCCCTCGTAACAATGCCATTGTCATCCAGTTTTGATTTATGGTTATCCTTGTACTAATTACAAATTATCATTTGGTTTGGATATCAGCTTCCCTACAATCTTCTTGCTGACTGATTGAGTTCATCTTGCTTTACAATCACCTAATCAATCTGAATTTATCAGAGCTTCTGTAACTTTCTTAGTTTCTTCTTCAAATAGAAAACTAGAGAAATAATCATTCATGCTCAGTAGCCCTGCTAATCATTACTCCACCATTTTTTCACTTAAGAACTAGACTTTGGGAATAACATTGACATCAAACCCTTTGTCTCAGAAGATATGTTCTTTAGTGTCCTCTGATTTTCAATGTGGTGTTGTGTCTGACTAGCTGATCCTTCTTTTGCTCTCCCTAAGCTGTTGTTGGGATTTCCTTAAAGTCCTTACCCTTGCTCACTGGCTTCATTGAAATAATGAGATATGTTATACACTGCCATTCCACTGCTTGGATATGAATCATCAATACCATTAATTTCTCCTAAAAAAGCTTGGAGCATAGAGTTGTTGAACTGTGCACTTAGACTTTCAACATCTTCTGTTGATCAACCATAAATGCCCTGTAGATTGTATACTCCACCGAGTAGCCATGGAAAATATCCTAACTTAGCTGCAAATGCCAAGATCTTTAAATAACTAAAAATAATTTATTGTTTGCTTCTGTAGAACATTCTCTCCAAACACTTTCAGGTTATCCAGTGTTTGCTTCTGTTGACCATTAACTCATTAGTTGTCTTCATGTATACATCCTGATCAAGGCTTGATCTTACTTGTTGCAGACTGTATTGACTGCTTTAGCTCTTTGGTATTAAGAAAGTCTTGATTAGCTTGACATTGTCCTTGTTGCTTTAATCAAGTTCCGGTTCTTCCCTTGTACCACTCCATTTAGATATGGAGCTCCCAGTGCTAAATATGTCTCAAAATATTCTTGATGTTACAGATATCAATCAGAACTGCTTCTTGAATTCAGTCCCATTATCTGACCACAAGATCATTTCTTTTACAGTTGTTTCCAGCTTGATCTTCTGATATGATCAATCACCATCCATGTTGTCTTGTCTTGAGAATGCACGAACAATAATTTTATGTTAAGAGTAACCATCAATCATCAGTAAGGTATATCTTTACTTTGATGTGATGTTGTCTTTGACTCCTCTTCCTGACATGCCTCACATTTATCATCCTTCTGAATTTTAGATGAGGCAGTCCTCTCACTAATCCCTTGTCACAAAAGAGTTCCTTGAGATGATGTTCAAGGGTGAGAGCTTCCAATGCCATAGCTAAACTTATGTCAGATGAAGCTTAATAGTAGAAACCATTGACTTCACCTTTCTAGAGTTTCCGGTCTAGCCATGAGCATATTCTTTCCTTACTCTAAGAAGAGCAAGCTTCTCAACCTTCCTGCTTCTGATGAGACACTAATCCTTCATTGAATTTACATTTTATCCTTTGATGCAGAATTGTCTGATAAAAGGATTTATGTCTTGATTCTTCAACAAGAAAGATGTTTCAATTTTTATCAGTGACTCCAATGAATAATTGTTATCAGTGATAGCAATTGTTGAATCCATGATGACATCCCTTTTCTGTATAGCTTGTCCCGTAATGAAAACCTTTGCTGTCATCTCCAAAAATTATTGACAGAATAGCTTTTGTTGATCACATTTTATTGTGAGGCTCTTTCTTGGATCAGATGCCTTGAGTATCAAATATGAAGAATACATATGAATCAATTAACCTGTTACGTCCTGCACTCACACATGGATTACCAGTTCTTGGTACCCAACTTATTAGTTTGGGTCCAGATGGATTAGAGATTTTATTATAAACAGAGATAACAACAGCTGCAACCTTATCATGCTAATTCTTATCTTTGACTGACCATTTTAATACCCTTGCCAAATTTGTCTCTTGGATAGGGAAAAATGGTTCCAACCTTATATAAGGAGGACTAACAGTCTTTGCCCTATTGTAATCTTAAACATGCTCTTTATATAATTAATGCAAGTACTAAGAGATGCATTCATGGAATAAAACTAAGCAAGCATTGAAATAGGAGTACATTGCATTCATTCAGACACATTACGCATAAGAATTAAGCAAGACATGCATGATATGGAAAAAATAGAATTAACAAATAAATCACTAATTCTATCTAGTCCAATCCTGTGATATATCTCATCTAGCTATCTTAATCCAATTATAAACTAATACATCTTAACAAATAATTCAGATTAAAGAATAAATCACATTGTAATAGGATACAGAGAGTAAGCATAAATAAAGGTCTTAAGTACTGGAAAAAATATATCCCACTAAAGCAATTAATCATGTTCAACAAATATTCAAACATATATTTAAGATCATATAAAGTGCCATGCACAAGTTAAACATCAATCCTAGTTACCAGAAAAATAATTTAGTGAACTAGTTCAACATTATCTATGTATGATGCTATCATGTTTGTGCAAGTGTTAAACATTTAAACACTAAGATCTTATCATGCTTTGAATATTGAGAACAAAATATTGCAGTGGTTCAAGAAATTGAAACCTGAGATATGAGTTGGACCATCTTCAAAGATTGATATGTAAGCAAGATATTCATGATTCTCGTCATCTGATCCATCCCAACTCTTTCCCGTGCACTATAAGTTTTGACTGGCTTCTTTCATAAGAAAACATTCCACCTTTGTCTCAACTCTTCAACTGAATCCCTAGTCATCCTTGTTTGTCAAGGTTCTTGTTCTGTTGTACCAGAACCCCTGATAGTTAATTGGAAAGGAGAAAACCTTGGCATAAACCTGATATCTTGCTGATCAGGCAAAGATACCAATAAGTAACCTTTTCTACTAGTAGATGGATGAATCCCCCACCGGTCATCACCCTGGCCACATAAGGACCATGTGCTGGACCGCCACCCGGCCTCTTACGCGTTGATCGACTGCCACCCAGCCACTTACACTTTGATAGACCGTACCCCGGCCTGTCGCTTATGCCGACTCAATTAGATGGACTTACTTCCCGGACGTTGGGCAAGTAATCAAATTATTTCCTCAAAACAGCAACCACGTTGCGAATGTAAAATACACCACAGAGCCGGATCCCCCAGGTTTTGAGCGAGTATTTAAATCCCCTTTGAAAGGAAGATCTTAAATATAAAAATGAGTTTTGGGGTCCACTCTAACTTTGAAAATCATTTTGAAGACTCGAAAACATTTTTAAGAATGTTTGGAGTACTGCTGATTTATTAAAATAAATCAGTCCCAATATATTTAGAAAATATCTGAATATTATTATTTAAATAATATTTCCATAAAGAATAATCTTTATAAAAATAATTGAAGTAGAAGTTTTAAAACTCATACTTGAAATGGATATTAAATAACCAAAGATATACTTATACGAAAGTATAATCTTTATTTGAATAATCGAAAATAAGTTTGATTATCGAAACATTATTCTTTAATAAAATAAAGAACATTATTAAATAATAAGCGGAGTCATAATACCTCGAATGAATATTATAAATAATATTCATTAAATAAAATAAACGGAGTCATACATCCTCAAATGAATATCCAATTAATAATCATTAAATAGAATAAACAGAGTCATAAGTCCTCGAATGAATATTCAAATAATATTCATTAAATAAAATAAAGTTATCGAATAAACCTTATTCGATCAATAGTTTTGAAAACTATATCCATATATATATAAATATATATATATATATATATATATAATATACTCGGGAACATCGACTCCCGGTTTAGAAATATGTTCACCTTGGGGTCCCCTTTTCTAAGGGTAAATGCAAATTACCGCTTATCTCTAGCATAGGTATTATGCAACTAATAAGCATTTGAACCAACAGATATATATCAAGATTACGAAGCAGACATGCATATATACCATATCACATGCTCGAGTACCCTCGGCTCCACCATTTTTAATAAATTAAACATTAAGAGTTTTAAGGCGATTCTTTCGCGAGTGTCTTACCAACTGCCTATTACACTTTACATAAATGGTTCATACTCCAATTAATCATTTAAGGTCTTTAACCTATGTTTCAAAGTAAGGCGAGGGGTAATGGTTCGTTCGCGAAACGTCGTTACTTAAAACGGTCGTTTCTCCTAAACCGTACATCGGAATCAAACGAACCACATATCAAAACGAAGCTCGTAAGATGAACTATCTAATCATGGCAATGATCAAAACCTAGCAGGAGTTCTCGGGTCCTAATGTTATGAACAAAAGCAGTCTAAAGTAAATCGGACATTACGACGGCTATGTTTACGCGATTTCCCAAATTTATACCATTCCAAATCAACCACCAATCAATCCCAATTCATTAATACAACCAAAATCCATCCATATCACACTACAACAGACCCAACACTTCAAGTTCTCCAATTTATGTTATTCTCAACATGAATTTAAAACTATACTTAAGTCCTTTACTAATCAACAAGATTTAACATTCAATTCACTACAACTCCAACCCAAACTCTAAACCTATAAGCATCAAGCTACTCTTTTACCATAAAAATCAAAATCATCCTAATATACAAAGTAAAGCTAGGTTTTGGAGATGTTATACCTTCCTTGAAGTGATTGGAGTAGCTAGGAAGCCTTAAGAAGCCTTGAGATGTCTTAGGGATGCTTGGATCTTAAAGGAAAAACAAGAAAAATCAAGTTAAAAATCTTGAAATCACTATTCATTATCTTCTTCATTGATTTCTTGGAGAAGATTGTGAATGATTTGGAGGCTTAAACTTATAGGATAGCTATATCTATGCATAAGGAGTACTAGATAATTAACTTACCAATTAAGGAAGCTTGGAACTTGAATTTTGAAAATTTTTCTTCTTGAAATGGAGAAAAGCCGAGAGCAAATGTGGGAGAAATGAAATGATTTTGTGTTTTTGATTTGTTTAGCTTAGCTTGGTTGTTTTTTGTTTTGTTTTTGGTTAATTACCTTTCTAACCTTGAACTTTGTGTGGTTATCATTCATCCACACCTCCTTCCCCCCTATGTCATGCTTATGTCACCTTATGATGTCATCATCCCTTACTTGCCCTCTTCTTATTGGTTGGATGACCTCATCATCCCTAACCTCCTTGATTAACTTCCTAATTGTTTTCCTAATGACCGCTGATCTGTTATACGGTTCGCTTAATTTTCGTTCTCGTTTCTCGTTTGAGGGATCATACCCGGGATCTTATTACTTGGGTTTCTTTAACCTTTCTCAATACATTATATTCCTTTTATGATCCTCTATTATAATCCTTTAATTTAAATCCTTTTTATCTTGTTACTTTATACTCAATTCTTTCCGTATCTAGTGGATTTCCAGGAAAAATCAAAGTGTTCAGATTTGGATTCTGACGATCTTTACATACACTTATATATCACATGGAGTACCAATAAAATCTCAGAATATCCATAAAAGAACCCCTACATAGTGTGGCATGAAAAGTTTTCTTATTCAGCATAATCTGCAGAATCACTATTCATAAGGGTTTCAAAAATTTCCAAAAATTGGGGTTATTACAATGAGCATCTTTAAACAAGGTCGGCCAAAAGAAACCTGCTTGAAGAATACGAGATGCTGTCTTTTCTCCACCATAATGTCCTCCATAAGCCGTTGAGTGGCAATCTCGCAAGATTCCCCCCCCTCGTTTCGCTGTAAGGAATATGTCTCCTGATGATTTTGTCAGCTCCATATCGAAAAAGAAACGGCTCATCCCACATATACCACTTCACTTCATGTAGAAACTTCTTCCTTTGAGCGAAAGTCAACTCTGGAGGCATAACATTACTCACAAGGTAGTTCACAATGTCGGCGAACCACAGTTCTTCTGCTTGCACTCCAAATAACTGCTCATCGGGAAAAGATTTGTTAATCAAAGACTTACCTTGTGAAGTTACAATTGGATCCTCTAAACGCGAGAGATGATCGGTGACTTGATTTTCAGTCCCTTTTTTGTCCTTGATCTCTAATTCAAACTCCTGAAGTAAAAGAACCCATCGAATCAATCTAGGCTTCAAGTCCTTCTTCGAGATGAGATATCAAATGGTAGCGTGATCAGTGAAAACTGTCACCTTCGTCCCATGTGGATAAGATCAAAATTTCTCAAAACCATAGACAATAGCCAAAAGTTCTTTCTCAGTAGTGGTGTAGTTCAGTTGAGCACCATTAAGAGTCTTACTATTATAGTAGACTATATGAAATATGTTGTTCTTTCTTTGCCCAAGAACTGCTTCAACTACATAGTCAGTTGCATCGCACATCATTTCAAATGGTTCAGACCAATCAGGTGCAGTTATGATAGGTGTCGTAATCAAACTCTTCTTTAATATCTCAAAAGTGGCAAGACACTCGTCATCAAACTTGAAAGGACAAAACTTTCTCTAGCAAATTGCACAACGGCTTCAAAATCTTAGAGAAGTCCTTGATGAAATGCCTATAGAAACCCACATGACCAAGAAAACTGCGGATTCCCTTAACAAAAATTGGTGGAGGAAGATTTTCAATATCCCCCGCCTTGGCTTTGTCCACCTCAAGACCCTTACTAGAAACCTTGTGACCAAGAATGATGCCTTGGCATACCATAAAATGACATTTCTCCCAATTGAGAACCAAATTGGTCTCAACGCACTTTTTCAGCACTAACCCAAGATTGTGCAAGCATTCATCATAAGAAGTTCCAAAGACCGAGAAATCGTCCATGAACACTTCCACATTATTTCCAATCATATCAGAAAAGATAGCCATCATGCATCTATGAAAAATGGCTGGTGCTCCACATAGCCCAAAAGAAATTCTTCAGAAAACAAAAGTACCAAAAGGACATGTGAATATAGTCTTCTATTGATCTTCTGGAGCGATACAAATCTGATTATATCCTGAATAGCCATCCAGAAGACAGTAGTAATTATGCCCAACCAATCTATCAAGCATCTGATCAATGAAAGGAAGAGGGAAGTGATCCTTCTTTGTAGCCTTGTTGAGCTTTCTATAATCCATGCAAACTCTCCACCTCGTGACTGTTCGTGTAGGAATAAGCTCATTTTTCTCATTTTCTACCACAGTGATACCACCTTTCTTTGGCACACACTGAACTGGGCTCACCCATGAACTGTCAGAAATAGGATAGATGATCCCTGCATCTAGCCATTTGGGGATTTCCTTCTTCACAACCTCATTCATTATCGGATTCAGCCTTCTCTATTGCTCAACAGTAGGCTTGCTTCCTTCCTCTAGCAGAATTTGGTGCATGCAATAAGAAGGGTTGATTCCCTTGATATCTGCTATAGTCCAACCAATTGCCGATTTGAATTCTCTAAGAATTCTCAAAAGCTTCTCCTCGTCACTACGTGAAAGGTCAGATGCAATGATAACAGGAAAAGTAGATGCATCACCTAAAACACATACCTCAAATGATCAGGTAAAGGCTTGAGCTTAAGAGTAGGAGCTTCCTCAATAGATGGCTTGAGGCGCTTTCGAGAATTTTTCAGCTCCTCCAATCCAAGAGATTCAAATGGCATATCCATCTTTCGCTTCCAAGGAGAAGCATTCAATATTGCAAGTGCTCATCACCTTCATCATCTTCGCTATCAGAATTCCCCAACAAGGCCTTTTCTAAGGCATCGGACCTTAGCAATCGATCAAGTTCAGAATTAACCACGGAATCGGCCATCTCCACCTTAAAACACTCCTCATTTTCCGTAGGGAATTTCATGGCATTGAACACATTAAAAGTTACATCCTGATCCATCACCCGCATGATGAGCTCACCTTTCTGCACATTTATCAAGGTTCATCCTGTAGCCAAGAAAGGTCTTCCCAAGATTATGAGAATCTTCTTCTTCTCCTCGAAACCAAGAATTACAAAATCAGCATGGAAGATGAGTTTATCCACGTTGACCAAGACATCCTCCACAATACCTCGTGGGTATGTAATAGAACGATCGGCTAACTGCAAAGTCATATAAGTAGGCGTTGGATCAAGTAAGTCCAACTTCTTGAAGATTGACAAAGGCAACAGATTGATGCTAGCTCCCAATTCACATAAACACCTGTCAAAAGACAATTTTCCAATGGTGCAAGGAATAGTGAAGCTTCCGGGATCTTTAAGCTTCGGAGGAAAATTTATGTTGCAGCACAGCACTGCATTCCTCCGTGAGAGCAACGGTCTCTAAGTCATAAAGCTTCACCTTCCTAGAGAGAATACCTTTCAAGACTTCGCGTAACTAGGCATTTGTTCAAGAGCTTCGGCGAAAGGTATGTTGATGTGAAGTTTCTTGAACACCTCCACAAACTTCACAAACTACTTATCCAGCTTTTTCTTCTGCAGCCTCTTGGGAAAGAGAGGTGGAGGATAGATATGTTTCTCCCCTGTATTTCCCTCAGGAGGAGTGTGCTCAACAGTAGTCTTCCTTGGTTCCACTTCTGCTTCCTTCTGCACTTCTTCTTCAGCCTCAACTTCAGAATCTGGAGTCTTAGCTTTTTCAGGATTTGTAACCTTATCAGACCTCAATATAATTGCTTTAACATGCTCATGAGCTTCCTTCTTGTCTGGCACTTCAGTATCGCTCGGAAGCGTGCCAGGTTAATGATTCAGTAATGCATTAGTAATTTGCCCAATCTGATTCTCCAAGGTCTTGATAGACACAGCTTGGCTCTTGCACATGAGCCTCAACTCCTCTAACTCAGATTTTTCATTAGCTTGCGGTAACTGCTGTAGTTGAAGTTGTTGCCTAGGGGCATATTGCAGTTGCTGAAAACCAGGAGGGTTATACTTCTTTGCTGTGTATGGCTGATAAGATTGTTGTGCCGCATTTGGATTGTTGCTACAGCTGAAGTTAGGATGATTGCGGTTATTTGGATGATAAGTGGCTGGAGCTTGCTGCTGTGATCTCTGAAAGTTGCTCACAAATTGAGCTGATTCGCTAGAAATAGCACACTGCTCAGTTTCATGTGCCCCCGCACAAAGTCACAAACACTAGTGATTTGATTAACTCCGTAATTTTCCAAAGAGTCAACTTTCATCGTCAAATCTTGAAGTTGAGCAGCTATAGCAGTAGTTGTATCCACTTCCAGAATTCCTGCTACTTTGCCTTGAAACATTCTTTGCGTAGGATTCTGGTATTCATTAGCTGTCATTAGCTCAATCAACTCATAAGCTTCATTATAGCTTTTGGCCCATAAGGCTCTACCAGATGCTGCATCAAGCATATGTTTAGATTGTACGCTTAAACCATTATAGAAATAGTTTATAATCATCCAATTAGGCATGCCATGGTGTGGGCACTTCCTTAGCATCTCCTTGTATCGATCCCCAGCCTCACACAGAGATTCTCCAGTTTGCTGCGCAAACTGAGTAAGAGCATTCCTGATTGCAGCAGTCTTCGCCATAGGAAAGAATTTAGTGAGAAACTTTTAAGCAAGATCCTCCCATTTGGTGATAGACCCTGGTGGTAGAGAATGTAACCAACACTTTTCTTTATCCCTCAGAGAAAATGGGAAGAGTCGCAGCTTGATAGCATCTTCAGTCATATCATTGAACTTGAAAGTCTCGCAGATCTCAATGAAATCCCTGATGTGCAAGTTGGGATCTTCTGTAGGAGAACCCCCAAACTGAACTGAGTTCTGTATCATCTGAATCGTGCTCGACTTGATCTCAAAAGTGTTAGCCATGATGGCTGGTCTGATGATGCTTGACTGAATATCATTAATCTTAGACTGAGAATAGTCCATCAAAGCCTTATAAATATCTGCTTGATCTCCCATCTCTATTAAAGTTGGTTCCTCGATTTTCTCTTCTTCTTCTACTTTCTCTTCGTCCTCAAAAACTTCCCTTCGCTCCACTACAACTTCTTCCTCGGCTTTATCCATATTTCTCTTACTAGCCCGCGAACGTGTATGCATACACGCTCGCTAGAGTACCTGAAACACGACAAGGAAAAGAGTAGGTAAGTAACAATGTCCGAGTCAATGAGCTTTAACGATCACTGATGACAAACACATAAACTAAAAGTTAACACCGAGTCCCCGGCAGCGGCGCCAAAAACTTGTTAGGGCTAAACACGCGCTAATAATTCACACAAGTATACCCGATCGCAAGTAATATAGAATTATTTATAGTTGGTTCCAACAGGGACTGGTTTAGGTTAACTTTGTGATTTATGCACTTATGCAACGATGATATGGCTATTATTCAATGCTAAGATGAATAACAATTTGGGTTTTGATTATAACTATGATTAACTATTGAGAATTATACTAGAGAACATAAATTAAGAGATTAAAGAGATTTGAATAATATATGACACAAACATGGGATTCTAACTTCATTAATACTTCATTCAATAGCTTTATTGATCTTAACCTTAGCATGCAATGGTGACGACACTAATCAGATAACATGAAACTGCTAAACGCCAACTTTCGGTGCACGAATAACATACTACCAGACATCCACAAAAGAGATAGAAGCAGAATAGACACCAATTATATTGAGATCCTATATATCTATAGAATTTGACAACATAATGGCTTAATGCACAAGTTATCTATCATGATTACATAGGGCAAGTAAGATGGTTAAAATTACCTACGAATCATACATAACAATAACACTTGAACCTATGCTAGCATGGAAAGTTCTAAATCCTTAAATTCAATGTCGCTTCATTAAAGATTAACATGCTATCTTATAAGTTCACGACGCTCATAAGACGAATAAGCACAACCAATACTAGGTTATCATACAATCACCACACACTAAGACATCGAAACAAATTAACTAAAGAAACCCATAAATAAATCCGCTAGAACATCACGATAACGATTAGCCCATAATCGGACTCATCATCAACGTGGGTTCCGATGAAAACATGGTATAATAAAAGTAGTCTTTATACTAAATAAATAGTAAACCAAGTACAAAACAAGAGAATAGGTTCACGAATAAGAAAACTAGCATCCAAAGTTACAACTTAGAATAAAGAATCACAAGTATAAACTATATCTTCTTCGCCTTCGTTGAATTATGCTAAATGGTCTTCTTACGCCTTCTCCTTGTGCTCTGGTACGCCTCCTTCTGAAAAATGACCTTTATTTATGTATATATAGCAGCTCATGCATAGTAGAAGTACTCCAATCAAAATCCCACATGAATCAGGATTCTAAAATCCCGACCTGGCGGGGCCGCACGCTTGATCAGCGCGGCGCGGCCACGCGCTTGATCAGCGTGGCACGACCGCGTGCTATGAGAGCGTGGGCGCGCCGACCTTCTGGAGAAAATTACTATTTTCTTCTTTTCTTGCTGCAATGAGTTGGTCTTCACGAGCTTTATTCCTTGGATACCATCCCAATATCATATTAGTATCAAATCAATACTAATTCACCTGAATTCTGGATTAATTCCTGAAATGCAAAAACACTAGAAAATACATTAAAACACCAACAACTTTAGTACAAAAACACCAATTCAAAGCTTAATGGAGCGTTATAAAGTGTCATAAATGCCACTCAATAATTACAAGACTGGGATAGGGATAAAAATAAGATTTGATAGTTACAGTTATGATAAGATATACGTTTCCAAAATTCATTGGATATTGCAACTCTATTTATAATTTTCATAACAGAGGTTTTCAAGGAGTGTATGAAATGTATATATATATATAGGTGTATATATATATCGGGACTTAATGAAGTATCTCATAACTTCATTATTTATAATGATATTTCAAAGATTGAATCTATTCAAGTCTTATCTTGTAGTCTCATCTGGGAGTCTTATCTTGTAGTCTCATCTGGGTGATTAACTTTTGAAACTGATTATAACTTGAATGGTGGTAGTTCAAGTAGTATTCGGATATAAGTATATTGGAGTATCTTGTAACTTCATCTTTTAAACTTATATCTAGTAAATGATTATCTTGTGCATGTCAAAGATTTTCGGAAAAACGTTGAGACAAGGTTAGATATATGAGATCACCTTGCAACGATATTTTATACAGTTATAAACGGGAACTCTGTGTATATTATACATGTCAGAGGATTTCAAAGATTGTGAAAAGTATATATGTACATATATACTGAATATTTTGTGACTTGGTCGCGGTAAGATATCAAACTTGGTTCATTTCTTCTTGACCAAGACTTTCGTGAGTACTATGAGAATGCTCATATATTGTAAATCACTATACATATTATTTTGGTGGGCTTGTTGCTCACCCTTGCTTTCTTCTTTCATCCCACAAAAACAGATAGAAAATATGAACAGGACCAAGCTCCCAATTCGCGAGCGGATAGGAAACGTTCCGCAGTTTCCTATAGGCGTTGATGTCGCTGTAGCTGAGGTAGGAACTACCAATAGGCTAGGCTTTCAACTTTTGATGTACCAGACTTATGTATCTTTATCAATTGTAATAATGGCAAAGAAATGTAAATCTATTCAGAAACCCTTTTAAGGTGTAATTGCACATAATTTTGGAATAAAATGACTCGTGCTATTTTTGGATATTCATCTCTGAGACTATAACCTGTGGTGTGTGTGTTTATTGTGGGGTCACAGTACAGAGTAGTTGATTGTTTATTAAGATTGGGTGTTATTAAGGGAAATGGAACTCGTGACAACCCGGATCCCCGACCCCGGATTTGGGGGTGTTACACTCATCAGTTTGTTTGAAATGTGATCGATGTCAACGTGTGGGTAATATGTCCAAGAGGGATGAGATGCCTCTTAATGTGCTTCTCGAGGTTGAAGTCTTCGATGTTTGGGGAATTGACTTCATGGGGCAATTTGTCTCATCTTGTAACAATCAATATATCTTGTTGGCGGTTGATTATGATTCAAAATGGGTTGATGTTAAGGCATTTCCAATGAACGATGCGAAGGTAGTGCTTAATTTTCTTCACAAGCAGAGATTCACAAGATTTGGAACTCCAAGAGTCATAATCAGTGATGATGGGTCGCAGTTTTGCAACCGCAAGTTCACTGCTATGATGTAAAGGTATAATGCGAATCATCACATTGATACGGCTTATCATCCTCAGAAGAATGGGAATACTGAGGTATCTAACAGAGAGATCAAGCACATTTTAGAGAAATTTGTGTGTCCATCGAGAAAAGATTGGTCTTTGAAGCTTGATGAAGCTGTTTGGGCGTATCGAACAGCATACATGACTCGTGTTATTTTTGGATATTCATCTCTGAGACTATAACTTGTGGTGTGTGTGTTTATTATGGGGTCACAATACAGAATAGTTGATTGTTTATTAAGATTGGGTGTTATTAAGGGAAATGGAACTCGTGACAACCCGGATCCCCGACCCCGGATTTGGGGGTGTTACAGAAATGGTATCAGAGCTAAGCGTTATAAACCTTAGGGATGATGTGACGTTAAAATAATAAGTTCACTAAGATAATAAGAACTCTTGCCAAGTTCATAGTCGGACTACCTAACGTAGTACTGACAGTTAAAACCCTTATGGGAACCCTTATAAATATCGTGATAGAAGCGTAGTTCGTTATCGTATATGGTAGCGGGACTCCGAACCCTGAGGTTGAGGAGCAACAACGCGATGATGTTTTATTAGTTATTGGAGATCAGATTGTGGATCCAATGGAACACCCTAATGAGGGACCGGATGATGTTCATATTGAGGATGTAGCGGTTGAGGATGTTGTCCTAGAAGGGATTATTGCTGAGAAGAATCCCGTGGAGGGTCCTGACAAGAATGAATGAAGGACCACTGAGGAATTGATGACCATGGTTAGGGGAATTGCCAGAGGTAGGATTGGCTGGTCACTACTGGAGGTTCGTTCAAGTTTGTAAAGATAGTAGCCCCTTTAACGCGGCTTACTCGTAAGACTGAGAAGTTTGAATGAACAGAGAAGTGCGAGAACAGCTTTCAAGAACCGAAGCAAAGATTGGTGATGGCCCCTATGTTGGCATTGCCGGATGGAAAAAGGAGATTTTGTGATTTGTATTGACGCTTCGCATAAGGAATTAGGGTGCTTCTTATACAGCACAGTAAGGTAATCGCGTACGCGTCAAGAAAATTAAGGGAATATAAAATTCGATATCCCCACCTATGAGCTTGGGCTCATGGAAATAGTTTTGCCCTAGAGATTGGAGGCACTACTTGTATGGAGAGAAGTGCGAGAATTACCTAAGCCATAAGTGCTCTAGTACATTTTCACGTAGAAAGAGCTCAACGTACGCCAGAGGAGGCGGTTAGAGCTAATCAAGAATTATGATTGGGAGATTCTTTATCATTCGGGGAAAGCCAATGTGGTGGCTGATGCCCTTAGTAAAAAGGAGAGACTCAAGATTATAATGTCTTTGGGAGAGTTATAAGAGATTTTGAGAAAATGGAAATAGAAGTGAAGGTAACCGGAGCCGGTACCGAAAAGCTGTTTGAGATTGCAATACAGCCCGAATTATTGGAATAGAACATATTGTGCCAGAAAAAGTGATGAATGAAGGCAGAAAGCCAACAAATAGATAAGAGATTAATACCGAGAAAGATGATAAGGGAATAATGAGGCATTCCTACAGAATTTGGGTTCCAAATGTTCAAGAACTTAAAGATGAGATCTTAGATGAAAGCTAGTTTGAGGAATAAGATTTAGAGCAAACCCTGAACGTGATAGTCAGGGAGGTCGACATCAAGATAGAAGGAACCCATAACATAATGAAGTGGAAAACAAGGATTTTTAACGTATAAGATAACCCCGATTATGGGAGAAGGTTGGAACATTTCATACTGAGAAAATAGAAGTTGAACAAGATAGGGAGAATCAGGATGGTACTCCTATTGGGCAATTCATGGACCTGCCTAAACATAACTTATATTATTATCCCCAACCACCACCCTGAGGAAACAATGCGGTGAGAAATTCTTTCAGGTTCTTTAAGTCGCTAAGCTCTTAGAGTTCCAAGGAACAAGCTGACCCAGTCGAGGCAAGAGCCTGGCTAAAGGAAATACAGGAATCATTTGAGATTCTAAATGATTGACGAATCACAAAAGAGTGTTTTTGTCACTTACCCTCCTAAGAGAGAGACCACCCACTAGTGAAAGACCAAGAAAGTCACGGAGCAAGAGGTTATGATAAACTGATTACAGTTCAGTCAATTGTTTTCAGGAAAGTACATCCCAAGGTTATGGAGATAGTGTAAAAGCTTTAGAGCCAGAACAAAGGCGGACGAGTATGATGAATTATGAATCTAAGCTGTAAAAGTTGTCAAGATTCGTTTTGAAGACACGAATCCAGAATGACGGGATATCTAAAATCAATGCTTATGTTGTGTTGGTTCATGAAATAATGATAAGAGAAAGGAAAATAAAAAGGAATTGAAGTGGAAAGGAATATAAAGGCAATAGAGTTTGAGGAATGATAAGGGAGTTGGGTATGAGGAAACCCTAAAGACTCGTAGCAATAGAAATAGAGAAGTATGTAATTGTCAGGATGAGGGTGATTCACCATGAGTTAAAAATTGATGGTTGAAGGCATAAGAGATACATATATTTTATCCCCTGTAAGTTGGGAGGATTCGAGGAAACCTTGAGATAATTCGAAGGATAAATAATGAGACGCGGATAGACTGAGGAGACAAGGAAGTAAAAAATTAGGAAAATTGGATGAAGGAAGTGACCTTCAAGAATGTGAAGTGTAAGACCGGTGGCTCGATACCCAGAAAGGGAGACGCCAGGTATGAAAGATATCCCAACATTGAGGTGACTGTTGAGATAAAAACAAAAGTAAATAAGGAATTATTAAGAAGAGGTTCACGTTGAACACGACCAATATCTTCCAGAACATCCTTGTTATCGTTACCAAATTAGGCAAGAAAAGCGGATAACCGTTGTTATCTTTTGGAGGCCATATGGATTGACCTCAGTTTGAATAAGGATGATATTGTGAAATTAAATATAGACTATCGAAGTGAGAATGATTGAATAAGGTAATCTATCAAGTATATTTGACTTGATTTATCCATGGAAGAGTGTAAGTATCTTTTAAAGGTGGAATTAAGGATAAAACCCCGATAACTTGAAATGAATCCTAGGGGAATGCATAAAGGTTGGCATTTCACCCTTAATAGAAATAGTATGAGTTTTGACAGTATGAATTGGAAAGGATTAAGGTAATAACAACCTTTAAGTATCAGTGGGGAAATTTTTCAGAAACATATAGACAATGGTTCTAGTATTAGTAAAGGGTATTTCGATATGCCCTGTATCTAGGGAATACAGGAGGAACGATTCAAGGATAACCTTAGAGGTTTTACAAGGAGAAAGGTAATATTAAAAATTCTCAAGAATAGAAATATTGATAAAGGAAATATGACGTAATTATAATGATGCCAAGTGGGGCACGTGTTAAACCACGAGAAAGTATGGATCAAACCAGTAAAGGTCGAAATTGTTCAGGGCAATTAGGGCCTAAGATAAAAGATGTTCTAAGTATGATTGAGAGTCAGTCGTGACAGTGATTAACCTCTAAAGACTGAGGCAATAACTTATGGAAAAATGGTGATATTTTTTTTTACTCATCAGATTTTAAGGAAAACATCTTCACATAAGCAGTGATTGAAATGAGGTAGAAAATTTATTCGGAGGTGGTTAAAATGACATTGACTATAAGGAAATTTTACTATCAGGAAAGGCCAAAGAGGTGGCCGACACTTTAAAGGTAAGAGGATAATTATAGGCGCTTGGGCCAAAGGAATACAGTGATGATGGTTAAAGCTGTGAAGGTTGTATTATGGTTTAGAAGATTGACATTCCTTCTGATGACTGTGCAATACCCAACCGTAATAGTAGTTGGTAAAGGTTTAACTCGTGTAATCGCCATGAGCGGGCTATCTATCTCAGAAGGTACTATCTGAAGATAATCCAGGACCATGTTTCAAAAAGGATCAAATAAACCTTTGAGTTAAGTCTTTTATTGAAGGCATATGATTAAGAATGGTATTAACATGCTATCGTTGCTTTGATTGAAACTCTTCTGCAATTTTATCTGCTTCATGTCATGTATGTATGTCAGGATCAGGAGTGTTCTTCATGAATCATGAATGGTGATTATGTTACCTCGTTATAAGGATTTGATACGACATGTACGGACTCCGTATGGTTAGATATTAAGATTTCATGGAACGTGAATGACGACAGTAGGTCAGTAGTGGACCATAGTAATGCAGCAATGATTCTGCGAGTAATGAGCTGATTACAACCATGAGAGTTGTATTGGAATGGAGGTTGAGATTAAGTACCACTAATCGGGTCGTGTTGACGTATAAGTTATCTTTGATAGAAAAACTAGGTCGATTATTTACCTATTGAGTATCCATTCGTTCTTATCAATAGGGAGTCGTGTTACTATACGAGGAAGGTTGCAGTGCAAACATAGAATTCTAGTAACGATGATGTCTAGAATGAGATTCCAGATTCGATTTTTGATGTCGAGGGAGTTTCAAAGGTGATTGAGTATAAGCTCGAGGAAGAGCATGGGTCCATAGAATGATGGACGGAATAGCAAAAATATTTAAGCATGCGAAATGTGATGCGATAATACTTGATGTTGATATATACATATATGTTTTGTTCTCCTATGACAAACCTCTATAGTTCAGAGGTAGGTTCCAAGCCATATATTTTGTGGCAGTATATTTTTTTTTCATATATATAATTCTCTTCAATTCGTTCTTTTCTCTTCTTTTCATTTCATATAAGCTGAGAAGAACAACCCTTCCAGAAGGGGAGGTATTGCCGAATGACTATCTATCTGTGTGATAGAAGCCTAGTAGGATACCACATGTTGTTTAATTGCTTGTCAAGTACTAAAGGCTGGCCACCTTCTGTACTAACTATGCAATAGAACAAGTGTTCATGATCGTAGTGATCTCTCAATAAATTCCTTTACTTCTATATGATGGATCAAGCTTTCGAAGATGGAAGCAGCTAAAGGAAGTAGTATCAGTACGGTGGTATTCCATTTCTAACGTGTTTGTGATACTAAGGTTGACGTGGTTATTAAAAGGTTATAGAACGCTAACGAGCAAAAGTATAACCAGTATAATATTAGGAACGGAAGGTAGTAGCGATTACGAACTGGAAAAGAATGGGTATTGAGAAGCAAAAGCTCTAATTCTAAAAGCTATAATGAGAGTCTGTGTAATAGACTTGAAAGAATTTGGAATGATCACTTAACGTGGATTGAGTTTTCTTACGATAATAGATCATATGTCAGTATTGAGATATCGCCTTATGAGATCCTTGAGGGAAGACAATGTCGATCTCCCTTATGTTAGGATGAAGTTGTAGAGCGCAAGATGCTCGGACCCACAGTAGTCCAAAGGACCAGGGATATAATAGATCTAATCAGAGGACGGCTGGTAGTAACCCAAGATGGACATAAGAGGTATGCTGATTTGACTCGAAAGGACAAAGATTATGAAATAGGGGACCTAGTAATGTTATAGGTATCCCTTGGAAAGGATTGATGAGGGTTGGAAAGAAAGGAAAGTTTAAGTTCATGAATTGTTGGACCCTTGGATATACCAAAACATATTGGGAAGTTAACATACGAGCTAGCCCTACCCCCGAACATGTAGCAAGTTTATAACGTGTTCCACGTATCAATGTTAAGAAAATGTAATTCGGATGCCAGACAAATAGGGGTGTATGAGCGCATAGACGTGCAACCAGACGTAACCTATATGAAACAACCAGGAAGGGTTATGGATTGAAAAGGAACAAGTGCTTAGGAAAAAGGTTAGCGTGCTAGTCAGGGTGTTGTGGCAGAACCACAATGTGGGAAAATTGACTTGAGAGTTAGAAGGCGCAATGCTAGAAAAGTACCCCCATTTGTTTTTCTATCTGATTCCGGGACGGAATCCTTTTAAGGAGGGGAGACTGTAATAACCCCAATTTTTGGAAATTTTTGAAACCCTTATGAATAGTGATTCTGCAGATTATGCTGAATAAGAAAACTTTTCATGCCACACTATGTAGGGGTTCTTTTATGGATATTCTGAGATTTTATTGGTACTCTATGTGATATATAAGTGTATGTAAAGATCGTCAGAATCTAAATCTGAACACTTTGATTTTTCCCGGAAATCCACTAGATACGGAAAGAATTGAGTATAAGGTAATAGGATAAAAAGGATTTAAATTAAAGGATTATAAGAGAGGATCATAAAAGGAATATAATGTATTGAGAAAGGTTAAGGAAACCCAAGTAATAAGATCCCGGGTATGATCCCTCAAACGAGAAACGAGAACGAAAGTTAAGCGAACCGTATAACAAATCAGCGGTCATTAGGCAAACAATTAGGAAGTTAATCAAGGAGGTTAGGGAGGATGAGGTCATCCAACCAATAAGAAGAGGGAAAGTAAGGGATGATGACATCACAAGGTGACATAAGCATGACATAGGGGGGAAGGAGGTGTGGATGAATGATAACCACACAAAGTTCAAGGTTAGAAAGGTAATTAACCAAAAACAAAACAAAAAACAACCAAGCTAAGCTAAACAAATCAAAAACACAAAATCATTTCATTTCTCCCACATTTGCTCTCAGCTTTTCTCCATTTCAAGAAGAAAAATTTTCAAAATTCAAGTTCCAAGCTTCCTTAATTGGTAAGTTCATTATCTAGTACTCCTTATGCATAGATATAGCTATCCTATAAGTTTAAGCCTCCAAATCATTCACAATCTTCTCCAAGAAATCAATGAAGAAGATAACGAATAGTGATTTCAAGATTTTTAACTTGATTTTTCTTGTTTTTCCTTTAAGATCCAAGCATCCCTAAGACATCTCAAGGCTTCTTAAGGCTTCTTAAGGCTTCCTAGCTACTCCAATCACTTCAAGGAAGGTATAACATCTCCAAAACCTAGCTTTACTTTGTATATTAGGATGATTTTGATTGTTATGGTAAAAGAGTAGCTTGATGCTTATAGGTTTAGAGTTTGGGTTGGAGTTCTAGTGAATTGAATGTTGAATCTTGTTGATTAGTAAAGGACTTAAGTATTGTTTTAAATTCATGTTGAGAATAACATAAATTGGAGAACTTGAAGTTTTGGGGCTGTTGTAGTGTGATATGGATGGATTTTGGTTGTATGAATGAATTGGGATTGATTGGTGGTTGATTTGGAATGGTATAAATTTGGGAAATCGCGTAAACATAGCCGTCGTAATATCCGATTTACTTTAGGCTGCTTTTGTTCATAACATTAGGACCCGAGAACTCCCTGCTAGGTTTTGACCATTGCTATGATTAGATAGTTCATGTTACGAGCTTCGTTTTGATATGTGGTTCGTTTGATTCCGATGTACGGTTTAGGAGAAACGGCCGTTTTAAGTAAAGACATTTCGCGAACGAACCATTACCCCTCGCCTTACTTTGAAACATTGGTTAAAGACCTTAAAAGACTAATTGGAGTATGAACAATTTATGTAAAGTGTAATAGGCAGCTGGTAAGACACTCGCGAAAGAATCGCCTTAAAACTCGTAATGGTTAATTTATTAAAAATGGTGGAGCCGAGGGAACTCGAGCGACTTAAGTGAATCGTTAAGCGCGAAAGCGAACGTTAGGGCTCTAAATGGTTAAAGTCTAGTTTCTTAAGCGACCGTGGTTTAATTTCGGCTTATGTTGTTGTTCATAGGTTACCGGACCCACTCTAAGCTTGAGTCTAATCCGGGAACACTCAGGCAAGTTTTTTACCCGTTATACTGTTGTTGTGATGTATATGTGTATATGCATTATCTTGTGATAAATGCATGATTGTTATTAGCAAATTCTTGCGATATATTGGAGCATGTGATATGGTATATATGCATGTCTTCTTCGTAATCTTGATATATATCTGTTGGTTCAAATGCTTATTAGTTGCATAATACCTATGCTAGAGATAAGCGGTAATTTGCATATACCCTTAGAAAGGGGACCCCAAGGTGAACATATTTCTAAACCGGGAGTCGATGTTCCCGAGTATATTATATATATATTTTTATATATATATGGATATAGTTTTCAAAACTATTAATCGAATAAGGTTTATTCGATAACTTTATTTTATTTAATGAATATTATTTGAATATTCATTCGAGGACTTATGACTCTGTTTATTCTATTTAATGATTATTAATTGGATATTCATTTGAGGATGTATGACTCCGTTTATTTTATTTAATGAATATTATTTATAATATTCATTCGAGGTATTATGACTCCGCTTATTATTTAATAATATTCTTTATTTTATTAAAGAATAATGTTTCGATAATCAAACTTATTTTCGATTATTCAAATAAAGATTATACTTTCGTATAAGTATATCTTTGGTTATTTAATATCCATTTCAAGTATGAGTTTTAAAACTTCTACTTCAATTATTTTTATAAAGATTATTCTTTATGGGAATATTATTTAAATAATAATATTCAGATATTTTCTAAATATATTGGGACTGATTTATTTTAATAAATCAGCAGTAATCCAAACATTCTTAAAAATGTTTTCGAGTATTCAAAATTATTTTCAAAGTTAGAGTGGACCCCAAAACTCATTTTTATATTTAAGATCTTCCTTTCAAAGGGGATTTAAATACTCGCTCAAAACCTGGGGGATCCGGCTCTGTGGTGTATTTTACATTCGCAACGTGGTTGCTGTTTTGAGGAAACAATTTGATTACTTGCCCAATGTCCGGGAAGTAAGTCCATCTAATTGAGTCGGCATAAGCGACAGGCCGGGGTACGGTCTATCAAAGTGTAAGTGGCTGGGTGGCAGTCCATCAATGCGTAAGAGGCCGGGTGGCGGTCCAGCACAAGGTCCTTATGTGGCCAGGGTGATGAACGGTGGGGGATTCATCCATCTACTAGTAGAAAAGGTTACTTATTGGTATCTTTGCCTGATCAACAAGATATCAGGTTTATGCCAAGGTTTTCTCCTTTCCAAAATTCATTGGATATTGCAACTTTGTTTATAATTTTCATAACAGAGGTTTTCAAGGAGTGTATAAAATGTATATATATATAGGTGTATATATATATATCGGGACTTAATGAAGTATCTCGTAACTTCATTATTTATAATGATATTTCAAAGATTGAATCTATTCAAGTCTTATCTTGTAGTCTCATCTGGGTGATGAACTTTTGAAACTGATTATAACTTGAACGGTGGTAGTTCAAGTAGTATTCGGATATAAGTATATTGGAGTATCTTGTAACTTCATCTTTTAAACTTATATCTAGTAAATGATTATCTTGTGCATGTCAAAGATTTTCGGAAAAACGTTGAGACAAGGTTAGATATATGAGATCACCTTGCAACGATATTTTATACAGTTATAAACGGGAACTCTGTGTATATTATACATGTCAGAGGATTTCAAAGATTGTGAAAAGTATATATGTACATATATACTGAATGTTTTGCGACTTGGTCGCGGTAAGATATCAAACTTGATTCATTTCTTCTTGACCAAGACTTTCGTGAGTACTATGAGAATGCTCATATATTGTAAATCACTATACATATTATTTTGGTGGGCTTGTTGCTCACCCTTGCTTTCTTCTTTCATCACACAAAAACAGATAGAAAATATGAACAGGACCAAGCTCCCAATTCGCGAGCGGATAGGAAACGTTCCGCAGTTTCCTATAGGCGTTGATGTCGCTGTAGCTGAGGTAGGAACTACCAATAGGCTAGGCTTTCAACTTTTGATGTACCAAACTTATGTATATTTATCAATTGTAATAATGGCAAAGAAATGTAAATCTATTCAGAAACCCTTTTAAGGTGTAATTGCACATAATTTTGGAATAAAATGACTCGTGTTATTTTTGGATATTCATCTCTGAGACTATAACCTGTGGTGTGTGTGTTTATTGTGGGGTCACAGTACAGAGTAGTTGATTGTTTATTATGATTGGGTGTTATTAAGGGAAATGGAACTCGTGACAACCCGGATCCCCGACCCCGTATTTGGGGGTGTTACACTCATCAGTTTGTTTGAAATGTGATCGATGTCAATGTGTGGGTAATATGTCCAAGAGGGATGAGATGCCTCTTAATGTGCTTCTTGAGGTTGAAGTCTTCGATGTTTGGGGAATTGACTTCATGGGGCAATTTGTCTCATCTTATAACAATCAATATATCTTGTTGGCGGTTGATTATGATTAAAATGGGTTGATGTTAAGGCATTTCCAATGAACGATGCGAAGGTAGTGCTTAATTTTATTCACAAGCAGAGATTCACAAGATTCGGAACTCCAAGAGTCATAATCAGTGATGATGGGTCGCAGTTTTGCAACCGCAAGTTCATTGCTATGATGCAAAGGTATAATGCGAATCATCGCATTGATACGGCTTATCATCCTCAGAAGAATGGGAATACTGAGGTATCTAACAGAGAGATCAAGCACATTTTAGAGAAATTTGTGTGTCCATCGAGAAAAGATTGGTCTTTGAAGCTTGATGAAGCTGTTTGGGCGTATCGAACAGCATACAAGACTCCGCTAGGGATGTCACCGTATCAGTTGGTTTATGGTAAGGGGTGTCATTTACTGGTGGAGATAGAGCATAAAGGGTATTGGGCTTTGAAGAAGTTGAATTTTGATTTGGATGCAGCTGGAAAGAAGAGGATGCTTCAATTGAATGAACTCGATGAGTTTCGTCAAGCATATGAAAATAACAAAATGTATAAGGAGAAAGTCAAGAGGTGGCACGATAGGGGTCTAATGCTCAAATCATTTGTGTCGGGGTAACAAGTTCTTTTGTTCAACTCTCGTCTCCTTCTTTTTCCTGGAAAGTTGAAGTCAAGGTGGGCAGGGCCGTTTGTTGTCAAAACTGTGTTTCCACATGGAGCGGTGGAGATTTTTGAGAATGATCTGGGCTTGGCAGTTGGTGTTCATTGGCCAGCACACGAGCAACTCTAGATTTTGAGTGCTCCGATTGACAGCACCACTTTATCGACGATGCAAGAGTGGGATGGAGGTAAGCCTGATTTGAGAGGACTTGGATATTATTTTGAGCATCTTCCTGGTGGGAGGTCAGCTACTGGGGCAGCTCAGATGAGCAGGACCACTTGGAGATCTTAGTTAGGTGAAGAGACTGGTCCATCGCAGCAGGAGTAGGAGGAAGCATGAGCAGATGTTGGAGTTAGTATGCGCATAGCACAATATAGGCGTCTAGCAAGGAGGATGGATGCGATGCATGACATCCATAATTGGTTTGCACGTGATCTCACCCAGGATTTAGGGACTGCATTCAGAGCCACAGGTGTTGACATCCAGTGGCCAATATTTGGTGAGGACTCCATGTATCCACCTCCAGACACGCCTGACACTCCACCCGTTGAGGATGAGGATCCTGATTCCGAGTAGGTATGTCGGATTCCTTACTATTACCTTCACTGAGGATAATGAAAATTTTAAGTTTGGGGGTAGTAGTTCAAGGAATATGTTTGTGTGAGTCTCATATAGTTGCATATTCATGATAGTTTAGTGCATATAGTTGGATTTTGCCATATAGTAGTTTTTTAATTTTTGTAGTTTTATGATAGTTTATTTATATAGTTCATGCATTTGCATAATAACATGACCCCTTATATGATTTTTTCGATTGACTTGTGATATTGATGCTAGTGTAGAGATGTCGTATTTAGTGATGTTAAGTCATATCGAATTAATTTCCATGATAGAGACACTTATATTTCACTAAGTCTTATAGGTTGCTTCAGTGTTAGATCATGATCATGGTTTATTTGTTTGTCGAAGTTGAATCGCTTGTTTTTATTTAAAATTTAGGATATTGTCTTAATGATAAAATAACATGGATTTTCAGAAATTAGAGAAAATTAGATTTCATTGCTAGTTGTTGTGGCTAGGTGTCAAATGGTTAGTAGCCGACTCATATTTATATGAGTAGTCTAGGGATGAACGAGATGGAGCGAAACACACTCGTTCAGAAATTTGTGAAAAAGAGAAAGAAAAAAAAGAGAAAAAAAAGAAAAAGAAAAAAAATAAGTGTTATGTATAATTGATCACGAGTGGGCTCTTTAGTATTCGAGTTATTAAGTTCTTAGGGGACTTTGTGCCTAGTGACCTAAGGCTTTCATAGTCTGGGATCCGCTAACCTAACGCTCGCTACATGGGTACTATTGTATAAGTCTTTTGTGGACCTCACTAATTGCACGATCAAATAAGCATACTTGTGTTATTTTTTTGTGAATAAAAACATGAATCCATATAAAACTCCAATATAAGAATTGAAGTGTTATAAGTTGTTTTGAGTCTAGCTTTTATTTTATTTATAACCTTGCGATTATTTTGATGAGTAGTGAGTCATGATTATTGATCTAGTTGCGATAGTATATCTGTAAGCATTTGCACACAACCACGTCTCTGGTTTGTAAGTTGATTTGTAAGGTTTGATTGATCTTTATGCGAATAACTGCATTTGTTGTGATGTCGCTTGTTGATTGGTTTAGTTATTCTATGGGGATCGTTGCATTCATTTAGTTATATTCATGCATTTTTATTTCTTATTCTTTGAGTCTGCTTATGCTTGAGGACAAACATCGGTTCAAGTTTGGGGGTATGTTGAGTGGCATTTATGACACTTTATAATGCTCCATTAAGCTTTGAATTGGTGTTTTTGTACTCAAGTTGCTGGTATTTTAATGTGTTTTCTAGTGTTTTTGCATTTCAGGCATTAATTCGGAATTCAGGTGAATTAGCATTGATTGGATGCTAATATGGTGTTAGGATGGTGTCCAAGGAATAAAGCTCATGAAGACCAACTCATTGCAGCAAGAAAAGAAGAAAAAGCAATTTTCTCCAGAAGGTCGGCGCGCCCGCGCTGTCATAGCGCGCGCCCACGCCCGAAGTACAGAGACACAGCGCGCCCGCGCTGATCAAGCGCGCGGCCGCGCCGGGTCGGGATTTTAGAATCCTGATTGTTGTGGGCTTTTGATTGGAGGACTTCTTCTATGCATGGGCTGCTATATATACATAAATAAAGGTCGTTTTTCAGAAGGAGACATATCAGAGCACAAGGAGAAGGCGTAAGAAGACCGTTTTGCACAATTCAACGAAGGCGAAGAAGATCTAGTTTATACTTGTGTTTCTTTGTTTTAAGTTGTAACTTTGGATGCCAGTTTTCTTATTCGTGAACCTATACTCTTGTTTCGTACTTGGTTTATTATTTATTCAGTAAAAAGACTACATTTATTATACCATGTTTTCATGGGAACCCACGTTGATGATGAGTCCGATTATGGGCTAATCGTTATTGTGGGATTTTAGTGGATATATTTATGGATTTCTTTAGTTAATTTGTTTCGATGGCTTAGTGTGTGGTGATTGTATGATAACCTAGTATTGGTTGTGCGTATTCATCTTATGAGCGTCCCAAACTTATAACATAGCATGTTAATCTTTAATGAAGTGATAATGAATTTAAGGATTTAGAACTTGCCATGTTAGCATAGGTTTATGTGTTATTGTTATTCATGATTCGTAGGTAATTTTAACCACCTTACTTGCCCTATGTAATCATGATAGATAACTTGTGCATTAAGCCATTATTTTTTCAAATTCTATAGACATATAGGGTCTCAATATCATTTTTGCCCTATGTAAGCATTGAATAATAGCCATATTATTTTTGCATAAGTTTATAAATCACAAAGTTAACCTAAACCAGTCCCTGTGAGAATGAACTAGAATTAATTGTATATTACTTGCGATCGCGTATATTTGCGTGAATTATTAGCGCGTGTTTAGCCCTAACAGTAATCACGCCTTGTGCTGAATCTGTAAGAATATCTGCTTCAGAATAGATAGGCTTGATCATTGGATATAGCTTATGTACTCCTTATGAATCTGATTTGAATAAACTTCCCTGACAAGTGCAACACTGCCCTGGCGTCCAGTCCCTCAAGTACTTCTACCTGAGCTTCCTCTGATTCAGCTATCAGTAACTCTTACATTCTGTCCTGAGGTTCCAACTTAAATGCTTGTAACTGAAATGTTTGTTTCTCCCCACTATTCTCTCTGACCTCCACAATTCCTTCCTTTCTGATCTCTATGATTCCCGGATAAATGTAGCATTGGTATATGTAACGCCCCAAAATCCGGGGTCGGGGATTCGGGTTGTCACGAGTTCCATTTCCCTTATCAGTACTTAATCTTAACAGTCAACCCACTACTGAGTACTGTGACCCCACAATATACACACACACACACCACAAGTTATAGTCTCAGAGATGAATACCCAAAGATATACTTATACAAAAGTGCTACCTTTATTTGAATAATCAAAAGTAAGTTTGATTATCGACACATTATTCTTTAGTAAAAATAAGAATAATAATCAGTAAATATTCGGAGTCATAAGTCCTCGAATGAATATTCAAAAATCATATTCATTAATAAAATAAACGGAATAAGCCCTCGAATGAATATTCAAAATAATATTCATTAATAAAAGTAAAGTTATCGAATAAACCTTATTCGATTCATAGTTTTGAAAACTATATCTATATATATACATAAATATATATAATATACTCGGGAGCTTCGACTCCCGGTTTTAGAAAAATGTTCACCTTTGGGTCCCCTATACTAAGGGTATATGCAAATACCGCTTATCTCTAGCATAGGTATTATCAATTGAATCAACAGATATATGTATCAAGATTACGAAACAGGCATGCATATATAACATATCACATGCTACAATATATCGCAAGAATTTGCTAATTTAACCATCATGCATCTATCACAAGATAATATATATACATATGTATACATCACAACAACAGTATAACGGATAGAAAACTTGCCTGAGCTACTGGGGGTTACAAATGGCTTGGGACGAGTCTGGTAACCTATAAACAACATTTGAGTTGGAATTAAACCAAAGTCGCTTATGAATCTATACTTTGACCAATTAGACCCTAACGTTCGCTTTTGCGCTTAATGATTCACTTAAGTCGCTCGAGTACCCTCGGCTCCACCATTTTTAACAAATTAACCATTAAGGGTTTTAAGGAGATTCTTTCGCGAGTGCCTTACCAACTGCCTAATGAACTTTACATAAATGTTTCATACTCCAATTAGTCCTTTAAGGTCTTTAACCTATGTTTCAAAGTAAGGTGAGGGGTAATGGTTCGTTCGCGAAACGCCGTTACTTAAAACGGTCGTTTCTCCTAAACCGTACATCGGATTCAAACGAACTACATATCAAAACGAAGCTCGTAACATGAACTATCTAATGATGGCAATGGTAAAAACCTAGCAGTGAGTTCACGGGTCCTAATGTTAAGAACAAAAACAGTCTAAAGTAAATCGGACATTACGACGACTATGTTTACGCGATTACCAATTTTATTCTACTCCAAACCAACCCACAATCAACTCAAAATCAATATCCCAACCAAAATCCATCCATACTTCACCATAACAGCCCCAACAACTCAACATTATCAATTTATACTATTCTCAAACATGAATTTAAACTATACTTAAGTTCATTAATCAATAATCCAAGAATTACAACTCCAAAAACTTCACAAAACCAACTAACCTCTACAAACACAACAATCAAGCCTCTCATGAATTATAACAACAAAACTAAACCTAATACTTAAGTAAAGTTAGGGTTTGGAGGGGTTATACCTTCCTTGGAGAGTGGAGAATCAAGTAACTAGCTTGGAATCACCCTTAAAAGTCCTTATCCAAGCTTAATCTGAACAAAAACTCAAGAACAAAAATTTTAGTTCTTGAAAAACACTATTCACCATCTTCTTCCATGATTTTTAGGAAGATATTGTGAATGATTTAGGAGCTCAAACTTATAGGATAGCTATATCTATGCATAAGGAGTCTTGGATAATTACCTTGCTAATTAACAAAGCTTGGAACTAAGATTTTGAATTTCTTGCTTTGAAGAAGAAGAAAAAGCCGAGAGCTTTTTGGATGAAGAAATGAAATAATTTTGTGTTTTGGTGAAATGATTTGTTGGTTGGTTGATTTTGATTTGTTTTGTTTTGTTTTCTTACCTTTTACCTTTGTGTGGTTCTAAATCAACCAACAACACACTTGCTTTGGTCATGCTTATGTCACCAAGTGATGTCATCCTCCCACCTTTGTCCCCTTCTCATTGGTTTGATGACATCATCCCCACTAATCTCTTTGATTAGCTTCTAATTACTTGGCTAATGACCGCTGATATGTTATACGGTTCGCTTAACTTTCGTTCTCGTTTATCGTTTGAGGGATCATACCTGGGATCTTATTACTTGGGTTCCCTTAACCTTTCTCAATACATCATATTCCTTTTATGATCCTCTCTTATAATCCTTGAATTTAAATCCTTTTTATTCTGTTACCTTATACTCAATTCTTTCTGTATCTGGTAAATTTCCGGGAAAAATCAAAGTGTTCGAATTTGGATTCTGCCGATCTTTACATACATTTATATACCTTATAGAGTACTAATAAGATCTCAGAAGATCAATAAAAGAACCCCTACATAGTGTGGCATGAAAAGTTTTCTTATTCAGCATAATCAGCAAAACACTATTCATAAGGGTTTCAAAAATTCCAAAATTTGGGGTTATTACAGTCTCCCCTCCTTAAAAGGATTCCGTCCCGGAATCAGATAGAAAATGAATAGGGATACTTTCTTAGTATTGCGCTTTCTAACTCTCAAGTAAATTTTTCCACATTGTGGTTCTTCCATCAAACTCTGAATAGTTTGATAACCCTTCTCCTAAGCACTTGTTCCTTTTTCAATCTATAACCCTTCCTGGTTGCTCCATATAGGTTACGTCTGGTTGCATGTCTATGCGCTCATATGCCCCTATTTATCTGGCATGCGAATTACACTTCCTTATCATTGATACGTGAAACACATTATGACTTGCTACATGTTCAGGGGTAGGGCTAGCTCGTATGCTAACTTCCCAATACATCTTAATACCTCAAAGGGTCCAACAATTTGTAGGCTTAGCTTTCCTTTCTTTTTGAACCTCATCAATCCTTTCCAAGGGATACCTTTAACATTACTAGGTCCCCTATTTCCTATTATTTGTCCTTTCGTGTCAAATTAACATACTTTTTATGTCCATCTTGGGCTACTACCAGCCGTCCTCTGATTAGATCTATTATATCCCTGGTCCTTTGGACTACTGTGGGTCCGAGCATCTTGCGCTCTACAACTTCATCCTAACATAAGGGAGATCGACATTGTCTTCCCTCAAGGATCTCATAAGGCGATACCTCGATACTGACATACGATCGATCATCGTGAGATAACTTAATCCGCATTAAGTGATCATTCCAAATTCTTTCAAGTCTATTGCACAGACTCTCATTATAGCTTTTAGCATTAGAGCTTTTGCTTCTCAATACCCATTCTTTTCCAGTTCGTAATCGCTACTACCTTCCGTTCCTAATATTATACTGGTTATACTTTTGCTCGTTAGCGTTCTATAACCTTTTAATAACCACGTCAACCTTAGTATCACAAACACGTTAGAAATGGAATACCACCGTACTGATACTACTTCCTTTAGCTGCTTCCATCTTCGAAAGCTTGATCCATCATATAGAAGTAAAGGAATTTGTTGAGAGATCACCAGGATCATGAACACTTGTTCTATTGCATAGTTAGTACAGAAGGTGGCCAGCCTTTAGTACTTGACAAGCAATTAAACAACATGTGGTATCCTACTAGGCTTCTATCACACAGATAGATAGTCATTCGGCAATACCTCCCCTTCTGGAAGGGTTGTTCTTCTCAGCTTATATGAAATGAAAAGGAGAGAAAAGAACGAATTGAAGAGAATTGTATATATATGAAATATACTGCCACAAAATATCTGGCTTGGATTCTACCTCTGAACTATAGAGGTTTGTCATAGGAGAACAAAACATATGTGTATATATATCAACATCAAGTATTATCGCATCGTATTTCGCATGCTTAAATATTTTTGCTATTCCGTCCATCATTCTATGGACCCATGCTCTTCCTCAAGCTTATACTCAATCACCTTTGAAACTCCCTCGACATCGAAAATCGAATCTGGAATCTCATTCTAGACATCATCGTTACTAGAATCCATTGCTATTCCGTAACTTTCTTCGTATAGTAATACGACTCTCTATTGATAAGAAGGAATAAGTATTCAATAGGTAGATAATCTACTTAATTAGTCTATCAATGATAACTTATACGTCAACACGACCCGATTAGTGGTACTCAATCTCAACATCCATTCCAATACAACTCTCACGGTTGTAATCAACTCATTACTCGTAGAATCATTGCTGCACTACTATGGTCTACCACTGACCTACTGTCGTCATTCACTTTCCATGAAATCTTAATATCTAACCATACGGAGTCCATACATGTCGTATAGAATTCTTCTAAGGAGTTAACATAATCACCAATCATAATTCATGAAGAACACTCCAAATTCTGACGTACTTTCATGGCATGAAGCAGATAAAAATTGTAGAAGAGTTTCAAGTAAAGCAACGATAGCAGGTTAATACCATTCTTAATCATATGCCTTAAATAGAAGACTTAACTCAAAGGTTCGTCTAGTCCTTTTTGAAACATGGTCCTGGCTTATCTCAAGATAGTACCTTCTGAGACAGATAGCCCGCTCATGGAGATTACACGAATTAAACCTTTATCAACTACTATTACGGTTGGGTATTGCACAGTCATCAGAAGGAATGTCAATCTTCCAAACCATAATACAACCTTCACAGCTTTTACCATCATCACTGTATTCCTTTGGCACAAGCGCCTATAATTATCCTCTTACCTTTAAAGTGTCGGCCACCTCTTTGGTCTTTCCCGATAGTAAAATTTCCTTACAGTCAATGTCATTTTAACCACCTCCAAATATATTTTCTACCTCATTTCAATCACTGCTTATGTGAAGATGTTTTCCTTAAAATCTGATGAGTAAAAAAAAAATATCACCATTTTCCATAAGTTATTGCCTCAGTCTTTAGAGGTTAATCACTATCACGACTGACTCTCAATCATACTTAGAACATCTTTTATCTTAGGTCCTAATTGCCCTGAATAATTTTGACCTTTACTGGTTCGATCCATACTTTCTCGTGGTTTAACACGTGCCCCACTTGGCATCATTATAATTACGTCATATTTCCTTTATCAACATTTCTATTCTTGAGAATTTTGAATATTACCTTTCTCCTTGTAAAACCTCTAAGGTTATCCTTGAATCGTTCCTCCTGTATTCCCTAGATACAGGGTATATCAAAATACCATATACTAATACTAGAACCATTGTCTACGTACTTCTGAAAAAAATTTCTCTACTGATCTTTAAAGGTTGTTATTTCCTTAATCCTTTCCAATTCATACTGTCAAAACTCATACTATCCCTATTAAGGGTGAAATGCCAACCTTTATGCATTCCCCTAGGATTCATTTTAAGTTTCCGATGTTATATCCTTAATTCCACCTTTAAAAAGGTACATGCATCCTTCCATGGATAATCAAGTCATATATCCCTGATAAGGGTGTCTTATTCAATCATTCCCACCTCGATTGTATATGCCTAATTTCACAATAACATCTGTATTCAAAATGAGGTCAATCAATATGGCCTCCAAAAGATAACAACGGTTATCCGCTTTTCTTGCCTAATTTGGTAACGATAACAAGGATGTTCTGGAAGATATTGGTTGTGTTCAACGTGAACTTCTTCTTAATAATTCCTTATTTACTTTTGTTGTTTATCTCAACAGTCATCTCAATGTTGGGATATCTTTCATACCTGGCGTCTCCCTTTCTGGGTATCAAGCCACCAGTCTTACACTTCACATTCTTGAAGGTCACTCCCTTCATCCAATTTTCCTAATTTCTTACTTTCTTGTCTCCTTAGTCTATCCGCGTCTCATTATTTATCCTTCGAACTATTTCAAGGTTTCCTCGAATCCTCCCAACTTACAGGGAATAAATATTTGTATCTCTTATGCCTTCAACCATCAATTCTTAACTCATGGTGAATCACCCTCATCCTGACGATTACATACTTTTCTATTTCTATTGCTACGAGTCTTTAGGGTTTCCTCATACCCAACTCCCTTATCATTCCTCAAACTCTATTACCTTTATATTCTTTTCCACTTCAATTCCTTTTTATTTTCCTTTCTCTTATCATTATTTCATGAACCAACACATCATAAGCATTGAATTCAAACATCCCGTCATTCTGGATTCGTGTCCTCAGAAGGAATCTTGACAACTTTTACAATCTTAGATTCATAATTCATCATATTCGTCCGCTTTTGTTCTAGCTCCAAAGCTTTTATACTATCTCCTTATCCTTGGGAATGACTTTCCCGAAAACAATTGACTGAACTTTAATCAGTTTATTATAACCTCTGGCTCTGTGCCTTTTTTGGTCTTTCACCAGTGGGTGGCCTCTCTCTTAGGAGGGTAAGTGAAAAAAATAATCTTTTATGATTCGTCAATCATTTAGAATCTCAAATGATTCCTGTATTTCCTTTAGCCAGGCTCTTTCCTCGACTGGGTCAGCTATTTCCTTGGAACTGTGAGAGCTTAGCGACTTAAAGGTCCTGAAAGAATTTCACACCACATTGTTTCCTCAAGGTGGTGGTTAGGGGTAGAAGTATAAGTTTTGTTTTAGGCAGGTCCATGGATTACCCAATAGGAGTACCATCCTGGTTCTTCCTATCTTGCTCAACTTCTGTTTTCTCAGTCTAAATATTTCTTCCTACTCCCCATAATTGGGGTCATCTTTTAATTTAATAATCCTCATTTTCCACTTCATTATATTCTGGGTTCCTTATATCTTAATTACGACCTCCCTGATTATCACATTCAAGGTTTGCCCCTAATCTTATTCCTCATGGGGGCATAATGCTTGGAAAAATTTTGAGAATCTCTGGATATTTGTCTTATTTACTTTGCTTAAGTCTTTCCCTCGTTCCGTCCTTGCATGATTGCAAATTATGAATTCTCAAGTTCTATAAATTCATGACACTCTCTTAAGTGTTAATAGTGCAATTAACAATATGAACTTATCACAAACAAACTGATCTGAACTGAAATTAACGAATATACACATAACCATTTATTCGAGGGTACAACAACTGAACACATTAAAGAGAATTACATCATTTGATCTGATCGCTTCTATCCCAAAAGTACTACCATAGATAATCATCTAGTCATTAAAAACTAATCATTCATAACTTAGGCTAATCCTCCAAAAGCGGTGCTACATGAAATCCTTGTCTGATCGCTCTGGCTCTGCACACTACCATGGATCAAGAAATTCGGGCACGCACGACATCCCTAACCTGCTCCATCACAGAGGCGATGAGGTCTAAGATAGTTTCAAGTAGAGCTGGATCAATCTGACCCTCAAGATGGCCTCTAGCTGTAACACGGGTGGTAGCCTCAATCCTTTCCATGCTATGAGCTAATCCTGCCGGAAGTACCCCGCCCTCAATTCTTGGTGCAGTAAGTCGATCCAACAGTTCACTCCTAACATTACGGGCCTCAGACAGGCCACCCAAAGTCATGTAATAATCAGTGATAAGAGAATCCTGAGTGGTTGCATCTAGCAGTCCATGGGGGGCAGGTGGTGCAGACCCAGGAGGTCCAAATGGATAACCTAGCACGGTATCAGGTGACAATGGTGCATGAGATAAAGGTGGCATTTCCTCAGTAGGTGCTGGGCTCTGTACAGGGGAGGGAACAGGAATTGGTGGAACCTCATTGATGTCTTCAGGAACCTCTGGAAGAGGGTCTGATAACGGTGTAATTGGTGCCGGGGAAGGCCCCACTCCTCCTGCCCTCATTAACCTTTGTGCCCTTGGTAACTCTTCATCCTCTAGTACCACCCTCGCGGCCATTCTTGCTCTGGTAGTAGCCCTGACTACGGTCATCAATTCCTCAGCGGTACTCTCTTCATTCTCGCCAGGATCCTCCACGAGATCCTCCTCAGCAACAATCCCTTCTGGGATAACATCCTCAACCGTAACATTCTCAATATGAATCTCATCCGGTCCCTCGTTAGGGTACTTTATCAGATTCACAATTTGATCTCCAACATGTAATAAAACATCCTCATGCTGATGCTCCTGAACCTCAGGGTTCGGTGCCCCGCTGCCCTATACGAGAACGAACTATGTTACTATCATAATATTTATAAGGGTTCCCGTAAGGGTTTTAACTGTCAGTACTACGGTAGGTAGCCCGACTATGAACTTTGCAAGAGTTCTTATTATCTGAGTGAACTTATTATCTTAACGTCACATCATCTCTGAGGTTTATAACGCTTGGCTCTAATACCATTTCTGTAACACCCCCAAATCCGGGGTCGGGGATTCGGGTTGTCACGAGTTCCATTTGCCTTATCAGTACTTAATCTTAACAGTCAACCCACTACTGAGTACTGTGACCCCACAATATACACACACACCACAAGTTATAGTCTCAGAGATGAATACCCAAAGATCGTCAGAATCCAATTCCGAACACTTTGATTTTTCCCGGAAATCCACTAGATACGGAAAGAATTGAGTATAAGGTAACAGGATAAAAAGGATTTAAATTAAAGGATTATAAGAGAGGATCATAAAAGGATTATAATGTATTGAGAAAGGTTAAGGAAACCCAGGTAATAAGATCCCGAGTATGATCCCTCAAACGAGAAACGAGAACGAAAGTTAAGCAAACCGTATAACAGATCAGCGGTCATTAGGCAAACAATTAGGAAGTTAATCAAGGAGGTTAGGGATGATGAGGTCATCAATCCAATAAAAAGAGGGCAAGTAAGGGATGATGACATCACAAGGTGACATAAGCATGACATAGGGGGGAAGGAGGTGTGGATGAATGATAACCACACAAAGTTCAAGGTTAATAAGGTAAATAACCAAAATCTAATCAAAAAACAACCAAGCTAAGCTAAACATATCACAAACACAAAATCATTTCATTTCTTCAACCATTGCTCTCGGCTTTTCTCTCCATTTCAAGAAGAAGAATTTCAAAATTCAAGTTCCAAGCTTCCTTAATTGGTAAGATAATTATCTAGTACTCCTTATGCATAGATATAGCTATCCTATAAGTTTAAGCCTCCAAATCATTCACAATCTTCTCCAAGAAATCAATGAAGAAGATAATGAATAGTAATTTCAAGATTTTTAACTTGATTTTTCTTGTTTTTCCTTTAAGATCCAAGCATCCCTAAGACATCTCAAGGCTTCTTAAGGCTTCCTAGCTACTCCAATCACTTCAAGGAAGGTATAACATCTCCAAACCCTAGCTTTACTTTGTATATTAGGATGATTTTGATTGTTATGGTAAAAGAGTAGCTTGATGCTTGTAGGTTTAGAGTTTGGGTTGGAGTTGTAGTGAATTGAATGTTGAATCTTGTTGATTAGTAAAGGACTTAAGTATAGTTTTAAATTCATGTTGAGAATAAGATAAATTGGAGAACTTGAGGTGTTGGGGCTGTTGTAGTGTGATATGGATGGATTTTGGTTGTATGAATGAATTGGGATTGATTGGTGGTTGATTTGGAATGGTATAAATTTGGGATATCGCGTAAACATAGCCATCATAATGTCCGATTTACTTTAGACTGCTTTTGTTCATAACATTAGGACCCGAGAACTCCCTGCTAGGTTTTGACCATTTCCATATTTAGATAGTTCATGTTACGAGCTTCATTTTGATATGTGGTTCGTTTGATTCCGATGTACGGTTTAGGAGAAACGACCGTTTTAAGTAACGGCGTTTCGCGAACGAAACATTTCCCCTCGCCTTACTTTGAAACCTTGGTTAAAGACCTTAAAGGACTAATTGGAGTATGAAACAATTATGTAAAGTGTAATAGGAAGTTGGTAAGGCACGCGCGAAAGAATCTCCTTAAAACTCGTAATGGTTAATTTATTAAAAATGGTGGAGCCGAAGGTACTCGAGCGACTTAAGTGAATCGTTAAGCGCAAAGCGAGCGTTAAAGTCTAAATTGGTTAAAGTATAGATTTATAAGTGACTTTGGTTTAATTCCAACTTATATGTTGTTTATAGGTTAACAGACTCGTCCCGAGCCATTTGTAACCCCCAGTCGCTCAGGCAAGTTTTCTACCCGTATAACTGTTGTTGTGATGTATATGTGTATATGCAAGATCTTGTGATAAATGCATATTTGTTATTAGCAAATTCTTGCGATATATTGTAGCATGTGATATGGTATATATGCATGCCTGTTTCGTATTCTTGATTAATATATCTATTGGTTCAAATGCTTATTAGTTGCATAATACCTATGCTAGAGATAAGCGGTATTTGAGTATACCCTTAGTATAGGGGATCAAAAGGTGAACTTTTTCTAAAACCGGGAGGCGAGGCTCCCGAGTATAATATATATATATATATATAAATAGTTTTTAAAACTATTAATCGAATAAGGTTTATTCAATAAGTTTATATTATTTAATGAATATTACTTGAATATTCATTTGAGGACTTATGACTCCCTTTATTTTATTTAATGAATATTATCTTGAATATTCATTCGAGGACTTATGACTCCTTTTATTTTATTAATTGAATATTATTTGAATATTCATTCGAGGGCTTATGACTCAGTTTATATTATTTAATGAATATTATTTGAATATTCATTTGAGGACCTATGACTCCGACTATTTGCTGAGATATATATACTTTATTTTATTAAAGAATAAGGTGTCGATAATCAAACTTATCTTTGATTATTCAAATAAAGATAGTACTTTCGTATAATTATATCTTTGGTTATTTAATACCCATTTCGGGTATAATTTTTACAACTTTTACCTCAATTATTTGTATAAAGATTATTCTTTATGGGAATATTATTTAAATAATAATATTCAGATATTTTCTAATATATTGGGACTGATTTGCTTTATTAAATCAGCATTTCTCCAAACACTCTTTAAAGTGTTTTCGAGTCTTTAAAATGATTTTTTTTAAAGTTAGAGCGGATCCCAAAACTCATTTTTATATATTTAAGATCTTCCTTTTTAAAGGGGATTTAAATACTCGCTCAAAACCAGAGTGATCCGGCTCTGTGGTGTATTTTATATTCGCAACAAGGTTGCGGTTTTGGTAAATTAATTGATTACTTACCCAACGTTCGGGAAGTAAGTCCATCTATCGAGTCGGCATAAGCAACATGGGCTCAGTGGGCGTCCATGATAGTGTAAGTGGCTCAGTGGGAGTCCATCAAATGCGTAAGTGGCTGAGTGGCAGTCCAGCATAAGATCCTATTGCGACCAGGGTGATGACCAGTGGGGAGTTCGTCCATCTACTAGTAGAAAAGGTTACTTATTGGTATCTTTGCCTGATCAACAAGATATCGGGTTTATGCCAAAATTCTTTTCCCTTCCAAAAATTTATTGGATGTTACAAACTCTGTTCATACTTTACATGACAGAGGTTTTCAGGAACTGTATAAAGAAGGTATATATGGGGATATATCTATCGAAACTTAATGAAGTATATCATAACTTCATTTCCTTCAATAATACTTCAAAGATTTAATCTATTCAAATCTTGTCTTGTAGTCTCATCTATGTGATGAAATGTTGAAAGCTCATTATACTTTGAACAGTGGTAGTTCAAGTAGCTTTATAAATGATATAAGTATAGTGAAGTAATTGGTAACTTCATCCCGTGTTTTTACTTATATCCAGTAAGTAATTATCTTGCACTTGATAAAGGATTCTAGTAAGTTATCCTTTTAGATACTTGCATTATTGTTTACACTATATATTATCTTGCGAGCTGTAATGCTCACTCTTGCTTTATTTCTTCATCACACAACAACAATTAGGAAAGATGGCCAGACTCAAGCAGACCCAGCGCAAGAGCGTGGGAAGCGCCCCGCGCCTTCCCGTTGAGATCATAGCTGCTATAGCTGCAGAGGTAGATCTATCTGTAGATCAGACCTTCTACTTTTGAGAATCAATTATGTATAATTATAACTTGTGGCAGATAATGGCAATTAATTGTAAACTTATTAAGTAATCATTTTGGGTTGTAATAACTTTTAAATTGTGGATTCAAAGACTTGTACCTATTTCAATTTCATCTCTGAGACTATAACGGGTTGTGGTCTGTGTTAGTATGGGGTCACAGCATAAGGTTAACTATTATTAATTAAGTGAAGTGATATTGTGGAAAGAAAGACCGTGACGACCCGGATCCCTGACCCCGGATCTGGGGGTGTTACAGAAATGGTATCAGAGCTAAGCGTTATAAACCTCAGAGATGATGCGACGATATAATAATAAACTCACAAAGATAATAAGAACTCTTGCCAAGTTCATGGTCGGACTACTTAAAGTAGCGTTGACAGTTAAAACCCTTACGGGAACCCTTATAAGTATCATGATAGTAACTTAGCTCGTTTAATGTGTAGGCGCATGAGATAGAGGACCCTGAGATGTTCGAGCGTGAGCATGATGAGGCACTGCTAGGTGTCGAGGATCAGGAGGAGCCTGAGATGGAGGAGGATGAGGAGGACCCCTCAGAGGAGTCAGAAACAGAGGTTGTTGCTATTTCAGATGAGGAGGACCCGGATGATGTCCCAGTAGCCGAGGAGCGTGTCGGACCTATGGTAGTGTACACTGGTACCCCTTTACCCACACTTCCGGTGGTCAGAGCTCCTACCCCTCCACCACTATCTTGGATCCCCTATGATGACAGCTCAGAGACCCATACTTCCGAGCCTAGGCAGACCGATGAGGCACCCCCAGCGGCTCCGGATTCACCACCTCTCGACCCTGCCCATAGGCAGTCTTTGTTAGCCCACGGCTATGTTCAGGATGCACTGAGGATCCGAGTGGCTGTTACTGAGGCCCGGCTGGATGAGGCCAGGAGGGAGTTGGATGCGGAGAGGGTAGGTAGGCGTACCCGAGCTTATGAGACTAGGGCTGCTATACCCCGATCCTTGAGGAGGGAGCTGACGGGGATAGAGCTCACGTCCCGAGCGAGACTCAGATCGCTCCAGAGGGACAGGCATGGTAGGATCTCCAGGCGGCAGGCCGACTATATCTTCCGTCGTGCGATGGAAAGGGTATGGGAGCTGACCCGCTCCGGTGTGTGATTCAGGATTGATGATGGGATAGTCTAGTTGTCTAGTTAGTCGAGGCCTTAGTAAGAGCCAATTTTCTGGGATAGTTGACTTGTATATAGCATCCCTTTTTCTGACTAGACAGATAGACTCTTGTGTATCACTTTTGGGACAGATGGCTGTAGCACTGTTGTACTTTTGACCAGATCAAACTATGTATTTCTCGCATTATGTATATATTTGTTTCCTTTCGGTTCAGTTCCTTAGTGACGAGATCACTGTTTTTATCATTATTATTACTGCACTTCTTATTAGAACTGTCATAATATAATAGAATTGCGAGATACATTCTCCCCATTATAGAGCTATGCAAGACACAATGTTGTGTATGATTGCGACCTAACGTTGAATTTCCCAATAATTTTTTTTTATCAGTACCATGCCGCCAAGAAAGATGGAACTAGGGCGAACCCTGGATCAGAGGACCAGGGAAGCCATAACCAGGACGATAGGAACCAGGAATACAGTGAAGAGGAAGATGAAGATTATGTGGAACAGGATGACTCCCTGTATGAAGAGGAAGAGGAAACATATGATGTTGAGGGATTTGAGATAGAGGCTGAGGAAGGGGAAACTGAGGTTGAGCAACCAATACCAAACCCAGGCATGGATCCCATGGGCCAGTTCATGCAACTACTAAGGCAAAACTTGGAACGTCAACCCAACCCACCCCCTCAAGGAAATAACAATGCTGTGGCAAACTCTTTCAGGGCTTTTAAGTCCCTTAAGCCCCCTGAGTTCCACGGATCAGCCGACCCAGTTGAGGCAAGGGCATGGTTAAAGGAAATGGAGAAATCCTTTGAGATTTTGAGTACCGATGAGGCACAGAAGACTGTATTTGCTACCTACCTTCTGAAAGGAGAGGCCAAGTACTGGTGGGAGGCCAAGAAAAACATGGAGACAGATGCTATCATAACCTGGGAGAGGTTCAGTCAGTTGTTTCTGGGAAAATATTTCCCGAGGTTTATGGAAAACCAGATGGAGCTCAAGTTCTTGGAGCTAAAGCAGAATAACTTATCTGTAGCAGAGTACGAAGTGAAATTTACTGAGTTATCAAGGTTTGTGCCGGAATTTGTATGCACCGAGGAAAAGAAAGCTAGGAGGTTTCAGCAGGGACTAAAACCGTGGATTCAGAATAGGGTGGCAATCCTTGAGCTTACGGATTATGCCACTCTGGTGTAAAAGGCAACAATTATAGAAGCCGAAAGTGAACAGATGCAGAAGGAAAGAGAGAAGAAGGGAATAAAGAGGAAAAGTATGAGTATGGGTGGGGGTTCCGCGGGAAGGAGCTTCCCAACTAGATTTAATCGAGGAGCGGTGTCCCTACTGGGAAAGAACACTGGGTTTAAGCGGCCAATGAGCGTGAATGTGAGCCAGAGCGGCCAGAAGTCAAGAATGTCCTATTCCAACCAGTCTCGACCCCCATTGCCAGCCTGTAACACTTGTGGAAGGATGCACACTGGGGAGTGTAAAGGAAAGCCAGTAAACTGCTTTAAGTGCGGTCGAGAAGGTCACTATTCAACTAAGTGCCCTTCATCAACCCCTGCCATCATTCCAACCACCACTTGTCATCAGTGTGGACGCCCGGGTCATTGGAAGAGGGAATGCCCAATGAACAAACCAGCAGCTTCAGGAGCCAGCAGGGCTGCCTCCAATAAGCCACCTACTGCGAGGACTTTCAACATGACAATCCAGGATGCTATGAAAGACTCAGATGTGATAGCAAGTACCCTTTCTCTAAATTCAGTCAGTGCAAATGTTTTATTTGATTCGGGAGCAACTAAATCTTTTATATCAAAGGACCTTGCGCGTAAGTTAAGACTTAAGGCTGAACCCTTGATAGAACCCTTGCAAGTAGAAATAGCCAATCATGAAATTATTCCTGTTAACTAGATTTACCCCGCCTGTGAGTTAGGCATAGGGGAGCAATCTTTTAGTGTTGATCTGATTCCTTTTAAATTAGGGGAGTTTGATGTAATTTTGGGAATGGACTGGCTATCTAGCAATGATGCTCAGATAGACTGTAAGGGGAAGAAAGTTAAGTTAAATATCCCAGGAAAGAAAGAAGTTATATTTAGAGGAAAGAGGTAGACGCAGAAATTTTTGACTATGGCCCAGGCCAGAAGGATGCTACGAAAAGGAAATGAGGCTTACCTAGCCTATGTGGTGGACACACAGAAGGAGGTGCCCAACTTACAAGATATTCCGGTAGTCAACGAATTTAAAGACGTATTCCCACAAGATCTTCCGGGATTACCACCCGATAGAGTGATTGAATTTGCTATTGAGTTGGCCCCAAGGACGGCGCCAGTTTCAAAAGCACCTTACCGGTTAGCCCTATTAGAAATGAAGGAATTAGCTACCCAATTGCAGGAACTCTTGGATAAGGGTATGATAAGACCCAGTGTGTCTCCGTGGGGAGCACCAGTGTTATTTGTTAAAAAGAAAGATGGGAGCATGAGGCTGTGCATCGACTATCGAGAGTTGAACAAGCTAACCATAAAGAACAGGTACCTGTTACCTAGAATAGACGATCTGTTCGACCAGCTAAAGGATGCTGTTTATTTTTCCAAGATTGACCTGAGAACTGGATATCACCAACTAAAGATTAAACCCGAAGATATTTCCAAGACAGCGTTCCGTACCAGGTATGGGCACTATGAGTTCTTGGTAATGTCCTTTGGATTAACCAACGCCCCAGCGGCTTTCATGGACTTAATGAACAGAGTATTTAAGAAGTACTTGGACAAGTGTGTGATAGTTTTTATCGATGATATTTTAATCTACTCAAGGACTGAGGCAGATCATGCAGAGCATTCGAGGATAGCTCTAGGAATACTCAGAGAGGAACAACTATTTTCCAAATTCTCGAAGTGTGAATTCTGGCGGAATGAAGTACAGTTTTTAGGACATGTGATCAATAAAGAAGGAGTATTGGTCGACCCCTCCAAGATAGAGGCGGTCTCAAATTGGGAAAGGCCAACCACACCCACAGAGGTAAGGAGTTTCATAGGATTGGCCGGCTACTATCGTAGATTTGTACAGGACTTTGCGAAGATCGCAGCCCCTTTGACACGACTTACTCATAAGACAGAGAAGTTTGAATGGACGGAGAAATGCGAGAACAATTTTCAGGAATTAAAGAAAAGGTTGGTAACGGCCCCGGTGTTGGCATTGCCAGACGGAAAAGGAGATTTTCTGATATATAGTGACGCGTCGCACAAAGGATTAGGGTGTGTGCTTATGCAGCACGGTAAGGTGATTGCGTATGCATCGAGACAACTGAAGGAATACAAGATTAGATATCCTACTCATGACCTTGAGCTCGCGGCAATAATTTTTGCCTTAAAAATTTGGAGGCACTACTTGTATGGAGTGAAGTACGAGATTTTCACAGACCATAAGAGCCTCAAGTACATATTCACGCAGAAAGAGCTCAATATATGCCAGAGGAGATGGTTAGAGCTAATCAAGGACTATGATTGTGAGATTCTCTATCATCCGGGGAAAGCCAATGTGGTGGCTGACGCCCTCAGTAGGAATGAAAGGCTCAGAATGATAACGACTTCGGAGGAATTAATTAGGGATTTCGAAAGAATTGAAATAGAAGTAAAGGTAACCGGAACCGGAACTGAAAAGCTTTTTGAGATCTCAATGCAGCCAGAGTTATTGAAAAAGATTAGATTGTGCCAAGAGAAAATAATGAATGAAGGCAGAGAGTCAATGAATGGAGAAGAGATCCATACTGAGAAAGATGATAAAGGGATAATGAGGTACTCCTACCGGATTTGGGTTCCGAACGTTCAAGAGCTTAAAGATGAGATTTTGGATGAAAGCCATAGTTCAAGGTATTCCATTCACCCGGGAAGCACCAAGATGTATAGGGATTTGAAGGAATATTACTGGTGGCCCAACATGAAGAGGGACGTAGCAAAATGGGTAAGCAAATGTTTGACTTGCCAAAGAGTAAAGGCAGAGCACCAGAGACCTAGTGGACTTTTACGACCCCTGGAGATTCCCGAATGGAAATGGGAACAGATAGCCATGGATTTTGTTGTCGGTTTACCAAGGACGAAAGCCAACCATGATGCCATATGGGTGATCATAGACCGACTGATAAAGTTAGCTCATTTCATTCCTATCAATGAGAGATACACAGTCGATAGAGTGGTGGACATTTACCTTAAGGAAATAGTGACGCAACATGGAGTCCGAGCGTCCATTGTCTCAGACCGAGACCCCAGGTTCAACTCCAGATTTTGGAGGAGCTTTCAAGAATGTGCGGGGACCAAGTTAAATATGAGTACCGCGTACCATCCCCAGACGGATGGGCAGAGTGAAAGGACCATCCAGACACTAGAGGATATGTTGAGAGTCTGTGCAATAGACTTTAAAGGAAGTTGGGATGATCACTTGCCGTTGATCGAGTTTTCTTATAACAATAGCTTTCATTCTAGCATCGGAATGCCGCCTTATGAGGCCCTGTACAGAAGAAGGTGTCGATCTCCCTTATACTGGGATGAAGTAGGAGAGCGGAAGATGCTCGGACCCGAAGTGGTCCAAAGGACCAAAGACATAGTGGATCTCATCAGAGGACGGCTGGTAGCAGCCCAAGACAGACAGAAGAAATATGTAGACCTAGCCCGAAAGGACAAGGAGTATGGAGTAGGGGACTTAGTACTACTAAAAGTATCCCCTTGGAAGGGGTTAATGAGATTTGGAAAGAAAGGAAAACTAAGCCCAAGATATATTGGACCTTTTGAGATACTAAGACGGATTGGGAAGTTGGCTTACGAGCTAGCCTTACCCCCGAACCTACAACAAGTTCATAATGTGTTCCATGTGTCAATGCTAAGGAAGTATCATCGGGATGCCAGACACATAGTGGAGTACGAGCATGTGGATATGCAACCAGATCTGACTTACGTGGAGAAACCAGTAAGGATTATAGATAAGAAGGAGCAGGTGCTTCGGAACAAAGTGATCAAGCTAGTCAGAGTGCTATGGCAGAATCATAATGTGGAAGAATCAACTTGGGAACTAGAGAGCGCAGTGCTAGAAAAGTACCCCCATTTGTTTTCTATTTGATTTCGGGACGGAATCCTTTTAAGGAGGGGAGACTATAATAACCCCCAAAATTTTGAACTTTTTGTAACCCTTATGAATAGTGTTTTTGCTGAACAAGAAAAATTTTCATGCCACACTATGTAGGGTTTTTATATGGATATTCTGAGATTTTATTAGTACTCTATATGGTATATAAGTCTATGTAAAGATCGTCAGAATCCAATTCCGAACACTTTGATTTTTCCCGGAAATCCACTAGATACGGAAAGAATTGAGTATAAGGTAACAGGATAAAAAGGATTTAAATTAAAGGATTATAAGAGAGGATCATAAAAGGATTATAATGTATTGAGAAAGGTTAAGGAAACCCAAGTAATAAGATCCTGGGTATGATCCCTCAAACGAGAAACGAGAACAAAAGTTAAGCGAACCGTATAACAGATCAGCGGTCATTAGGCAAACAATTAGGAAGTTAATCAAGGAGGTTAGGGATGATGAGGTCATCCAACCAATAAGAAGAGGGCAAGTAAGGGATGATGACATCATAAGGTGACATAAGCATGACATAGGGGGGAAGGAGGTGTGGATGAATGATAACCACACAAAGTTCAAGGTTAATAAGGTAATTAACCAAAATCTAATCAAAAAACAACCAAGCTAAGCTAAACAAATCACAAACACAAATCCATTTCATTTTTTCAACCATTGCTCTCGGCTTTTCTCTCCATTTCAAGAAGAAGAATTTCAAAATTCAAGTTCCAAGCTTCCTTAATTGGTAAGATAATTATCTAGTACTCCTTATGCATAGATATAGCTATACTATAAGTTTAAGCCTCCAAATCATTCACAATCTTCTCCAAGAAATCAATGAAGAAGATAATGAATAGTGATTTCAAGATTTTTAACTTGATTTTTCTTGTGTTTCCTTTAAGATCCAAGCATCCCTAAGACATCTCAAGGCTTCTTAAGGCTTTCTAGCTACTCCAATCACTTCAAGGAAGGTATAACATCTCCAAACCCTAGCTTTACTTTGTATATTAGGATGATTTTGATTGTTATGGTAAAAGAGTAGCTTGATGCTTGTAGGTTTAGAGTTTGGGTTGGAGTTGTAGTGAATTGAATGTTGAATCTTGTTGATTAGTAAAGAACTTAAGTATAGTTTTAAATTCATGTTGATAATAACATAAATTGGAGAACTTGAGGTGTTGGGGCTGTTTTAGTGTGATATGGATGGATTTTGGTTGTATGAATGAATTGGGATTGATTGGTGGTTGATTTCGAATGGTATAAATTTGGGAAATCGCGTAAACATAGCCGTCGTAATGTCCGATTTACTTTAGACTGCTTTTGGTCATAAAATTAGGACCCGAGAACTCCCTGCTAGGTTTTGACCATTGCCATGTTTAGATAGTTCATGTTACGAGCTTCGTTTTGATATGTGGTTCGTTTGATTCCGATGTACGGTTTAGGAGAAACGACCGTTTTAAGTAACGGCATTTCGCGAACGAAACATTTCCCCTCGCCTGACTTTGAAACCTTGGTTAAAGACCTTAAAGGACTAATTGGAGTATGAAACAATTATTTAAAGTGTAATAGGCAGTTGGTAAGGCACTCGCGAAAGAATCGCCTTAAAACTCGTAATGGTTAATTTATTAAAAATGGTGGAGCCGAAGGTACTCGAGCAACTTAAGTGAATCGTTAAGCGCAAAGTGAGCGTTAGAGTCTAAATTGGTTAAAGTATAGATTTATAAGTGACTTTGGTTTAATTCCAACTTATATGTTGTTTATAGGTTACCAGACTCGTCCCGAGCCATTTGTAACCCCCAGTCGCTCAGGCAAATTTTCTACCCGTAGAACTGTTGTTGTGATGTATATGTGTATATGCATGATCTTGTGATAAATGCATATTTGTTATTAGCAAATTCTTGCGATATATTGTAGCATGTGATATGGTATATATGCATGCCTGTTTCGTATTCTTGATTTATATATCTGTTGGTTCAAATGCTTATTAGTTGCATAATACCTATGCTAGACATAAGCGGTATTTGAGTATACCCTTAGTATAGGGGATCAAAAGGTGAACTTTTTCTAAAACCAGGAGGCGAGGCTCCTGAGTATAATATATATACATATATATATATATATATATATATATGAATAGTTTTTAAAACTATTAATCGAATAAGGTTTATTCGATAAGTTTATATTATTTAATGAATATTACTTGAATATTCATTTGAGGACTTATGACTCCCTTTATTTTATTTAATGAATATTATCTTGAATATTCATTCGAGGACTTATGACTCCTTTTATTTTATTAATTGAATATTATTTGAATATTCATTCGAGGGCTTATGACTCAGTTTATATTATTTAATGAATATTATTTGAATATTCATTTGAGGACCTATGACTCCAACTATTTGCTGAGATATATACTTTATTTTATTAAAGAATAAGGTGTCGATAATCAAACTTATCTTTGATTATTCAAATAAAGATAGTACTTTCGTATAAGTATAATACCCATTTCAAGTATAAGTTTTACAACTTCTACCTCAATTATTTGTATAAAGATTATTCTTTATGGGAATTTTATTTAAATAATAATATTCAGATATTTTCTAATATATTGGGACTGATTTGCTTTATTAAATCAACATTTCTTCAAACACTCTTTAAAGTGTTTTCGAGTATTTAAAATGATTTTTTTTAAGTTAGAGCGGATCCCAAAACTCATTTTTATATATTTAAGATCTTCCTTTTTAAAGGGGATTTAAATACTCGCTCAAAACCAGAGGGATCCGGCTCTGTGGTGTATTTTATATTCGCAACAAGGTTGCGGTTTTGGTAAATGAATTGATTACTTACCCAACGTTCGGAAAGTAAGTCCATCTATCGAGTCGGCATAGGCAACATGGATTCAGTGGGCGTCCATGATAGTGTAAGTGGCTCAGTGGGAGTCCATCAAATGCGTAAGTGGCTGAGTGGCAGTCCAGCATAAGGTCCTATTGCGACCAGGGTGATGACCAGTGGGAAATTCGTCCATGTACTAGTAGAAAAGGTTACTTATTGGTATCTTTGCCTGATCAGCAAGATATCGGGTTTATGCCACAATTCTTTTCCCTTCCAAAAATTTATTGGATCTTACAAACTCTGTTCATACTTTACATGACAGAGGTTTTCAGGAACTGTATAAAGAAGGTATATATGGGGATATATATATCGGAACTTAATGAAGTATATCATAACTTCATTTCCTTCAATAATACTTCAAAGATTTAATCTATTCAAATCTTGTCTAGTAGTCTCATCTATGTGATGAAATGTTGAAAGCTCATTATACTTTGAACAACGATAGTTCAAGTAGCTTTATAAATGATATAAGTATAGTGAAGTAATTGGTAACTTCATCCCGTGTTTTTACTTATATCCAGTAAGTAATTATCTTGCACTTGATAAAGGATTCTAGTAAGTTATCCTTTTAGATACTTGCATTATTGTTTACACTATATATTATCTTGCGAGCTGTAATGCTCACTCTTGCTTTATTTCTTCATCACACAACAACAGTTAGAAAAGATGGCCATACTCAAGCAGACCCAGCGCAAGAGCGTGGGAAGCGCCCCGCGCCTTCCCGTTGAGATCATAGCTGCTATAGCTGCAGAGGTAGATCTATCTGTAGATCAGACCTTCTACTTTTGAGAATCAATTATGTATAATTATAACTTGTCGCAGATAATGGCAATTAATTGTAAACTTATTAAGTAATCATTTTGGGTTGTAATAACTTTTAAATTGTGGATTCAAAGACTTGTACCTATTTCAATTTCATCTCTGAGACTATAACGGGTTGTGGTGTGTGTTAGTATGGGGTCACAGCATAAGGTTAACTATTATTAATTAAGTGAAGTGATATTGTGGAAAGAAAGACCGTGATGACCCGTATCCCTGACCCCGGATCTGGGGGTTTTACAAGTGCCTTACCAACTGCCTAATACACTTTACATAAATGTTTCATACTCCAATTAGTCCTTTAAGGTCTTTAACCTGTGTTTCAAAGTAAGGCGAGGGGTAATGGTTCGTTCGCGAAATGTCGTTACTTAAAACGGTCGTTTCTCCTAAACCGTACATCGGATTCAAACGAACCACATATCAAAATGAAGCTTGTAACATGAACTATATAATCATGGCAATGGTCAAAACCTAGAAGTGAGTTCACGGCTCCTAATGTTAAGAACAAAAACAGTCTAAAGTAAATCGGACATTACGACGGCTATGTTTACGCGATTACCAATTTTATTCTACTCCAAACCAACTCACAATCAACTCACAATCAACATCCCAACCAAACTCCATCCATACTTCACCATAACAGCCCCAACAACTCAACATTATCAATTTATACTATTCTCAAACATGAATTTAAACTATACTTAAGTTCATTAATCAATAATCCAAGAATTACAACTCCAAAAACTTCACAAAACCAACTAACCTCTACAAACACAACAATCAAGCCTCTCATGAATTATAACAACAAAACTAAACCTAATACTCAAGTAAAGTTAGGGTTTGGAGGGGTTATACCTTCCTTGGAGAGTGGAGAATCAAGTAACTAGCTTGGAATCACCCTTAAAAGTCCTTATCCAAGCTTAATCTAAACAAAAACTCAAGAATAAAATTTTAGTTCTTGAAAAACACTATTCACCATCTTCTTCCATGATTTTTAGGAAGAGAATGTGAATGATTTAGGAGCTCAAACTTATAGGATAGCTATATCTATGCATAAGGAGTCTTGGATAATTACCTTGCTAATTAACAAAGCTTGGAACTAAGATTTTGAATTTCTTGCTTTGAAGAAGAAGAAAAAGCCGAGAGCTTTTTGGATGAAGAAATGAAATAATTTTGTGTTTTGGTGAAATGATTTGTTGGTTGGTTGATTTTGATTTGTTTTGTTTTATTTTCTTACCTTTTACCATGGTAACTTTTGTGTGGTTCTAAATCAACCAACAACACACTTGCTTTGGTCATGCTTATGTCACCAAGTGATGTCATCCTCCCACCTTTGTCCCCTTCTCATTGGTTTGATGACATCATCCCCACTAATCTCTTTGATTAGCTTCTAATTACTTGGCTAATGACCGCTGATCTATTATACGGTTCGCTTAACTTTCGTTCTCGTTTATCGTTTGAGGGATCATACCCGGGATCTTATTACCTGGGTTCCCTTAACCTTTCTCAATACATCGTATTCCTTTTATGATTCTCTCTTATAATCCTCGAATTTAAATCCTTTTTATTCTGTTACCTTATACTCAATTCTTTCTGTATCTGGTAAATTTCCGGGAAAAATCAAAGTGTTCGAATTTGGATTCTGCCGATCTTTACATACACTTATATACCATATAGAGTACTAATAAGATCTCAGAAGATCAATAAAAGAACCCCTACATAGTATGGCATGAAAAGTTTTCTTATTCAGCATAATCAGCAAAACACTATTCATAAGGGTTTCAAAAATTCCAAAATTTGGGGTTATTACAGTATAAACCACTGTGTGACTGTATAATTTGGAATCATTAGAGTTGTCTTAAAATCTTCAAGAAAAATTGTACCCGTAGAAATTTCATTCCTTTCTTGCATCTGAAAACCCATTGGTATCCTATGGAGTAAGCCTTTGAGGATGTTCCATAATTTCCGTCTATTGGTCTTGAAATCAGTTCCATTGGAGTAAGAAAACCATAATCTTCAATTTTCGTATGCGAGAATTTTCCTTCTGAATAGCACATGGTCTTCGTCTTTGAAAGATTAAAATCACCTTTAAAAACCCGGAGAAATCTTGAGTCTACCCTTTCAGTACCCTTAATTTTATATTTAAGAAAAAAATTAAATTTCCAGAATTTTAAATTTCTTAGAAAATAAATTAATCAAAAATAAATATTTACGTAAGATCTAATTTTCAAGAATTTCGAATTTTCTTAAAATTTATATAAAATGTAAATTAATATTTAAGAAAAATATTAATATAAGAATTTTAAAGTTTCTAAAAAATAAATAAATCAGAAATTAAATTAAAAACAAATTAAGGGCTGCTGAATTGTTAAGTAGCAACCGGCGATTAAGGACTGTAACCTTCGACTGCAAATGTTTTGGCTAACCTGCTTAGCATTATTTTTAACCTGCGACTCAAATAATCAGCGACTAGAGTTCCTTTTTTTTTCTTGTCGCAAGTTATGGTTCGGGAGATACAACATGGCAGGCTTTTAAAACCAAGCCAATTCTAAACAAACAAACCAAATGAATCTTCACTCAATTAGCTGCCAAGCAAAAACCATTTGATTTATTTGTACATCCCTGAAGGTGCCAACCTAAGTTGTCGAAGTGAATTCAAAAAATGGCATCTAATATAGATAAGAAAATGGCAGCTAGAATTCACTTTAAAAAGAATCGAAAAAATAATTAGATTATAAACTCTTATTTACTAATATTTAAGTAGTAAATTAATTTAGTTAAATTTATAAAATAAATTTATTTAAATTAAATTCATACAATAAACTTATTTAAATTAAATTTATAAAATAAACTTTCTAAATCAAATTTACAAAATAAATTTATGTAAATGAAAATTTATTAAAATAATAATTTTAAGGATCCTGATTTGTGTATCAATCATTTAGCTCTGATACCAATTGTTAGGTCCCGAATTATCGTAAAAGGGGGTTGAATACGATAATCACTAAATTAAAAAAAAATCGAATTTTTTGGGGATATAAAATTTAATGCTCGGTTAGTAATTTTGTGTTCTTGAGAGGAATAGTGTTTGGAACAATAAAACGAGGAACACAAGATATTCGGGGAAATATATATATTCGTGTATAAATCCTCGAGGGGTGTTGCTACACTCCGGTAAATAAATTAACCGTCTACAATATAAGAACAACAAAGTTCCTAGTTTATACAAAGATTTATAAATCAATTCCTATACAATAATTTAGCTTTTGTTTGTACTAGGATTTAATTATCGTGTAACGTTTATAAACAAAAAGTTTGAGCTTCTCTATAAATTCTTTGTTGCAATTTTCAGCTCTTTTGGGAGAGAAGAAGTTGAACAGAACAATACAATTACTGAATTCTTTTGCTGTTTGTGTAAATTTTATTTTCAATAATGCGTGGCTGAAGAGAGAGATGAGATCAGGAATATTCCTTTTAACCTGCGACATTATTGTACCAACATGCGACTAGCTTATTATACTCAACTCGCGAATAGTAAAGACATAAATATTTCCTAACCTGCGACTACTCTACAGGTACTTAATAAAAAAAAACAAAAACAACCTACATAAACAACATGCGACAGGTTGTTACATTTATTAACCTGCGACTAACATTTGTTAGTTTTTTGATTTCTTGTTTTTTCTTTTCTTTTTCTTTTTTCTTTTTTTTTTGTTTTCTTTTGTTTTCGTATTTTTTTTCCTTTTTTTGTTTTGTTTTCTTTTTCTTTTTCCTCTTTCTATTTGCTTTTTCCTTTTTATTTTTGTATTTTCTTTTATTTTTTGTATTTTCTTTTATTTTTTGTATTTTCTTTTCATTTTTTTAAGTTTAAATTGTAACTAAATTAATTTATTAAATAAACTTTAAATATAACTTATATAAATAAACTAATTTAGATTTATAAAATAAACTAATTTAAAGTTTATAAAATAAATTATTTTAAGTTTATTAAATAAATTATATTAAAGTCCATTAAATAAAATTATTTAATTTAACAATTAAACTTTGAGTTTCGCCAGTCCGCCGAGCCGCTTATCTGTATTCCCCGCGCATCTCTTCTCGTACTTTAACAGATAAAAGTTCAATCCAAGTACGTTCCTCAACTTAACAATTCTTCTATAAATAATACTGTTAGGTCCCAATGTGTTTGTAGAAGGGGGGTTGAATACAAACGTTACCAAATAATCGAATAAAATGCGGAATAAAAAATGTGAAACAAAATTCAAGTTAAATAAAAATATTATTAAACTTGAAATGTGTTACAACAACTGTATCGATTACAAGGTATTAATCTCAAATCAATTATCACAAATCTAGAATAAATTCGACATGAACTTTTTCTATTTTTGCAATAATTAGAATCAAATGCTAAACGCGATTTGAGATTAAGTTCTAGGGATTTTAATCCGCTAGATTGATATACAAGAACAAGATAAAGATTTCTAGTGGATTAGATTTAACATTACAATCTAGAAATTATGATCTTGAATAAAGCAGATGAAAATAAAATGTTTTGCTGCAGCTGCTGTCTCTTGTTCTTGACTTGTGTGTATTTTGATTGAGTTAAAAAATGATATGCTGCTTCTCTGCTTCTATTTAATCAATCAGCTGATTCAATTGAATTGGAATGACAATCCTTTAAGCTTGCAAGACTTTCGGTAGGACAATTGAATGAACTAGCAAGACAATCTGAATGAACTAGCATGACAATCAGAATGAACTAGCAAGACAATCATCCTCCTGATGTAACTTTCGGTGTGACAATTGAATATGGCCTAGCATGACAATCGGTATGACAATCCTGATTGTCATGCTAGTTCATTTTCAATTGTCTTGCTGATTTAATGCTTGAATTTAATCCAATTAAACTTCTGAAAATTCCTAAAATTCCTAGAATTAATTCAGAATTAATTAATCAATTAATTCAATTAATAAATAAATTATTCTTCGCAGATATAATTTATTTTCTTAATTAAATTAGATGACTCAATTAATTAATAGAGAATTAATTCTAGTCTTGAGCAGCAACCATTCTTCTGCAAATCTTCTGAAAATCACTGAAAATTATGAATCAATTCCACCACTTCAACGTTGACACTCGATGTACTGTCTGGTTCATGAGTGACTAACTTCCGTGACGTTTCTTCATGTCTTGACTCTGACACTTTGATTTTCTTCAGATTAAATCCTTGTAATTAATTGATACTCTGACGAGATCTCTGTCACTTGATTAAATCCACGATCTTGATTTATTATCACTGAGGCATGATCAACTTCTTGAACTTCTTCCAGTGAATTAACTCCTCAAGTCTGTAGATGAACATTGTCTCTGAATCCTTTGACAGATATTACTTTGCGAGATCTCTTTGACGGTCGATCCACTATTTACTTATTACATTCTTATTTGAGTTGAGTTGAATCCTCGAATATACAAATAGGTCTATGACATATGACTTACAATCTCCCCCTATTTGTTTGTTAGACAATAACACACAAATACCTAGAGGATAACTCAACTAACAAATAAGAAAAAGATATAAACATACATGCAAAGTAAATAGCAGAAAAGTTCTGGACTAGATTTAACATTTTCCAGATTCCAAGTAGATGTTCCTCTAGACTGAACATATCTTCAAGTAGTTCCATCTTCATTTGTACAACCACATTTCCTGTTGAGAAGCCCATATCTCTTGCTTCTCCCCCTATGAGAATCAACTGATTAAAGAAGATCACCTTCGTTTTACCACCTCTCCCGTACAATAGGATCCGCAGATAAAAACCAATGGTACTCCCCTAACAGCTTCTTCCCTTACTAGGAAATCACCTTGTGTTTACCACCTCTCCCGTACAATAGGATCCGTAGTTACAAACAACAATGGTGTGGTGTAGTGTACATTTTTAGGATCTTTTTCTTCCTCCCTGCTATTTCTCCCCCTTAGTTGAGGAATCCTCCAAACTATTTCTTAAGCTTTTATCTCCCCCTTAAAGAAGGAATGTATGCCGTCGTCTGAAGGAGTTCTCATATTTCACTTGGTTGGAAAAGAAATAACAAGTAGTTTCTTTTTCTACCTCACTGTGAGTGTGTGATTGTGTTTTAGTGTACCTCACATGTGTTTCACTCTTCTCTCCACTCGTGTTTACACTCATTCTCACAAGTGTATCACTCTTCTCTCATAGCTCCATAATCCAGCTGTACCTGCAAGGAAAATCACCTTAGCCATCCTTAAGGAGGTCACAGGTGGTGCAATGGGAGTTCACAAATCCCCATCCTTGTTAAACTCGTCAGATGAATCTGAGTCATAATCTACAAGTTGCTAGTTTCCCTTTTAGGGTTCCAGATTTGAATTCTGGGAAGGTAAACAATGATCCAACGAATTTAGCATAAAGATCAAAGTTCCCTTCTAATGTCTGTGAAGACATTTCCTTGTGACTTATCAGGTAATATCTGAATCATTGTCAACAAGTTGCCGATCTGCACCTATGTCAGATCCACTATCCGCAGATGCATCCAGGGGATTTAAGCCTGGAGAGGTAGACACTGACCACTGACATATGGCTTTTGGATCAGTATCCTCTCCTAACACCTGTAAAGGCAATTGGTCCACTAACGAACCTTGAACAATCGAATCTGACCTTAAAATGGTCGAAACTCTTGTTTCCGTCAACTCATCCTTTGTGTGTGTAACCTCTCCTTGTGCATCAAGAATTGATTATGTTTGAAGTGGTGACACTACATCGGATACCTTGGCCGACAGGCAAAATTCAATAGACTCACCCTGTTGAGAGAATGAATCTAGTAACAGTTTTTGTGCCTTTTCAGCCATTACATCTTTTTGAGAAGATGTATGGGGGCTAGCAGTTGTCTCGGTTTAAATACTACTCATCTATGTATGAGACAGAGCCACTGGGTTGACTACAGAACCTTCCTTATGTGGTGCACTAGGCACTATCTCCCTCACGCTCATTCATACTACATTTAGTGGTAAGAGAGTGGTGGTTGGTTCTATTTTTGTGTTTGTCTTTACAGTCTGGGATAGACGTTATGGGTTTTCAACCTCATGACTGTCAATGAAAGAAAGTCATTGGAGACTGAACCTGTAACACAGAATATATGGTAATAGAGAGAAAATGATTTACAATAGTGATTTCAAAAGATTTTACATGAAATAAGAAATCACTAATGTAGAAAGAAGTTTAATTTTTGTTTTTCAATATGAATGAGTTTTTGATAAAACATTGATCACTTAGGGTAAAGTCTAAGTAATTCTCATTCATGTCAAAAGCTTACAAATATCTGCAACATAATGTTAACAAGATATCATTGACCGATACTTGTCAAGTACTTTAGATACTAATTGTTATGTTGCATAATCAATATATCACTGCACATATAAAACAATATGATTGTGCTTAGTGATAAGATAGTTATTAATATGACGACTCTACTTATTCATATAAAATTATAACTTCTGTTAGAGTGCCATACCATGTTCTTGACGATTGCTTGAGCAGTATACTAGTTCATACCAACCTGAAGTGAGATTGTGAAGAAGAAATTGCATAGTCCAATAGATCTGCAGCTGCAAAGTCCATGAACTGTGGTGCATTGACTTCCTCTTATAACTCACCAATCAGGAGTACACTTGTACACATCTTACTAGAGTACAATTCCAAGTGTAATGTGCAGCAGGTGCCTGATATGTCGTAATATTCTCAAGTCTCGTCACTGGTGCTATATGTTGGATACTGCTTCCTGATAATAACCTAGCACAATATACAAAATTACAATGATAACATTCCGAGCTTGCAAACAGCCATATCCCTCAGATAAACCTTTGCTGTTATCTCCAAAGGTAACCAGGGGGCTAGCTTTCTCAACCACATTTGATAGCAGGGCTCTATCTCCGGTCATATGCCTTGATGATCCACTGTCAAGAATCCACACTACCGGTTATACTTGTTTAATGCCCTGCACTACAAATGGATTAGACCTTCTTCGGAACCCAAACTTGGTTGGGCCCGGCATACTTGTAGAACTGTCCTTTGTCAGGCAAAACAACATTTTTAATTTTAATTGTCTCAACTTTCTCAATGACTGAACATTTGACCTTGTAAACAGCCTTAACAAATTTCTGTTTAAGCTTAGGCACAAATGTCTCCTTTCTAGCCTTAGAAGGACTAGCAGTCTTAGACCTATCATGCTTCTTGTTATTCACATGCTGACGAGGAGTAGTCTTATCATTAGACACATGCTTACCATTAAAATAAGCATACATCATATTAAAAGCACAAGACATACAATTAGCAACACCACATGCTTTATGAGAGTGATTAACAGCAGGCAATTTATGCATGGTAGACATGGCATTATTGTTATCCAACTCATGTGTGTCTGAGTTAGTCTCAGTTGCTTTCACAACTTTGACTGGAACTTTCAACTCACTTGACTTGGAAACAATCTTCTCATTAGCATGATCTTCAGCACGTATTTCTTCATGAATAACAGAAGAGGTCGCATCAAATGGTTCAGCAATTGATGCTTTATAGAGGGGTTCATCAACACCCTTAAGCACATGTGGTACTTCCCTCCCTTTAGCATAGACATGAGGAGGGGAGTTTATGCCTAATTCTCCAATAGCAGCATTGTAATCATATCCTATTCCAGATGTTTGATTAACAGCTTGCTTACTGTAGAACTCTTTAGCCTTCGAACAAGAATTGAAGTAGGCTCTAACCTTAGTCTCAAGACCGGTGATCTTGTCTTTGAGAATAGTTTCGAGTTTTCTATAACAGTCAACTCTATTCTCTAGAAAAGATACCTGTTCTTTTAATTTGTCTTGATTAATATGCACAAGTCTTAATTCATTGACCTCTTTCTCAAGGTCTGTGATCTTTAAACTTAACAGTTCATTATCACGACGTGCACAATCTAAGTTACCTCTTAGATGATAAACCATTTCAGCATCAGAAAGTTTTACCTCTATTCTTGACGATGAAGCTTTTCCATCAACAGCCATAAGAGCAAGATTTCCTTCATCTTCATCTTCACTGTCAGTATCATCCCAGCTTCTTCCCTTTGCCAGATAAGCCCTTTCAGAGTTCTTTCTTACTTGCTTTGGCTTCCTACATTCTGTGGCAAAGTGTCCCAACTCATTGCAGTTATAGCATCTAATGGTGCTCCGATCAACCATCCCTGTTTTGTATCCACCACTGCTGGTGTTAGAGGATGAAGATCCACCTTTCTGGAATTTGTTGTAGTTGGACTTGTACTTAAGCTTGGGATTCCTCTTGAATCTGACATGGGAGAATCTCTTGACAATTTGGGCCATTGACTCGTCTTCCAATTGCTCCAGCTCTTCCAAGGAATAAAAATCATCACTTGATTGATTTGTAGTAGGAGGATCATATTCTGCTACTAACTCATTTTCCTCACCCTTGGAAAACTGTACCATTCTTTCTAACTGTTGAGATTGTTGTTGTTGTTGACCTTCAGCTACAAGTGCATTAGATGTGCTGACCATTCTATCCTTCCCGTAGACTTCCTTCTGTTGAATCTGCTCCAACTCATAAGTTTTTAACACTCCATAGAGTCTGTCCAAAGAAATCTCACTCAGATCTCTAGCTTCTCTAATGGCAGTGATTCTATGTTCAAGATGAGCTGGCAGTGTTAAAAGGAACTTTTTGTTGACCTCCCTGATTGAATAATACTTTCCATTGATGTTCAGGTTGTTGATCAACGCATTGTACCTCTCAAACACTTCAGTAATTCCTTCTCCTGGATTTGATTTGAAATGTTCATATTCAGAGGTTAGGATTTCCAACTTGTTCTCCCTAACTTCCTCTGTGCCTTCATTAATTACCTCAATAGTTTCCCACATGTGTTTAGAATTTTTACAGTTCATCACATGTCTGTTCATCAAGGGATCAAGGGAATCAATTAATATTAATTGAAGGCTGGCATCCAAGGAGGCTTCTTCCTTCTCAGCAGGAGTAAAATCTTCAGGCTCTTTTGGATAGGTTCTAGCTTCAGTAGTCACCACACCATCTATTATTACCTCCGGTTCAATAACCATCGGAGTTTTTATACCCTTCTTTAACAAGTTTGAATATTTGGGATTTGCAACTTGTAAAAATAATAGCATCTTCTTCTTCCACATGATATAATTCTCTTTATCAAATTGTGGAATTTTAACGGTTCCAACTTTATGTGAAGTCATTATGAATTTTTGAATAAATAAAAATTCAAGGAGTTGAAAAATCACAAAAGTCTAGGATCTTGATTTGTTCGTTAATCAGAAGGCTCTGATACCAATTGTTAGGTCCCAATGTGTTTGTAGAAGGGGGGTTGAATACAAACGTTACCAAATAATCGAATAAAATGCGGAATAAAAAATGTGAAACAAAATTCAAGTTAAATAAAAATATTATTAAACTTGAAATGTGTTACAACAACTGTATCGATTACAAGGTATTAATCTCAAATCAATTATCACAAATCTAGAATAAATTCGACATGAACTTTTTCTATTTTTGCAATAATTAGAATCAAATGCTAAACGCGATTTGAGATTAAGTTCTAGGGATTTTAATCCGCTAGATTGATATACAAGAACAAGATAAAGATTTCTAGTGGATTAGATTTAACATTACAATCTAGAAATTATGATCTTGAATAAAGCAGATGAAAATAAAATGTTTTGCTGCAGCTGCTGTCTCTTGTTCTTGACTTGTGTGTATTTTGATTGAGTTAAAAAATGATATGCTGCTTCTCTGCTTCTATTTAATCAATCAGCTGATTCAATTGAATTGGAATGACAATCCTTTAAGCTTGCAAGACTTTCGGTAGGACAATTGAATGAACTAGCAAGACAATCTGAATGAACTAGCATGACAATCAGAATGAACTAGCAAGACAATCATCCTCCTGATGTAACTTTCGGTGTGACAATTGAATATGGCCTAGCATGACAATCGGTATGACAATCCTGATTGTCATGCTAGTTCATTTTCAATTGTCTTGCTGATTTAATGCTTGAATTTAATCCAATTAAACTTCTGAAAATTCCTAAAATTCCTAGAATTAATTCAGAATTAATTAATCAATTAATTCAATTAATAAATAAATTATTCTTCGCAGATATAATTTATTTTCTTAATTAAATTAGATGACTCAATTAATTAATAGAGAATTAATTCTAGTCTTGAGCAGCAACCATTCTTCTGCAAATCTTCTGAAAATCACTGAAAATTATGAATCAATTCCACCACTTCAACGTTGACACTCGATGTACTGTCTGGTTCATGAGTGACTAACTTCCGTGACGTTTCTTCATGTCTTGACTCTGACACTTTGATTTTCTTCAGATTAAATCCTTGTAATTAATTGATACTCTGACGAGATCTCTGTCACTTGATTAAATCCACGATCTTGATTTATTATCACTGAGGCATGATCAACTTCTTGAACTTCTTCCAGTGAATTAACTCCTCAAGTCTGTAGATGAACATTGTCTCTGAATCCTTTGACAGATATTACTTTGCGAGATCTCTTTGACGGTCGATCCACTATTTACTTATTACATTCTTATTTGAGTTGAGTTGAATCCTCGAATATACAAATAGGTCTATGACATATGACTTACAAATACCCAGATTCCTTTCATGAGTTGTTGACGCCTTGTGCAACCGGTCTGGTTCACAGACGACTAACCCCGATTCAGGTCTTCGTATTATAGCCTTGATTACATTGTTAAGCTTGCAACAACTTTATCGCTTCGGACAGTGACTGTCAATAAACAAATGTACTTTCACTGGAATCCTTTCTGATACTTTAGACAACATCTTCATTGTTACTACAATCTTGAATACTTCATTCACTATTCTTCACCGATGCTTGAATATATAAATGAACTCCTGTAAGTGAGTATAACTTCAAGACTGCAGTTGTCTTCTTTCACCTCTGTCTATATCATGTCTTTAATTCTTCAGATTCCTATGCTTCGAACACTGTCTATCTTCAATCAATGCTAATACACTGAAATCTTCTGTTAGCACTTATATACTGAATCTTTATCATTTCTGAAACCTTGAAAGTCTTTAACCTTTATTCTTCACTGAGGCATGATCATATTAATGAACTTCTTTCAGTGACCTGTAAACAGACTTCAAGCTTTCTTCTAATCCTTTGATTCTTTATATTTGCCTTGTCTTCATTTCTTCTGATTTCTTGTGTAGTCGTAGTATTATTAACCTGTCCTATTCCAATGTTGTTCTCGTGTTGAGTTATCACGTAACTGTTCATATAGCTACGCAGTCTCACCTACACTTGTCCACCAAGTTTCCTAACACAATTCTAACAGTAGACCCACCATTATATAAATGGCTCTATCCCTCAATCTAGAACTATATTTTTGGCTTGATTCTATAAAACATAGAGATACTAGGCATCTTGCGAGGACAACCAGTTTACGAACGCGAGAACTCATTAAAACTCAAAACTCACCAATCCTAGCATTAAATACTAACGAACTCTAGTTTTCATTTCACAATATTTGGCGCCGTCCGTGGGAAGATAACAACAACCATGGTGTACCCACGAAGCAGAATTAACATTAAAACCAATGATTCAATCCCTACAAGGACACTCTCGTCCTCCGTTAAGATCCCAGCGCACTCGACCTACGCCATACAAAAAGGAGGAGTTCCAGCACCGAATGCTGACGCCCAACCTCAAAAGACGAATACCCTGACCCAAGATCCACCTCTAGGGACGAATTTATCAACTCTCCAAGAAACGAATCTCCCTCTTCAATAGCTGCACTTGCCGTTAAACTCTCAGCCCGTGGGAAATGAGTTTTCAACGGTCGTGACTTCAGGAACTACCAACCCACCTTACATGATGCCTTTATACCCTGAGGTTGAAGGAAGTGGTGTAAATCATCATGTAACGTAATTATGTAATTGAGAAATTATAACTCAACATAAAACGGAAACATATAAAGAATATTAACTGTGAAGCACATGAACCCTGAATATGAAGATCGAATAAATATAAAGAATCAAAATATGAAATTAATGCTCCAAGTCCGTAACCAGTACATTGAAAGAAGTTCATTAATATGTTTAAACCTCCGTGAAGAATAAAATGTCAAAGAACTTCTAGTGATAATGAAATGTATTGATTTGAAGTATTGAAGATCAAGGGTTTCAATAATTGAAGTAATGAATGACCAAAAGGCTGTATCAGTTCAGAATTATAAAAAGGATTGAGTAAATCCAATTCAGTGCAAGTCTTTTATAAACCAGACCAGTGCACTAAACGTCAGCACATCAGAAAAGGATTAAATTAATCATTCAGAAGAAATGAGGCTGTTACAAAAAAGAGAGGATTAACAAGGGAAAGATTAGAGCTTTATTTAAGAAACCTAGAAAATATTCTAAGTGTGGAAGCACTCCCACTCTAGGCGCTAGTGGGGTTCCCTTGGTTACCTCTAGGAACAACTGAGCTGAAATTTTCTAAGGCACAATAGCCTTTCTCTCTTGGCGCAAATGGAAAAATAATTTTAAGTCAAGATTTCAGTTTTCCCTTTGGAGTTAAAATCTCCAAGGCATATTCTCCTTTCTTAGCGCAAGTTGGAACAAATTCTAAGGCAAACATTTTATAATACTCTTGGAGCAAATGAGTAATTTTCTAAGGCAAGGAGTTCCACTCTAGGCGCAAATTGATTTATTCTTTAAGTGTTTTGCACACTCTAGGAGCAACTGAGTACTTTGGTTTTATCATTGTTACATAAGCAATTTAATTAACACTAGGCTGTCACGTGTACAAATGAATTGAAGTCTACACTCAAACGAAGAAGAATGAAATTCAATTCATTCAGTTATCTTCCTCAACAACCAATTGTGTCTTTACGAAGCTCCATTGAAGGCTCTATTTATTAAGCTTGTAAACATACCGTTAGGCTGTTGAATTTATTGTAGCTAATCATTTATTTGAATAGAGTGTAGTAACCTAAAGGTTTATATTTCTCGAATTATTTTGTGCCTATTTTGATTCCGTACATTTAACGAGGAACTTGAAATGAATCGGAAAAAGTTATACATATCATATTTAACTCCCCCTTCTACGATACTTTAGGATTAACAATTGGTATCAAAGCTTGTTGATTGACTTACAAATCAAGATCCGGAGAAAAAAAATAAATTAAAAAAGTTCTTGAAAAATTTTCATAAATTTTTTTAGTTTTTAAAAATTCTCAATCTAGAAACTTTTGAATCTTAAATAATTTTATTCCGCCAAGATGATGTGTAACCAAAGAATTGGAATATATCAAGGTTCCCCCATTTGATCGAGAACATTACAACCTATGAAAGAAAAAGATGATGTTGTTCATTAAAGCTTCAAATCCATTATATATTGGGATATTACTGAATGGTTCTTATGTTCCGATGGAAATGGTTGCTGAATCGAGTACCACTACCGGTGTAAGAATTACTTCTACATCCACTCCCAGGGATTCGTCCAAATACACGGAGACCGACAAAGAGGTGATAAATCGGGATACATGTCTTCAACTCATAATAGTGGAATCGACTGACAAAGATATGACTCATCAACTCTTAGAAGGTAATAGTGCAAAGCAAATATGAGAAACTATTGGGTTGTTAATTGAAGGTACTGCTGAAGTCAAAGAAAACAGAATGGATATCCTGACGACTCAATATGAAGCGTTTAAACTACAACCCGGAGAAATACTTTCTTCTCTCTTTAAAAGATATGCAAGACTTCTGAGCGAGTTGAAGTTATAAGGGAAAGTTTGTCCGATACGTGAATCTAATAGGAAGTTCATACTGACTCTACCAGTTTACTTGGAACAAGAGAACACATCCATCAGAGAAAGGCTTGACTTCATCAATATGCCCCTGGATGTGATTTATGGAAAATAGAGAACCCATGAATTGGAACAAGAGTAGAGAGCTATAATATATGGCCCTGGTTCTGTTGACAACAAGAGTACCGAACTTACAAAAACCACTACAGTTATTGCTCGTGAACCTAAAACTTCGGAAGCTAAGGTTGCACCTTCCTCGACAATCAAGGAAATTGTTGTAGCTGAAATTGCTCAAGGTGAGACCGAATATGAAAGTGAGTTCTATATTCAGGAAGAACTTAAAGAGTTGGAAGATAAATCAATGGTTTACATGGCTTCAAAATTCAGTCATATTAGATTTAGAAGAAAGCCAATTATAAGTCAAGGGGTTCATCTCAAAGATTTCAGAAAGGAAGCTACTCATCAGGGTCAAGCTCCAGACGAGGGTACAAGTCATAGCAAGGTAGAAAAAAGAAAATAAGATGTTACAACTGCTATGAATTAGGGCACTTCGCATCTGAATACAGAAAGCCCAAGGAAGCAAAAGGAAAGGATTCATATGAAAAGAAAGAAACTTACGAAGATCTGAAGAGAGAGAATGAGAAGCTGAAACAAAAGCTGAATGCGTATGTGGTTAAAGAGAAGGGAAGAACATACATTGTTGTAGAAAAATCTGGGATGATATTGATTCAGATGAAGAGGAATAGTATGTTAATCTAGCTCTTATGGTAGATTTTGTGGAGAAATCACCACAATCATCTCAAGTTCCTGAACTTACCACTATTGATATGTATGAATCTGAATACAAATTTATTGTGCATAAACTTACTCTAGAATTGTATAATGTTCATACAAGCATGCTTGCATATAAACTTTAAAATGATAAGTTAGTTCTTAAAGTTGAAAGTCTGACCACTAGGAATGAAGAACTAGAATTGCTTGTAGTATCCTTAGAAGAACTTAAGCAGAAAAATGAGTACCTAGAGAATAAGGTTAAGTGCAACACAGACATATAAGCCACTCTTAGAACCTAAATTATTAATTTAGAAAAGAAGTTACAGGCCTTTAAAAATGCAGCTTTGACTCAGAAGGAGATAATTAATAGTCATAGGTTTAAGTTTAAAACATCAAAAGTACTTGACTATTCTAAGTTAGCAGGTAAGAAACATGTTTGTGCATAAGAGACAAATGAGTTTGTCCCTCAGAAGGTACCATATGTTATTAAGGATGCTATGTCTCCATTGTTCACTGAACCTGTTTTAGAACCTTTAGATGATGTAAGTTTGTTAATCAATGAGGAATTGATTGTTGAGGATAAGAAGAAAGAGAAGGTAGAGCTATCCCCTGAGACCCCTAAGATTTCAGTTAGTAAGGAAAAACCCAAAATTAACCAAGGTAACAAGGTGGATAAACAAGGACCAGGCACACTAAGAAATCAGATACCATAGATGACTTTAAGACTGATGATATTGTTAAGGTTAGGTATAATAAGAACAGGAATGGTAAGGTAGGTGTGAATAAGAAGTCCAATTTTGCATCTTCCTCATCTACATCTAGCAAATTATGTAATAAATGTAATTCTAATGCGCACCTTACACATGCACGCACTAAGATTAAAGTCGAATATGTTGCAACTTCTAGTATGCCTGTCATGCCTAGTTTTCACGAGCTCTGTGGCGTAGCTGGTTGTATGCCATGTGTATTTGTTACCATGTCTGATTATTATAAAGCTTTTCATGCAACTGCTAGCACTTGCAAGGACACTAAGACAAGCATGAGTAATTAGCACATACATGCAAAGACTGTAGTACCTCCTATCTCTAAGTCTGACAACATAGATGTCAAGTCTAGCACTGAGAAGGAAACAATCAAAGTGAAAGCTAAGCCTGTTAAGGTTACATCAAATGTTGATCCTGTTTCTACTCCTAAACCTTCAGGACTGTTAGGTCCAAAAGGTACATACAGAGGGGGGTGAATGTATGTTCTTTGTTTTTATCAATTTAATGCAGCGGTATATCAAAACAAAAAATGAGACAAACAAACATAAGGAGATTCATGAAATAATTCTTGTTATTAAGAAATTAAACCCCCATAAATGAAGAAGTTGGGGTTTCTTACAACTCCGAATATAAATGATTTGAAAAAACAAGTATAAAAAGAACCAAATACAATAGCTATCAATCTAGTGTTCTTTTTATCACTCAAAAGTCTATAGCTTCTTTATCAAATGATAATCAATACACACAAGGAATCTATAAAAGATGAGTGTTTCAAATGTAAGACTTTAATGGTGTAAATCAAATTAGGAAGCACTTCTCTCCTTAATTTCAATAAATGCAATCGAACAATTCTCCGAGAAAATAAATTCTGCAGAGCTTCGCTTGAATCTGATAGGTTGATGTTAGAGGGAGAATTATACGTGAAATCACCAGAACCAAGTATTTAAAAATGTACAACTTGCATATTTATGTTACTTGCATCCCTGAGCTTCACAAACCATTTAACTTGTGACCAGGAGGAATGTAATAGCACTTAAACTTTTTTCTCCTTATTGGCGACTAGGAATGCACCCTATATCTCCTAACTTACGACCTTGAGGCTAACAAGGTGCCAACTTGCGACCTATGGATGCTCTAAGGAGTTTACAGGAGACCAAAGCAATGCAAAGAGGATTTTTCCACTTAGTTTGTCATGCATTCCATTTAACTTACGACTAAGGAATTCTAGACTGCTAGCTTGAGATCCAATCCCCTTGTATGAAGAATTACTTGCGACTCTTGAGCTAGGGAGGATGTTACTTGCGACCTAGCTACTTCTTGAATGCTTAGTAAAGATTCTGTGGGGCCATGAAGCATATGGGCATCATTCCTCTCTCCTCCTCATTTCTTACTTACGACCAAGACCTAGGAGTATGGCTAGGAGAGCATTTTTGCCTTAGAAACATTCTCATACAAGCTAACTGGCGACCAAGAGTGTTAATCAAGCACTTCTGAATTTCTTTTTGCTCTTATTTATTCCCTGAGGCTCGTACCAGGTCAAGATCAGTTCCTGTACTTAGATATTGAATTGTATTTATAAGATATTGCTTCTGATATTCAATATACTGATCATCGTGAATCCTACTACAATGTAATAATCACTTTGACTTAGTTTCTGTAGAGCACTGTAATCCCAAAGTTGTCTTGTCTTTAAATCTTCTCTCTTGAGTCTTCGTTTAAATCATAAAATCTGTATTCCCAGATATGAATCCTCACTTGAAAATATTCCTAATGATAATACTCAATTTCCTTTCACGAATCACTAACACCTAGTGCAATGATCCGGTTCACAGGTAACTAGTTCCGCTCTCAGGCTTTCATACTATATCTTCTTAAATCATTGTCAAGTATTTTACCATATATAAACAACTTCACTAAGAATCCTTGAGGTTTTCACACTGATCCTGATAACTGCTTCGAATGACTCCAACTTTATTCTTCTAATGCATGAACTCATTAATGAACTTCATACGGATCACTGCTGACGTCTTCTTCACTGTAGCTACCAAAACCATATTGTATATGCCCAATAAACAATCTTTACTGATTCTAGTGGAATATAGATTATTTCAAAGTCCTTTGTTCTATACTGAGTTATCCAAACCAGTATTGTTGAGTTATACACACAGCTTCAATCTTGGTCAACAATCTCCCCCTATTTAATTGTTACACCTGATGGTCAAATAATAATAGAGAAACCACAATTTCGAGGATAACTCAACTAAACATAACCAAAAAATCTTCAATCAACTTTCAAATTTCATTCTTGGACATGGAAATAATACTATCTTATATCTACCGCATCTTCTATACACATACAGCTTCAGCAAAGAATAAATTCTTCTCTCCCTTATATAAAGTTGCAGATAGATACGTCTTCCAAAAATTGTTTTCAATAATCTTCAGATCTTCCCATATAGCACATAGAAAACATTTTGGAACTCAGAAAATCGAAACCCAATAATCTCTCCCCCTAAGATGAAGAATCCCTTCCTTAGTACAATAAAGTTGGAAATTCCCCTTCTTAGTTTCAGAAAAACTATTGAATCTTGATAATATTTGTAATTTCTATATAATCTCTCCCCCTTAGTTGAGTAATCCTTCAAAGTGTATCAGAGTGGAATCTTAGGATCAAACCACCAAGTGAAGAGATTATATATTGTAACCATTTCTTCACAGTGCAAGTGTGTGATTTCTGTTTAGTGATCTCACATTGTGTTTCACTTCACTCTATACTCAAGTGTTTATTACTCAGTCTCACAGTGTGTCACACACTCAAAGCTCCAAACATCAAAGTGTACCTGCAAGAAAATCTTTTTCATAGAAAAGTTGCCTTCCACCTTCAAGGATGGAAACTCTCAGTCAAAAAATTCAAAAATGTTCATTCTGAGAGGGGAAATTAGGATTCTTTTAAGCGGAAGTATTCCTGATATCCCTCAACTTCCATGAAGAAGTATCCCATATAAACTGTTCAGATGATAGACGAGTCCTCATTTACAAGTTGCTATTTTGACAAAGTCAAAATCATTTCCAAATTTGAAGTTTGGGAAGATAATAAATGATCAATGATATGCCATTAGAAATCAAAGATTTCTTCTGAAGTTTGTGAAGACTTATCCGAGTTACCAATCCAAATGTACCCCAGATCTTAAAATCTCAACCTTAATCCAAAAATCAGAGTCCATGATCATATTATATATCAGAGGCCAGGATCTGAGGATTAAGATCAATCAACTTCCAGAATTATAGGTTCTTATTCAAGATCAGAGATAAAGAGCAGAAACATGATCCAGGATTCATCCATTGTCAGTGACCTTGATATGGTATAACAACAATTTATGCGTTAATACCTTCATTGTGTGTTGAATCTCACATATACATTGGAAATATTTTAATCAAGGGGTAGTGACTCTCACTCAGATGCCCTGGTTGATGGGCGAATTTCAATAGATAACATCATGTTGGGAGAATGCACCTAGTAACTGTTTATCTGCCTTTTCAGCTCCATATCCTTTTGAGAGAATACAGATGGGCTTACAGATCTCTCAGGTTATAGATACTCCACTTCTTTGTGAGAGATAGAGCTGTAGGGTTGACCTTTCCATCCTTATATGGTGTTTCTTGGCACTATCTCCCTCATTCTCATCACAACTCCAATACCAAGAGGTATTGATACCAACTATTAATTTTGTCTGACACCAATGGTTACTTTTGATGTATCAGAGCAAAAAAATTGTATCGAATGGTGAATATATCAGAGCCAGGTAAGAATGTTGTTTGAGAAGTGTTTGGTTATAATAACTTAGTGATAAGTGGCATTTTATACCACTTAGAACATCTTAAAATGGCTTAAATTGGTGCCTTGAAATCAAGTATTTTGTGTATTTGATGCATTTTTCTAGTGTTTATGCATTTCAGGGTATTAGTTGCATTTCAGAGGAGTAATCATCAAGAATAAGCCTTGGCATGTGTTCACCATTACGAGAGGAAAGAAATGGGCAGATTACGGCGAAGAAACGGAGTAAACTCAGGATTTTTCCAGAAGGGTCCTGAGCGCCCACTCAGCAATGCTGAGCGGCCGCGCAGAAAGCTGAGCGCCCGCTCAGCTATGCTGAGCGGCAGCGCAGGGTCGGGAAAAAAGACAATTTATTTTAGGACTTCTACTTCTGTTTGGCTTCCACTTCTATGTAATATGAGTTTTATGGGACTATTATATAAGTAGATTTAGAGACGTTTTCACGAGAGAGGATCGTGGTATTATGCAAGGAGCGAAGGAGATAAGGAAGAGGACCGTTTTAGCACACAGCAACGAAGAGGAAGCATATTTTCTCGTGATTCTTGTTTCGTTGTAACGTTGGATGCTAGTTTTCTTACTTTGAACCTATTTACTCTTGTGACGTACTTTGATTTAATATAATAAGTTTAGTTATTATTTTCTTGTGTTTGTTTATCATGATTTCATATGAACCCATGATGACGATGAGTGCTATTATGGGCTAATCGTGATCATGGGGTCGCAACAGATTTACTATGGAATTCTTTAGTTAATTGTTAATACTGTAGTGTGTGATGATTGTATGATATCTAGTATTGGTTGTGCGTATTCGTCTTATGTGCGTTGCGAACATATAAGATAGGGTGTTAATCTCTTGTGAAGCGACGATGGATCTTGAGATTTAGAACTTGCCATGCTAGCATAGGTTCATGTATGATGTGCATGATTAGTGGGTAACTCTAACAGTTTTATTTGCCCTGTGTAATCAAAAGGAATAACTTGTGCTTAAATCGTTGTGTTGTCAATTTCTGTAGACATATAGGAACTCAACATAATTGATGACTATTCAACTTCTATCTTAATTGTGGATGTTTAGTAGAATGGTATTAGTACAATGAAAGTTGGCTTTTATCAGTTTCGTGTTATTCGATTAATATCATCACTGTCACATGCTTAAGGTAATAACAATAACTATTGAAGGAAGTAGTAATGAAGTTGTGATCTCATGAGTGTTTTAATATTATTGATTTGAAGTGTTAATTAAGTGATTAATTAAGTAGTTAATTGTAGTTAATGTTTAGTCAACAATTCTAAGTGTTAGTGTCTTAACATTGAGAAGTAATCATACATTGGTGCGTGAGTTTAATTAAACAATAATTAGTCTGAGTCTCTGTGGGAACGAACTAGAAAGTATTCTATATTACTTGCGAACGCGTATACTTGCGTGGATATTAGCGTGTGTTTTTGCCCTAACAAGTTTTTGGCGCCGCTGCCGGGGACTCGGCGTATTTGTTTAGTTTATGTACTTACCATTATTGGTCATTTGGACTCAGTGATTAGGACGTAGTAGTTACTTATTGTTTCCGGTTGTGTTTCAGGTACTTTAGCGAGCGTTTATGCAAACTCGTTCTCGTACTCACAAGAGGACTTTGGATACAGCTGAGGAGACAGACAAAGTTCTTAATATTCCGGAGAAGTTAGATTTTGAAGATTCGGATTCAGGAACTGAGCGGAAAGAACCAGTAAACATGGGTGATCGTATTGTTCAAGCTGATCCAGCTCTTATAGATTTTTCTCGGCCAAAAATTGATGACATTCAGTCAAGCATTCTTCATCCGGCTTTCAAGCTAACACCTTTGAAATCAAGCTGGGCACTATCCAGATGGTACAGAATTCTGTATCTTTTGGAGGAGCTGCGACTGAAGACCCCAACATGCACATAAGGAATTTTGTCGAGATCTGCAGCACTTTTAAGTATAATGGCGTGACTGATGAGGCTATCAAGCTGAGGCTTTTCCCATTCTCACTGAGGGACAAAGCTAAGGACTGGTTACATTCTGAACCAGCTGGGTCCATCACTACGTGGCAAGATCTTGCGCAAAAGTTTCTGGTGAAGTTTTATTTGATGGCAAAGACTGCTGTTATGAGGAGTGCTCTTACTCAGTTTGCGCAGCAACCTACAGAATCTATGTGCGAAGCTTGGGAACGCTACAAGGAAATGTTGAGAAAGTGTCCACATCATGGAATGCCCGATTGGATGGTGATCACTAGTTTCTATAATGGTTTGGGGGCCCAATCTCGGCCCATGCTCGATGCAGCAGCTGAAGGCGCCTTATGGGCTAAAAGCTATACTGAGGCTTATAATCTTATCGAGACTATGGATGCAAATGAGCATCAAAACCCAACTCAGAGGATGATGCCTGGTAAGGTAGCAGGTATTCTGGAAGTCGATGCAGCTACCGCTATTGCAGCGCAGCTTCAAGCGCTGTCAATGAAGGTTGATTCTCTGGCTATATATGGAGTTAATCAAATAGCTATGGTTTATGAGCTTTGTGCAGGATCTCATGCTACGGATCAGTGTTCTCTTGTCAACGAATTTGTTCATTATGTGAATAATTATCAGCGATAACAGCAGCCTGTGCCAGCTACTTATCATCCTAATAACAGAAATCATCCAAATTTTAGCTGGGGGAATAATCAGAATGCTATTCAGCCACCATATCAGCAAGGTGTGAGTAAACAATTTAACCCACCTGGATTCCAGCAACCATAACAGTATGCTCAAAGGCAATCATATCCTCAACAGGGAAGTGCAGCTGCACCTACTAGTGCTGATTTTGAGAAACTTAAGCTGTTATGCAAGAGTCAGGAGGTTTCTATCAAGACCTTGGAAAATCAAATCGGTCAAATAGCCAATGCAGTGCTCAATCGTCAACCTTGCACTCTTCCCAGTGACACGGAAGTACCAGGCAGGAAGGAAGCTAAAGAGCAAGTCAAGGCTATTACCTTAAGGTCCGGAAAAGTTGCTGATGCTGAAAAGGCAAAAGAAGGAGAAGCTGAAATTAGAGATGAAGAAGCTAAGCAAAAGGAGAAAGCGGCGGAACCAAGGAAGACTACTGTTGAACACACTCTGCCTGAGGGTAATACAGGGGAGAAACAACTCTATCCTCCACCACCTTTTCCTAAGAGATTGCAGCAACAAAAGCTGGATAGACAGTTCAGTAAGTTTCTGGAGGTGTTCAAGAAACTTCACATCAATATACCTTTCGCTGAGGCTCTGGAGCAAATGCCTAGTTATGTGAAGTTTATGAAGAGCATTCTTTCAAGGAAGGTAAAACTGGATGACCTTGAGACCGTTGCTCTCACGGAAGAATACAGCGCTGTTCTGCAGCAAAAGTTACCTCCAAAACTGAAAGATCCAGGTAGCTTCACCATTCCTTGCACCATTGGCAAGTTAACTTTTGACAAGTGCCTTTGTGATTTGGAGCAAGCATCAATCTGATGCCGTTGTCGATCTTTAAAAAGTTGGATTTGCCTGATCCAAAGCCCACATACATGTCTCTACAATTGGTTGATCGTTCTATTACTTACCCAAGGGGCATAGTGGAGGATGTGCTAGTCAAGGTGGATAAGCTCTTCTTTCCTGCAGATTTTGTTATTCTGGATTTTGAGGAAGATAAGAAGATTTCCATAATCTTGGGAAGACCTTTCTTGGCTACTGGCCGTACCTTGATAGATGTGCAGAAAGGTGAACTTACTATGCGGGTACAAGATCAGGATGTGACCTTCAACGTATTCAAGGCAATGAAATTCCCTACCGAAGATGAGGAGTGCTTAAAAGTGGATGTGATTGATTCTGCTGTTACTTCGGAACTCGATCGTATGCTAATGTCTGATGCATTGGAAAAGGCCTTAGTGGGGGATTTTGACAGTGATGATGAAGATGGCAACGAGCAATTACAATATCTGAACGCTTCTCCCTGGAAGCGAAAGCTGGACATGCCGTTTGAATCTCTGGGTGCTTCTGACGTCAAGAATGCTGAAGGAAAGCTTAAACCATCAATAGAGGAAGCACCTACCTTAGAGCTCAAGCCATTACCACAACACTTGAGGTATGCTTTTTTAGGTGATGCATCTACTTTACCTGTTATTATTGCATCTGACCTTTCAGGTAGTGAGGAAGACAAGCTCTTAAGGATTTTGAGAGAATTCAAATCGGCTATTGGATGGACCATAGCAGACATGAAGGGTATAAGTCCTTCATATTGTATGCATAAAATTCTGCTAGAGGAAGGTAGTAAGCCGACTGTTGAACAGCAGCGTAGACTGAATCCTATCATGAAGGAGGTGGTGAAGAAAGAAATTCTGAAATGGCTAGATGCAGGCATCATTTATCCTATTTCTGACAGTTCTTGGGTGAGCCCCGTACAATGTGTACCTAAGAAAGGAGGTATCACTGTGGTAGCAAATGAAAAGAATGAGCTCATCCCTACTTGAACAGTTACAAGATGGAGAGTATGCATGGATTATCGAAAGTTGAATAAAGCCACGAGGAAGGATCACTTCCCTCTTCCGTTCATTGATCAGATGTTTGACAGGTTGGCTGGTCACGAGTATTTTTGTCTTTTGGATGGCTATTCAGGGTATAATCAGATTTGTATTACACCAGAAAATCAGGAAAAGACTACCTTCACTTGTCTATTTGGCACGTCTGCTTTTCGTAGAGTTTCGTTTGGGTTATGTGGCGCCCCGGCCACTTTTCAGAGATGTATGATGGCTATATTCTCTGACATGATTGGAAATAATGTCGAGGTGTTCATGGATGACTTCTCCGTCTTTGGACATTCGTATGATGAATGTTTGAATAATCTTCACGGCGTACTCAAAATGTGCGTGGAAACTAATTTGGTGCTCAATTGGGAGAAATGTCATTTTATGGTGCGTGAAGGCATTATTCTTGGGCATAAGGTCTCTAGCAAGGGTCTGGAGGTGGACAAGGCCAAGGTGGGAGTCATTGAAAATCTTCCACCACCTATTTCTGTGAAAGGAATCCGTAGTTTTCTTGGTCATGCGGGTTTTTATCGGCGATTCATCAAGGACTTTTCAAAGATATCTAAGCCGTTGTGCAATTTGCTTGAGAAAGATGTGCCTTTCAAATTTGATGATGAATGTTTGGCGGCATTCGAGACTCTCAAGAAGAGTTTGATCACTGCGCCAGTTATTACAACACCAGATTGGACAGAGCCGTTTGAGATGATGTGTGATGCGAGTGATTATGCGGTAGGTGCAGTTCTGGGACATCGCAAGAATAATCTCTTTCATGTGGTCTATTATGCGAGTAAGACCTTAAATGGGGCCCAAATGAACTACACCACTATGGAGAAGGAGCTATTGGCTATAGTCTTTAGTTTCGAGAAATTTCGATCTTATCTGCTTGGTACTAAAGTAACAGTATTCACTGATCATGCGGCCATTCGCTATCTGGTTTCCAAGAAGGATTCGAAGCCGAGACTCATTCGTTGGGTGCTCTTACTTCAGGAATTTGAGTTAGAGATCAAGGATCGAAAAGGTACTGAGAATCAAGTAGCTGGCCATCTCTCTAGGTTGGAGAATCCCGATTCTACTTCACAAGATAGGACATTAATCAATGAATCTTTTCCGGATGAGCAGTTGTTTGTATTTCAGGAGGAAGAACCATGGTTTGCAGATATTGTAAACTATCTCGTCAGCAATATAATGCCTCCTAATTTGACCTCCGCTCAAAAGAAGAAGTTTCTACATGAGGTGAAGTGGTATATATGGGATGAACCATATTTGTTTAGACAGGGAGCTGACCAGATCATCAGGAGATGTATCCCATTCTGTGATACGGAGGGGATATTACGAGACTGCCACTCCACGGTTTATGGTGGACACTATGGTGGTGAGAAGACGACAACTCGTATTCTGCAAGCAGGTTTTTTCTGGCCTACTTTGTTTAAGGATGCTCATCAGTTTGTTTTAAGGTGTGATCGTTGCCAAAGAGTGGGAAATTTGACGAGAAAGGATGAGATACCGTTAAATGTGATGCTTGAAGTCGAGGTCTTTGATGTTTGGGGAATCGATTTCATGGGGCCTTTTGTCTCGTCCTGCAATAATCAGTACATCTTACTGGTAGTCGATTATGTCTCAAAATGGGTAGAAGTCAAAGCTTTACCGACAAATGATGCAAAGGAAGTGCTGAATTTTGTTTATAAGCAGATTTTCACAAGGTTTGGAACACCTTGTGTAATCATAAGTGATGAAGGGTCGTATTTCTGCAACCGTAAGTTCACTTCTATGATGCAGCGTTATAATGTGAATCATCGAGTTACTACTGCCTATCATCCACAAACAAATGGTCAAGCGAAAGTGTCTAACAGAGAAATCAAGCGCATTCTAGAGAAGGTTGTTTGTCCGTCAAGGAAGGATTGGTCTTTAAAGCTCGATGAAGCTGTTTGGGCTTACAGAACAGCATACAAAACTCCACTTGGTATGTCCCCGTTTCAGTTGGTGTACGGTAAGGGATGTCATTTACCTGCGGAGCTTGAGCATAAGGCCTACTGGGCGTTGAAAAAGTTGAACATGGATTTAGATGCAGCTCGTAAGAAAAGAATGCTTCAGCTTAATGAACTTGATGAATTTCGACTTCAAGCGTACGAGAATAACAAAATGTATAAGGAAAAGGTGACGAGGTGGCACAATAGGAAGCTACATCCTAAGTTATTCGTGCCGGGGCAACAAGTTCTCTTATTCAACTCTCGTCTCTGACTTTTTCCTGGGAAGTTGAAATCGAGGTGGTCTGGACCTTTTATTGTCAAAACTGTGTTTCCACATGGAGCGGTGGAAATTTTTGAGAATGATCCGGACCAAGCATTCAAGGTTAACGGTCAGCGTTTGAAGCACTACTATGGGGATATGGCAAACCGAGAAGTGGTCAGTGCCATTTTATTGACTACGTGAGAAAGGTACGCAACGTTAAGCTAATGACAAAAAAGAAGCGCTGCGTGGGAGGCAGCCCATGATTTGTTGTTACAGGAACCCTTATAAGTTAATAACCTATCCAAAAACACAAAAAAATCAGAAAAACGGGGCTGAATTTTTTTTTCTAGTGACCCCCTGAGCGGCCGCTCAGCTTTGCTGAGCGACCGCTCAGGGATCGGCTGAATGAATTTTTTTTTAGTTCAGAAAATAAACCAAAAAAATCAGAAAATAAAAAAATAAAACCCAACTTTAGCCCATAAACCCACGATTTGTTCCTACTATCCCATGATTTTAGCCCTCAATCCCCAACCCTAATCTAATTTAACCTATTCCACACCCTATATACATACACCTATCCTACATATCTCCCACAAACTTCCTACACTTAAACTCTCTCCCAAGCATAAAAACTCAGTTCTTAAACACTTTTATTCAAGATTCAATGGCACCCAAGAGAGCACGAACTATTGATAGCAGCAGCACAGTTCCTACTGCTGATTTATCGAGGGGTACTGCTGCAACGCCTCGGTTGACTGACAGAGCTGCGGAAGAGGAGTACACTAGGCTTTTAGGGAAGTCGATTCTGAAGGAGAGAGGGTTTTTACCATCGGGGAGGGATGGTGAGTTGCTACCCATGATTGCAGAGAAGGGGTGGATAACTTTTTGTGAGTCGCCCGAAGCAGTGCCGATGAGCGTGGTTCGCGAGTTTTATGCGAACGCGAAGGCCGAAAAGAATGGGTTTTCTGTGGTCCGAGGGCTGACGGTTGATTATCACCCAGCGGCGATTCACCGTGTGATTGGGCAGCGAGAGAGGAAGCCCGAGGAGGAGAACTGGAATGAGAAGACTGCTGAGGATTTTGACTTGGATTTGATTTGTGTGACTCTCTGTAGGCCGGGCACAGGTTGGACCTTCAAGACCGGCACTAATGAGTATCGCCACTTCCCGACGATAGCTATGAACAGGTATGCCCGTGCATGAAATGCATTTATTTGTGCTAATATTTTGCCTTCTTCGCATGCACACGAGGTCACAGTTGAGAGAGCACAGTTGTTGTGGGAAATTCTTAATGAGGAGTACTGTGTGGACCTTGGTGAGTTTATCTACCAAGGAATTCTTAAGTTTTTTAGGGGAGCTAAGCATATGAACATCCCTTATGCATCCACGGTTACGAAGCTGTGCCGAGCAGTAGGAGTGAACTGGCCGGCTCATGAGCAGTTGCAGTTGCCGGCAGCTCCGATTGATTCTGGGACTCTGAACGGGATGCAGGAGTGGACCGGTGGTGAGCCTGAGGAGCATGGGCTGGGTTATCGTCTTCCAGGAGGGCGTCCAGCACGAGGTGCTACTATGGCTAGGCCTAGGCGTGATGAGGCTGGTTCTTCGAGAGCTCAAGAGGGTGCTGGGATGGCTAATACCCAGTATAGGAGGCTTTCACGGCGGATGGATGCCATGTACGAGACGCAGAGTAGGTTTGCTCAGGAGCTCACCCTTGCGTTAGGGACTGCTTTTCGGGGCCTTGGAGCTGATATCCAGTGGCCAGTTTTTGGTGAGGACTCTGCATACCCGCCGCCTGATACTCCACCCACTGAGAGTGATGATGATGATGACTCCGAGTAGGTATACCCTGTGTTCCTTTCTACTACCTTCACTGGGGACAGTGAAGATTTTAAGTTTGGGGGTGGTAGTTAAGGAATATTTTGTTTGTGTCATATAGCTGTATATTCATGATAGTTTAGTTCATATAGTTGCATAATTTATGCCATATAGTTTTTTTATAGCTTTATTTGTTTATCATGTCATGTAGCTCATGCATTTACCATGATCCCTTTTGCGATGATTTATCGACTGAATTGTGATATTGATGCGAGTGTAGTGATAGCATTAAAGTGATATTGAGTCGTGTAGGTTGATATGCATGCTAGAAGCACTTGTAGTTTCACTAAGTCTTAGAGAATGCTTAAGGGCTAGATTGTTGTTATGATTTGATTGTTTTCGAGGTTAATCTATTTATTATGCTTAGAATTCGATAATAGGTTCTTAGTGATAAAGGCATGAAAAAGAAAAAAATGGAGTAAAAAAATAGAATTTGTTGCTAGTTGTGGCTAGGCGTCAAATGGCTAGTAGCCGGCTCGCATGTTGTGCGAGTAGTCTAGGGTTGAGCAAGATGGAGCGAAATGCACTTGCTTAGATTGCCTTGAGGATAGTCGAGTCATAATAATTGGTCTAGTTCTGAAGCATATCTGTTAAGCATCTGCACGCACCACGTTTCTGGCTGTATGTTCGTTTGCATGAGTTTATTGATCTTTAGTCGCCTAACTGCATTTGTTGAGTTGTTGCAATTTGGTTGGTTTGTTCATAGTAAGGGGGATCGCTGTATTTTCATATAGATTGCATTCATGCATGTTTTTATTTATTTTTGAGTCTGTGACGCTTGAGGACAAACATCGATCTAAGTTTGGGAGTGTGATAAGTGGCATTTTATACCACTTAGAACATCTTAAAATGGCTTAAATTGGTGCCTTGAAATCAAGTATTTTGTGTATTTGATGCGTTTTTCTAGTGTTTATGCATTTCAGGGTATTAGTTGCATTTCGGTGGAGTAATCATCAAGAATAAGCCTTGGCATGTGTTCACCATTGCGAGAGGAAAGAAATGGGCAGATTACGGCGAAGAAATGGAGCAAACTCAGGATTTTTCCAGAAGGGACCTGAGCGCCCGCTCAGCAATACTGAGCGGCCGCGCAGAAAGCTGAACGCCCGCTCAGCTATGCTGAGCGGCCGCGCAGGGTCAGGAAAAAAGGCAATTTATTTTAGGACTTCTACTTCTGTTTGGCTTCCACTTCTATGTAATCTGAGTTTTATGGGACTATTATATAAGTAGATTTAGAGACGTTTTCACGAGAGAGGATCGTGGTATTACGCAAGGAGCGAAGGAGATAAGGAAGAAGACCGTTTTAGCACACAGCAACGAAGAGGAAGCATATTTTCTCGTGATTCTTGTTTCGTTGTAACGTTGGATGCTAGTTTTTTTACTTTGAACCTATTTACTCTTGTGACGTACTCTGATTTAATATAATTAGTTTAGTTATTATTTTCTTGTGTTTGTTTATCATGATTTCATATGAACCCATGATGACGATGAGTGCTATTATGGGCTAATCGTGATCATGGGGTCGGAACGGATTTACTATAGAATTCTTTAGTTAATTGTTAATACTGTAGTGTGTGATGATTGTATGATATCTAGTATTGGTTGTGCGTATTCGTCTTATGTGCGTCACGAACATATAAGATAGGGTGTTAATCTCTTGTGAAGCGACGGTGGATCTTGAGATTTAGAACTTGCCATGCTAGCATAGGTTCATGTATGATGTGCATGATTAGTGGGTAACTCTAACAGTTTTATTTGCCCTGTGTAATCAAAAGGAATAACTTGTGCTTAAATCGTTGTGTTGTCAATTTCTGTAGACATATAGGAACTCAACATAATTGATGACTATTCAACTTCTATCTTAATTGTGGATGTTTGGTAGAATGGTATTAGTACAATGAAAGTTGGCTTTTATCAGTTTCGTGTTATTCGATTAATATCATCACTGTCACATGCTAAAGGTAATAACAATAACTATTGAAGGAAGTAGTAATGAAGTTGTGATCTCATGAGTGTTTTAATATTGTTAATTTGAAGTGTTAATTAAGTGATTAATTAAGTAGTTAATTGTAGTTAATGTTTAGTCAACAATTCTAAGTGTTAGTGTCTTAACATTGAGAAGTAATTATACATTGGTGCGTGAGTTTAATTAAACAATAATTAGTCTGAGTCTCTGTGGGAACGAACTAGAAAGTATTCTATATTACTTGTGAACACGTATACTTGCGTGGATATTAGCGTGTGTTTTCGCCCTAACACTTAGGTTAGAACCTATGAGGTTTGATAGGCTCATAGTGAGTTCATAAAACTACTGAGGGTGTTGAAGATTAAAAACATCCGAAGTACAATATCAGAGAATTTGATAATCAATAACAGAGTGATCTCAAGTTCAAAGAGTTTTACCTTTACTTACCACCATATGGATTCACGAAGGATGTCTCATATGATCATGCTTTCTGATTCTTTTGACAATGCTACTCAATCAAATCTCATTAGCTCAAATAGTTCAAGTTAGTCCAAGTGGCACGTGATCTATTCTATTATGTTTAAGGCAAGTGGCACGTGACTTTATTTAAAAGAATGAAGTCAGTTGCTATCTTCAGTGTAGTCTCCAGCCACTCAAATCTGCTAAGGCAATTCACTTGCATATCTTCTAGTATGCGCAACTAACACTTGAAATTCAGCCTTGGAAAATTACTAAAAGTCACCACCTAGCTGCCAAGAATAGTTCCATGCACATGTAAAGCCATATTTGATGAATGGATTGCAAGTTAGTAAAATAATTTGAGTAAAAAGCTGCTTGCATAGTCTAGTCATAACTACCTTATTTCCTAGCTTCATTCAAGTCGCCTTGTAAAGTAAATTAAAGGAATCTAAGGAAATGCTCATATCGCAACTAAAGTTCAAGAAAGAGTCACCTTATTCTCAACCTACAAAAGTTTCTAAGGCAAACTCTCATCCTTTGCTTTGTTAGGACCTTAATCAACTGTAGAGGGAGGGGGTGAATACAGTTAATACAATCTATTCGACAAAGCTTCAACATAATCAACAGTTTTTATATTAACTGATAAAAACTTATTACAAACATACTCTCGCAAAAGGATGAACAATTATGATTGAGAGATGCTAGGATATGCGAAAGATATAACAATGTCGCAATATATATAGCATAAACCTAATCTATGCTTTATATAAAGCACAACTACACATTTATAAGGAATCATATTCTATCCATAACAAGAAAACCTATACAATTGCTTCTAAGATAAAGTCCTTCACCGCCTTGAGTTCCTGTTTCCTTTTCCTTATTGAAGATCAATTGATGTGACAAATAATGATTTCATTAACCATTGACATCATCATCCGTTGATATCATCATCCGTCGATATCATCATCCATTGATATATAAGTTATGAAGTGAACTTCTGATAGTTTCTGCTTGATATCATCAATTTCTCCTAAAATCTCCCCTAACTTTATCGTTATGGAAATATGGACAAGTTCCAATTGATGATATCAAAACTATCTAAATGCAGGAATCAAGTATGCATATTCAATCTTATTTCAGTGAATATCAGACTTTACTCTTCATCCTGAACTGCTTCTTTAAGTTGAGCTTTGTCAAAGGTTAATTCCACTTCATCAGCTCAGAATGCTTCCAGAAATCTTCCTCCTTTGGTAAGCTTGGATGATTTCTTCTTCTTCAAATTTTTCTCCAGTGTCATGAGCTTGAACTACTGTATAGACTGGGTCTATCAGAGTTTGAGATTTAGATTCCTTTGATACTGACTTTTTGTTTGTAACAACTTTGGCTTTGGTCTTTGAAATCCTTGACTTTTCTTCTATCTTCTCTTTTACTTTAAGCTTCTTGTTAGTAGTTCTAATAACTTATGATCTAGGAGATCTTTCATCTTATGCCTGACTGATTTCCCTTATAACTATACCTCTGGTTGGTCTGTTAGAAGGATCATCTTCATAAAGTACTTGAGAAATAACAACAATATCAATATTTGTCGTCCTCAAAGAATATTTGAAGTCTTCCTCCATTTGCCTTAGCTGTTCAAGATCAACTCTAGGATTTTCTTTTGCAAATATTCTTCTACTCACCTCAGAGTCAAATAATTGAATCTTTGGATCCTTGTAGAACAGAGTTGTCTTTCTTCCTATAACTTTCAGAGTTTGAAGATATTGACTTGCTTCTGCACCAGCTTCTCTCTCTCCAGAATACCTTGGTCTTCATCAGCAACAGTTGTGACTTGTGAAGATTGTTGCATTTTAGTAGTGACAGTCAAATCTTCAACTCTTTTTTTATTCCTCTTACTTTCACCTCCTTGTCTAGACTAAAATCTAGTGATTTCTTTTGATGAACCACTAACTCCAACTAGCTCTTCACCTCTTCTTCTTTTGCTTTCCTTCTATCCCCCCTTATTACCTCCATCAGGATTATCTTCATCAGTACTTGTCAATGTCAGCTGCTTGCCTTTAGATTTAACAATTTTCTCCCCCTTTTTGGCATCATCACCAAACAGTAGAGAAAGAATCAGCTCCATTGAATTCTGTACTTCTTTAAGTTGATCAGATATTTGAGCTTGTTTAACTTCCAATCTAGCTTGATTGGCTTAAATTGCAGTTTATCTGGAAACTATTGGTGATATTTGTTTTTGAATTTCCTAATGAGTAGTCAGCTTTGAAACAATCAATGATTCTTTGATCCGATTGATTTGAGTAGTAGTTGCTTCATGAGCTGTGTGTAAGGATCTGACAGCTAAATTTGATGCTTTCAGATGATTCAGCACATCAAGATTTGTAATCTTCTGTTATGCTATTTCCATATATGCAACAACTTGTGTTCTGGAAATAGGATATGTATCATCTTTCCAATGAACATTCCAGACATTATCAGAATAATCCTGCTTCTTCTTAACATCTAACTCTTTCATTTTCTGTTGCATCACATGTTTAGGCATATCTTCAGGAAAGAAAAGATCATCCTCAAGATCTAAAATAACATTAGAAATATTATCTTCTTCACTATCATTAGATTCTTCAACAACAAATGGATTTTGCACTAATTACTGAACTTCATCACCAGCTTCATCATGTAGAATAAAATGAGAAATTGGTGCAGTATATGATCCAGTAGCTTTAGAAGCTACTACACCTTCAACAATTAACTCCACATCTTCAAGTATTGTAGATAAATGAATTGGAGCTTCAGGATTAACTTCTAGGACCTTAGTTCCTGTAAATGCTGTGGTGATTCTGAAATGGATGAAATTTTATGAATGGACTGTTGTGCTGCTACATCTCCAGCAATAACATGAATTTCCTCATGTGATGGAAAAGTAGAGTAAATGGACTATTTTTCAACAAAAACAGGGATTATCTCATGTGGTCGAACAGTAGAATGTATGGACTGTAAGAAAGTATCAATACTTAGACTTGCAGGGACATTAATATCCTTTGGTGCATGTTTTCCTGAGATTCAACAGACTGCTGTTCAGCATCTGTTCCTCTAGTACTCTGAGCACCTAATGAATCTGAAGATGCAGATTATGTGTGAAGATTCAGTTGTGGTACTGATAATGTAACACCCTCCAAACCCGGGGTATAAGTCTGGGGGTTACTAGCTAATTTCAAAACATGTACAATCTTGTATAACAATTAAACAGATATATCTATACCCCTTTAATACTAACCAGGATCTTTATAGGTTAAAGTATGAAAACAAGAAACACATTCTAACTTTATTACAAGCCAAATTTAAATTCTCACAAAACTCTCTTTATTACAAACCATTATCTAAGAGATTTTTAAACTACATTCATCTTTATTCAACACACACACATCTATCTAAACTACACCTGCTCAGGTAAGTCAAAGCTTTCCTCCTGAATTGGGATCACCACATTTGGTATTAGAGGATCCTGCTGCTTGACTCGTTTTTTTACCACGCGAGTCCTGATAGGTTTCATTTTCCTTCTTAACTGAAAATAATAAGGTGAATAACAACAAAAATGGGATGAGCTATAAGTTGCTCAACAAGTCCGCAAGATATAAACAATAATATAATAAGTTAAATGAGCTGGTAATTTAGGTATATCTCCAAAGATATAACCTCGTAAATCAAGGATAGAGGCCATGATTGGCGAGTATCAATAAACTAAACTGGACACAAGTTCGCACCTATATCCTGCTGATCAGTCAGGATACAGTGCAGATCCATACCCTAATGTATAGATCCATTTGGGTACCCAGGCTCTACGGCCCAACAGAAGGATCCAGATAATACCCGGTCCATAGGATCAAGTGTATACCTGATCCAAATCGTCATCATCCAGTACATAGAATAGCAACCAGAATAATCGATACGCTTTGAAGTATACCAACATCGGAACATATCAGGATATATGTATATGTATATACTATCGAGATATGAATAAAAGATTTAACGAATTAGGAGAAATCAGGAATAAAAATGAAATATGAACAAAGGAATAATAATTGTGTATCAGTGTTTGTGAACAAGAATTATCGATATGTAACTACGATAAGAATCTGAAACTAATTCACTATTCTAAAATTAAAATAGGGGAAAAACTTTCCTTTCACGCGATTTACTCCAAGTATATGACCTTCCTCTATCACTTGCTCGATTCGTCTTGTTGGATTCATCTCTATCAAAGAAAGATGCATATTTAGTCCTTCCATATCCCAATTGCATCTCAAACCAACTTCACATAGTTCTTATCGCTTACCCGTACGCGTATACTTGACTTTTATAGTAATTTAACAATTAAGACTCGATTAATCACATAATTCATATAGCATATAACTCACATAGTCATTCTAGGTTTAAACTAATTTTTAAAATCAAATTCGATTCGCTATTCACTTTACTGAAAATTATCTGACTCGTTTCCTATTTTTCAGGAATTATTGGACTCGTCTCTATACGTAATAGGGCTTATAAGTGAATAAATATCAAAAGTCGACTCTCTTCTAAGAGAAATTAGGATTTAAACTATTTTTAATAGAAACAATTCATTTATCCGAGTCGAAGGGCTTTCGTTTCGCTTAAATCGGGTAAACGGTTCAATTATTATTCAATAAATATAGATAAATCAATTTATTATTCAATATACATATTTATACCTAATTATTAGACCCTAAAATTTTTTTAAAATATTTATTTGGGAAAAATCAGAATTAAAAATGATTTTTTTCATAATTTTTGGAATTAAAATGAATTTATTATGATTTATACAAAATCATTTGATTAATTATCAAAATAATTTATCATTTTAATATAATTAATAAATAATAACTAAATAATAAATAATTAAATAAATAAATAATTCTGATTTTTAGAAAATATTTCAGAAATATTTATAATATAAATCAATTAAATAAATAATTAATTAATTAATTTATAAAATAAATAAAACTGATTTTATATTTAAAAATAAAATAAAAGTAAAATAATTTTCCAAAAACAGTTTTCAGAAAACAGAAATGGGGCAAAAAAGATCAAAACCGGGTTGCAAAACGGGATGCAACCGGGTCAAGATAAACAAAAATGGGTCACCAAGAACCCAAAATCCGGTGACAAGCCAGTCACCGGAAAATTTTCCGGCCAGTCCAATTCAGGCTAATCCAGGCACTGTTGTTTCATGTTTTCAGGGGGTTTCCATTCAACATCAACCGAGGAACACAACCCCCAGGTTTTCATCCATCAATCATTTCCCTGTCGTCTTCTCCGGCGAAAAACCCGAAGAACTCCGGCCACCGTGTATCAACTCGACGAGCTCAATTTCAGGCCAAAACACGAATCGTTTGTACTTGTTTTTACTGGGAATCGATTTTAAATCATTTCCTAGATATTATTCAATTATTAACATCACTTAATAACCTTTAGGCTAATTTCTCCGATCAAACCGACTTAAAGTCCGACCAAAATCCGATATGCTTAAATCTTACATCAAAATCCATGTTCCATATATCAAAATAAAGCTTATAACATGTATAATTAAACCCCTATGCTCAAATATATCTCGGTTTCTTCTAAAATAAAAAATGATCAAACAAAAATTTATATAAACCCTAAACACGAATTAACAATTCCAGCAATCATTTGTTAAATTAATTATCATGAATCGATTGTAAATAACACAGGGAAGCTATCTCAACCATCAAATCAATCTAATAACCCTAGAATGAGAAAGACCCAAATCGAGTATAAACCCTAGAAATTAAAATTGAAAAATAACGAATCAAAACATAAAATTAGTACCAGAAATCGAAAGAACAGAATGAGAGGATCAATTTGACCCGAAATCCGACCCGTCCCTGTTCTTCAGAGAATTTCTGGATTTTTCTGGATTTTTAATACTTTAATTATAATTAATTAATAAAAATTAGGCTATTTATAATAAGTAAAATAATACCCCTAATTAAAATTGAGGCCCTAATTATACATCATTTAAAATTAATTGGCTCCTAATTTTATAATTTTTGGGTATTAATTGTAAATTTTTAAATATTTAATAAATAAAATATATATGCCAAAAATTCCCAAAAATTGTGAATAATTCAAAAATACAAAGAAATGATATATTTGAAAGTCGTATAATTTTATAAAATAAAAATGTGATTTTTGTGGGGGTTTTAACACCCAATGGGGCCCGGAGAAGTCATTTTTCGCGAAATAAGAAAATTTATAAAATACCTAGATGTTGAGAATAACGCGATGGTACAAGCCGTTTTAAGAAAAATAAGGCCAATTATTTTATTTAAAATATCATCTATTAAAACATAGTTCAGGTCGTATAATGATTGATACGAATGCTTTAAATACGAAACAAAATATCCGATAATTACCCGAAAAATATCATGACTATACTGAATACACGTAGCACATAGCATGTTGGGTTTTATAACTAATTACATATAAATGACATGATATCACATATAATTTATCTTTATTATGATATAATACAAGCGTACTTTCCGAGTCGTTACATCCTTCCCCCTTAATATGATTATGTCCTTAGAATCTCACTAGGAAAATAACTTGGGATATTTTTCTAGCATCTCACTCTCAAGTTCCCAGGTTGACTCTTCAACCGTGGGATTTCTCCACAAGACTCGTATTAAAGATACATACTTATTTCTCAATACTCTTTCCTGCCAATCGAAAATTCTTATTGGCTGCTCAAAATAAGATAAATCAGGTTGAATTTCTATCGGCTCATATTCTATTATATGCCTAGAATCAGGATTATATGTCTTAAGCATTGACATATGGAATACGTTATGAATATATTGCATGTGAGTTGATAAGGCTAACTCGTACGCAACTTTCCCGATTTTCTTCAAGATCTCCAATGGACCAACGTATTGTGACTTCAGTTTACCCTTGTTGCCAAATCTGGTTAACCCTTTCCATGGCGATATTTTGAGTAATACATGTTCTCCTTCTTGGTAGTCCATATCCTTTCTAGCTTGATCTGCATATTTACGTTATCGATTGTGTGCTGCTTCGAGTCGCTTTCGGATAAGTTATACTTTTTCTTTGGTCTGCGGAATCAATTCTGGACCTAGAATTTTGCGTTCACCAACTTCATCCAAATATATAGGTGATCTGCATTTCCTTCCGTATAAATCTTCATAGGGTGGAATTCCAATGCTTACATGATAGCCATTGTTGTAAGAAAATTCCACTAGGGGTAAATGCTCGTCCCAACTGCCTTCAAAATTAACTGCGCAGGCTCGCAACATATCTTCAATCGTTTGAATTATTCTTTCACTTTTCCCATCTATTTGCGGATGATAAGCGGTGCTCATGTTTAATTTGGTACGAAGGCATTCTTGAAATTATCTCCAGAACCTTGAATTGAAATGCGGGTCTCGATCAGATACAATGGATACAGGAACTCCATGTCGCATCACAATTTCTTTGAGGTACAAATGCACTACTTTGTCGAGCAAAAATCTTTCGTTGATTGGAAGAAAATGTGTTGACTTTGTTAGTCTGTCGATAATTATCCAAATTGCGTCATGATTTTCTTTGGTCCTTGGAAGTCCTATTACGAAATCCATTGCTAAATATTCCCATTTCCATTCTGGCATATCCAGTGGTTGTAGTAATCCGCTTGGACGTTGATGTTCTGCCTTGACTCGTTGGCACGTATAGCATTTACTCACCCATTCGGCTATTTCTTTCTTCATATTTGGCCACCAAAAGTTTTCTTTCAGATTTTGATACATTTTTATACTTCCTCGATGTATGAAATATTTCGAGTTGTGAGCATCTCGTAAGATTTCTTCTTTTAATCTGGCACATTCGGTATCCAGATTCTTGATGAAAATTGTAAAATTCCTTTATCATCTTTCTGACTTATGATTTCTTCTCCCGTTAGGTTGTCGTCTTCTTGACTAATCACCTCTTCTTGACATCTTCTAATCTTTTCTAACAATTCTGGTTGATATGTCATTGCATAGTTCATTTCAGGGGATTCTTCGGGAATACGAACTTCAATTTCCAATTTCTCAAATTCTCTGACTAGCTCTTCTGAAGAAGTCAATATATTTAATCTTTCTTTCCAGCTTAATGCGTCTGCCACGATGTTTGCTTTTCCTGGATGATAGATGATTGTAACATCATAGTCCTTGATCAATTCTAACCAACATCGCTGTCTCATGTTAAGTTCCTTCTGTGTAAAGATATATTTTAGACTTTTATGATCTGTATAAATTTCACACTTCTCGCTGTAAAGATAATGTCTCCAAAGTTTCAGCGCGAATACGATTGCTGCTAATTCCAGATCATGCATAGGGTATTTTTGTACATGAGGTTTCAGTTGTCTAGAAGCATATACAATTACGTTACTGCTGCATCAATACGCACCCTAGTCCTCGATATGAAGCGTCGCTGTAAATAATATAGTCTCCCTGCTCATCTGGTAACACAAGTACAGGTGCGGTCACCAATCGGTTCTTCAATTCTTAAAAACTCTCTTCACATTTATCATTCCTAATAAACTTTTCATTTTTTCGAGTTAACTTGGTTAGTGGCGTAACTAATTTCGCAAAATCTTTGACAAATCTTCTATAATAACCTTCCAATCCTAAGAAACTTCTGACTTCGGTCGGAGTCTTTGGTCTTTCCCAATTCAATACAGTTTTAATCTTTGATGGTTTAACCTTGATTCCTTCATCATTGATTATGTGGCCCAGATATTGTAGCTCTTTTAACCAGAATTCACATTTCAAAAACTTTGCATAAAGTTGTTCTTTCCTTAAAATTTTCAAAGCAATCCTCAAATGCTCGGCATGTTCTTCTTCAGTCTTCGAGTAAATCAAGATGTCATCAATAAATACAATCACGAATTTATCCAAATACCTCTTGAATACCCTGTTCATCAGATCCATGAACACTGCTGGGGCATTGGATAACCAGATACCATTATGAGATATTCATAATGTCCATATCTGGTACGAAAAGCAGTCTTGGGAATATCTTCAGCCTTAATCTTCAATTGATGGTATCCTAATCTCAAATTTATCTTAAAAAAACAAGCGGCTCCTTTTAGTTGATCAAACAAATTGTCGATTCACGACAAATGATATTTATTCTTAATAGTCAACTTATTCAGTTCTCGATAATCGATACATAGTCGCATGCTGCCGTCTTTCTTCTTAACAAACAATACCGGTGCACCCATGGGGACACACTGGGTCTTATAATTCCTCTGTCCAGAAGATTTTGTAATTGCGTTCAATTCTTTAATTTCAACTGGTGCCATCCGATACAGAGCTTTTGAAACTGGTTCCGTACCTGATGCTAAATCAATAGTAAACTCAATTTCTCGGTCCGGCGGTAATCCAACACATAAGCTATATAAACCTTACATCCCTGTCGTAATAATCGTTTAGTCTGCATCATTGTCAAGAACTTCTTTCGCTATTTCTCACCTTTAAATATTACCGTTGTATTTTCCGCAGTTCACAATTTTACCCTTTTATTCACATAATCGATCTAGAATTACAACCGGCTAACCAATCCATTCCTAAAATAACATTAAACTCTCCTAACTTGAAAGGTATCAAGTCAACTGAGAAATGATGTCCGGATATATCGATATCGCATTCAGGACAAACTCGATCTACATGGACTTGGTCGTCATTCGCTAATTTTATAATTAACGTCTCGCCCAACCATTGAATTTCACAACTTAGCTTATCAATAAATTCTTCAGAAATAAAAGATCGTGTGGCTCCAAAATCAATCAATACTTTTGCGTCTACTGAATTCACAGAAAGCGTACTTGCAATTACACTTGGACTCTGCACAGCTTCCTTCATAGTCATATTAAAAGTTCTTGCTCTAGGCTGATTATGTTGTGGTGGTGGACGTAATGCCAACACTCTCAGAACACTAGCTGCCATAGCTGGTCCTCTACAGTCCCTGGCTACATGCCCTTTCCTTCCGTACTGGAAACCAGTAACTTTTGTTCTCTCTGTTGGACATTCATTGGAGTAGTGCCCCTTCTCTTTACATTTGAAGCATGTCACGTTTGCTTACTACATACACCCGTATATTTCTGTCCATATGTCTTACAGTATGGTATTGGTGGTCTGATCATTCTCTGCTCCTTTTAGGAAATAGCTAGCAAAATCAGTCTTCTGATCTTCTTCAACTTTTACAAGTGCAAACGCTTTCTCAATTTTCTTCAGCCAGGCCCTCACCTTAGTAGGATCAGTTGTGCCTTCAAACTCTGGAGGTTTAACCGATTGAAATTATTTGAAGGTAACGACAAGTACAATTGGTGGTATCTGAGGTTCAGGACGAGGCGACTGTTGTAACATCTGTTGTTGAATATGTTGTTATTGTTATTGTTGTTGTTGCATCTGCTGCTGCATCATTACCATCTATTATTACATCAGATGGAACATTTGGTTCAAGGTATCATTATTCTGTCCCTCAGAATTGCTGTTAGAAGTTTCAGTTCTGGTCTTTCTTTTTGGTGCCATTTTTCGGATAATAAGACAAATAATACTTTCTAACAATTTATTAAACAATTGATAATAGGTAAAGAAACAATTTGTCGAGTATTAAAACAGGAAATTTGTGACGCCCTCCAAACCCGAGGTCTAGATTTGGGGGTCACTAACCGATAAACAAAACTAAAATAGGCACATCGGAATAATATAATAAATATGACCCCTTTCATGCAACTGGATCGATCACAAGTTATATTATGGAACAGGCACTAATACAAACCAACTTTTATTATAACCCATATGTTTAATTAGTTTTACAACTTATTCAAATTTTATTACAAACCTCTAGACTATTCAAGCGTCCCAAACTGACTACCTGGAAAACACACCAAATTATCTATAAGTACACTTCTCTTGGTCAAACCTGGAACTCAAGCCTGATCTGGCTTAGCTAAAAAATCAGAATAATAAACAAGTATGAGCGAAGAAATGCTCAGCAAGCAATATATAGTTTATAAATGAACAATAATAATAATATCTGAGTAAAATCAGAAGCTGATATAAACTTTAACGTTTAAGTGACATTTTAACAGAACACAATTATGCACTATGCTGTTCCTGATGACCAGTCATAAAATAACACCGGTATCCCGCAACCATACCGTAAATATAGGTATCGATATCCCGCGGCCATACCGTACCTATTGGATATCCATAAAAAGGCATATACTCGCCTTGCAAGATATTACACTTTCGTATAATAGCTCACGTTGGACCAGTGCCTCGGCCTCTTATGCTAACCAATAATCAATTCACAAAATAATTTTGATCAAAGGAGTCGTATCAATGACATCCTTATATGTTTAACTCCCCATTTCATATGGTTTGAGGTTATCTCAACAACTGATGGTGAAATAACTAGAACAAGTAGTTATTCGCTAATCTCAATTCAACGTTCCACAATATCGAGTAATTTGTAGGGAAATATAAACCGTTTAACTATTCTGAACTTAGAATAGTATAGTAACCGATACAATAGATTTCAGAATCAATATCATCTGAATGATAAGTGAAGGTAAAGATATTTTCATAATATGATTCATAATAAACATCACTTGAACAATAAGTGAAGGTAGGGATACTTGAAAACCTTTCACTAACACCTTGGCTTATAACTGTTGGTTACTGACTCCATCTAACACTTGACTACACTCCTCGATACTCGGTTCTATAAATAAAAGGACTATCTTAATTGACATAACCAAATTCAATCGACGTAAGTATATGCCTTGGCATCTACCCGATCGTTTAAAACTAATCATGGCATTTTAAAACTGTAAAAAGATAGCATGCATATCACATAGCACGTAATCATATTATTCGTATAATACGTAATCATATATTTCATGTAACACATAACTCAGATCGTCAAAAGATAGGTTTCAGAACGTTCAGAACATAAATTGGGTTAATAACAGAGTTTATTGATCAGACACCGACTCAGAATGATACACAATTCAAATGACCTTATAATACAAAAGAAATTAGGATTTTAAAGTATTTTTATTGAAAGCGTAATATTTTTCTGAGTCTGTACGCGTTCGTTTCGTATTAAACTGACGTATAGTTCATTTATTATGAATAAAATAAGATTTAAATGAAAATAAATCAATGAATAATAATATTAATTGATTTTTAAACATCAAACTCTAATTTTTAAAAATAAAACAATTTTTATGATTTATTTGAATTAATTATAAATAATTGTATTTTATTTAATTATTTATAAACAAAATTAATTGATTAAATGAATTAATTAATTAATTAAGTTTATAAACAATCAATCAAAATAAATTTGAATAATTAATTCAAATTTGTATTTTTGAAAATAATAATTAAAAATAATTTTTGGAATCTTAAAAATATTTAATTAAATGATTTTCAGAATTTAAATTAATTACTAAATGATTTTTGAGATTAAAAGAAATAAATTTTAAAAACAGAATTTATAATTTTGAAATAAAAAGTAAAAAGAATTGACAAAAACAGATTTTAGAAAATGTTTTGGGGCTGGAAAGATTAAACACGGGTTAGGTTTTAAAATAAAATGGGTCGGGAGTCGGGTTTACAGGCGGCGGGAAGACTACCAGAACCCGGCGGAAGCTCCACCGGAATCTGGGTTTACACCAGAAACTGGCAGGCTCGCCGGAACTGGCGAGTCTCCGACTCCACTGAAATCAGGCCAGCAACATTGGGTTTTTGCCCCCGTTTCAGTCAAAATTCTTTCCCCAACCAGAACGATTCCTCCGGCCGGAATCGCCATTAAAACCGGTGAAACCTTGAAGTTCTCCGGCGAAAATCCGTATCTACTCAACTCTAAACCAAATAATGCGAGGCTAATATTAAAATGAAGCTGGGAATTCGGGAACCTATTTCTATGATCAAAACCCATCACCAACTTATCAATAATACAGAAAATCAGTTTAAAAAACGGGTTTATCCCCAAACTCGACTTACATAAAAACATAGTCAAAATCCACAAAATTATATACCAAAATGACCCTTAGATACTCTGGAATAATAATCAACCATCCATAACATCAAACCATCCCTTAATCTATAAAACCGAATTTAAATAACAAAAAAAACATGAAATAACTACATAATTAACCTTTGTTAACGATGCTTGTATCAATGGATAGAGCTTGAAAAGAGCTTCAAATCGACTATTTGAGCGTCACAAACGGATATCAGAATCACCTTCAATCTTTAAGTTTAATTCCTACCCTCAAGAACACCCCCACCTTTGTTCTTGAGTTTTTTTTTTATTTTCTGAATTTTAATGAATTTTAATGAAAAAAATAAAATAATATAGCTATTTATATTAAACCTAAAATTATATCCCTAAAATTAATTAAGGGTATTTTTATCCCCTAATTAAAATAATTAAGCCCCAAAATAATAACTACGGGGAATAATTTTAAAAATAGTAAAATATAAAATTTGTATCAAAATTCCCCAAAAATTGCGAATAATGCAAAAATGCAAAAATGTTGGGTATTTGAAATACGAACGATTTTATAAAACTAGACACATGAATTTTATGGGCTTTGACGTCCTAGTGAGGTCCCGGTCCGTTTATTTTTGAAACACAAAAATGATACTTAAATTAACAGAAAACCCGAACACGCATAAAATACATTCAAATGCACATAAACGAGATAAAACAAATACCTCAATAAAGACACAAGTAAATACGAGTCCTGAGTACATATCAATTCATATAATTGCTATTTAAACACATATTAATTTTTCAAAAAATTTTCTTGTTCGCACGGGAACACAAATAACCATTAAAACACGTAATATCATGCAAATGGACATTTTAACTTATATAAACACATAATATTTATTCATTTAACATATAATATTCACATAATTTTCCGGATATTACAAAATTTAAGCAATAAATAATGGAAAGAAAATAATTTGGCTAATATTAAAACAAGACATCTTAAATAATTCAAAATTTAAATAATTAGTTGAAATAATTTAAAAGTTTTGGATGATAATGATATAACATTGTTTTGAATTAAATAGAATTGAATATATGAAAAACTGTGAAGCGGTAAAGTAAATGTAAATGCTATAAAGACTGAAATTTAAATAAATAAAAGAAAAGTTGAAAAAGTTAATTTTATGTACATGACACCAGCTTCGGGTGTAAGTGCTTGATACAAAAGGTCTACGCCAGATCTATCATGGCTACTGCTGATAAATGTCAAAACTAGATACTACACCCATACACACCTAATCATACCATACTATACTGCCTCTATCTACATATGTCACATATAATACAACAACTAACTCCAACTATCAACCGTCAAAACCCTGGCGGAATGCGTCTCAACTAACTACGAAGCATCTCAATCATTGACTGTGCGAGACGGGTGGCTCTATGATACCCTGCATAAGAATGCGGCCCATCATGCATCAAAGAATCTAACTCAAGAGTGGCACTATACATTATCGACTGAAGTCTCTGCCTCATCATGTAGTCTGGCTGGAGTGCAGCTAACGGTCCTCTATCTCTCTGATCAAACAAACCTATGATCTCTCTACACTGAGATCTCCAGTACTAAATATCCTCTCTCGCAATACTGTACTCATGATACGGTACCATATGTGGCTCTGCAACCTATCCAACAGACTCCTGAGATGGAACCCTAGGTATACTTGCGACACCCTGCTACGGCAAACCCAACTGTATCCCACATCATGCTCATCCATCCCCTCGACCCGGGCCATCTGAACTAACGTCGGCTCTAGAGCATATACTGGCATGGGAGGTAGCACTGCGGCTGATGGAAACTCTGCCTAATCTATGGTATAAACTTGTACTCTACCGGTAGTGGAGGTGGAAGTAATGGTTCAAAGAACTCTAGAGGATCAAACATCTCCATGGGATCTGGTAGCTGCTCAGGAGTTGGTGGTGCTGGTTCCAGGGGTAGTGTTGGTGGTGGTGGAAGTGGGGGAAACATCTGTGCTGACACTTGTGGTATAGCTAGTACAGTGGGCCCAATGACAGTCCTCTCGGATGACCCCGATGATGCCATCTGATAATACAACAAGAAAATAAAAGGGTCACTTAACATTCCTAGAACTTATACCTCCATAATATAGACTTATCTAAACCCTAACACTCCTATTCCTATCTTATGTGATCTTCTTATCTTATCATAATCCTAATATTCTTGCTTTCAGGGACCAAACTTACAGCTCTGATGCCAACTTGTAACACCCTCCAAACCCGGGGTATAAGTCTAAGGGTTACTAGCTAATTTCCAAACTTGTACAATCTTGTATAACAATTAAACAGATATATCTATACCCCTTTAATACTAACCAGGATCTTTATAGGTTAAAGTATGAAAATAAGAAACACACTCTAACTTTATTACAAGCCAAATTTGAATTCTCACAAAGCTCTCTTTATTACAAACCAATATCTAACAGATTTTTAAACTACATTCATCTTTATTCAACACACGCACATCTATCTACACTATATATGCTCAGGTAACTTAAAGCTTTCCTCATGAATTGGGATCTACACCTTTTGTATTAGAGGATCCCGCTGCTTGACTCGTTTCTTTACCATGTGAGTCCTGATAGGTTTCATTTTCCTTCTTAACTGAAAACAATAAGGTGAATAATAACAAAAAGGGGATGAGCTATGAGTTGCTCAACAAGTCCGCAATATATAAATAGTAATATAATAAGTTAAATGAACCGGTAATTTGGTTACATCTACAAATATATAACCTCGCAAATCAAGGATTAAGGCCATGATTGGCGAGTATCAATAAACTAAAGTGGACACAAGTTCTTACCTATATCCTGTTGATCAGTCAGGATACAATGCACATCCATACCTCAATGTATAGATCCATTTGGGTACTCAGGCTCTACGGCCCAACACAAGGATCCGGTTAATACCCGGTCTGAAGGATCAAGTGTATAGTTGATCCTAATCGTCACCATCCAGTCCATAGAAGAGCAACCAGAACAATCGGTATGCTTTGATGTATCCCAATATCGGAACATATCAGGATATATGGATATGTATATATTATCGAGATATGAATAGAGGATTTAACAAATTAGGAGAAATCAGGAATAGAAATGAAATATGAACAAAAGAATAATAATTGTGTATTAGTGTTTGTGAACATGAATTTTCTACGATAAGAATTTCAAAGTAATTCACTATTCTGAAATTAGAATAGGGGAAAAACTTGCCTTTCACGCGATTTACTCCAAGTATATCAGCTTTTTCTATCACTGGCTCGATTCGTCTTGTTGGCTTCGTCTCTATCAAAGAAAGATGCAAATTTAGTCCTCCCATATCCCAATTGCATCTCAAACCGACTTCACATAGTCCTTATCGCTTACCCGTACGCGTATACTTGACTTGTATAGTAATTTACCAATTAAGACTCGATTAACCACATAATTCACATAGCACATAAGTCACATAGTTATTCTAGGTTTAAAATAATTTTTAGAATCAAATTCGACCCGCTATTCACTTTACTGAACATTATCTGACTCGATTCCTATTTTTCGGGATTTATTGGACTCGTCTCTATAAGTAATAGGGCCTATAAATGAATAAATATCCAAAGTCGACTAGCTTCTAAAAGAAATTAGGATTTAAACTATTTTTAATAGAAATAATTCATTTTTCCGAGTAGAATGGCTTTTATTTCGCCTAAATCGGGTAAACGGTTCAATTATTATTCAATAAATAGAGATAAATCAATTTATTATTCAATATAAATAATTAACCCTAATTATTGGACCCTAAAAATATTTTTAAATAATTATTTGGGAAAATCTGAATTAAAAATTATTTTTCCATAATTTTTGGAATTAAAATGAATTTATTATGATTTATTTAAAATGATTTGATTAATTATCAAAATAATTAATCATTTTTAAATAATTAATAAATAATAACTAAATAATAAATAAATAAATAATTCTGATTTTTAGAAAATATTTCAGAATTATTTATAATATAAATCAATTAAATAAATAATTAAATAATCGATTTATAAAATAAATAAAACTGATTTTATAATTAATAATAAAATAAAAGTAAAATAATTTTCCAAAACAAATTTCAGAAAACGAAATGGGGAAAAAAAGATCAAAACCAGGTTGCAAAATGGGTTGCAACCGGTTCAAGATAAACAAAAACGGGTCACCAAGAACCCAGAATCCGGTAACAAGCCGGTCACCGGAAAATTTTTCGGCCAGTCTAATTCATGCTAATCCAGGCACCGTTGGTTCATGTTTTCAGGGGGCTTCCATTCAACATCAAGCCAGGAACACAACCCCAGGTTTTCATCCATCAATCATCTCCCTGTCGTCTTCTCTGACCAAAAACCCGAAGAACTCCGACCACCGTGTATCAACTCCGACGAGCTCAATTTCAGGCCAAAACACGAATCGTTTGTACTTGTTTTTACTGGGAATCGATTTTAAATCCTTTCCTAAATATTATTCAATCATTAACATCACTGAATAACCCTCAAGCTAATTTCTCCGATCAAACCGACTTAAAGTCCGTCCAAAATCCGATCTACTTAAATCTTACTTCAAAATCCATGTTCTATATATCAAAATAAAGCTTATACATGTATAATTAAACCCCTATGCTCAAACATATCTCAATTTCTTCTAAAATCAAAAATGATCAAACAAAAATTTACATAAACCCTAGAACATGAATTAACAGTTCAAGCAATCATTTGTTGAATTAATTAGCATGAATCGATTATAAACAACACAGGGAAGCTATCTCAACCATCATGTGGCACCCCAAAATCCGGGGTCAAGAATCTCGGAGACCACGCTATCTAAACTACTACAACCACACAACTTACACCACAATATATAAATACTCACACTTCACGACCCCACACTTATCACACACACGCACACTTACATGTTATTGTCTTGGAAACGAACCATTCATAACTAGAGCAATTTCAACCATCAAGTGATAATTATTACAACCCAAAAGTGATTAAGTCTTACCGGGGAGTAACCTTTAAGTAAGGCTGGTCCGCCGGCCAAATATACGCTTCTTGTTTATTACCTTACATAAGTCATACTTATAAATAAGTCGAACTAAAAACAACTGAAAACTAATCCAGCTTATTCGAACTACCTGTGGTACAACACCAAACAATCTACGGAACAACTGGCCATTTCCTACCCGTTTCCTGGATGTGGTTCTCATGGCAGGCATCTTGATTCTTTGTTGTGATGTGTCAATTTAAGAAAACAAGTGTGAGCTATAATGCCCAGCATAATAAAGTACAGTATGAAAAAGACATGTATGATAACCTACGTAAAACATCATAAATGATAATTATGTTTTATTCGAAAATAGTTTTCCCTTGGTCATACACACTTTCTTATGAAAACAGTTCTTTAGGGGATTTTATTATCCTACGAATACCTTAATAGGAAATCCAGCACCTAGGCTTGGGTTACGGTATTGCATCACAATTCCAATTGGAAGAAATTAGGACACTCGTTGGAGCCACCGTATACGATGATCAGTCGTAATACGATAATAGTAACCTTTTCTACTAGTAGAAGGACGACACCTTCGTATCCCGGTTATCACCCTTGCCGCATTCGGGCTACGTGTCCCATTTTTGGGTATACACATACTTCACAAGTTCCTGAGTACACAGAGTACCATCGCCTGTGGTACCTTTGGTAGTCCATCTAGCACACATAGTACCAGAGTCTACCCCACCCTTGTCCTTTAAAAGAATTCTATCAATCTCGAGAACTCGAACCACATCGAAGTTCCCCAAGCATTTTGCTTGTTGATAGAAACAACTTATCTCACTAGGATTTAAGTGAATATATGTATATACGTACTTTCGAGATTTTCGGAGGAAGTACTAAGGATGTGAGTTGACCGTTGTCAACAGATAATTAAATAAGGGGGAAATGTTTCTCCTTGAAACTATATTTAAAATATTAAATAAGTCGGGATAATATTCACCGAAGATCTGAAATTATTCGAATGATGTTCCGAAATTAGGAAGTATATTATAAATCAGGATCTATGATTTTTAAATCAATAATAAACCCTTTATGAATAATAATTAATTAAATAATAATCGATAAATAAACAAACCTCGAATGAGTTTACTCTCTAAAAGAATATTTAAAATAATATTCCTCAACTAGTTTACGTCTACGTAGTTAATAATCTTTAATGTTTAATCAGGTTTGAAAAAAATAATCGTTGGAGTATACTACTACCATAATAAAGGATTAGGTATATAGTATTTATTATTCGAACCATAAAATATAGTTGAGGTAATATGATCGTTGGGAAATTGTTTTAATAAAAGTTCGAGGTATTTTTAATGTCTCGTAAGTGGACGTTAAGTCCCTTTAAAACGTACTATTATGGACTTGTAATCGTCCTATAATATAACCAGAATGAATCCCGGGTTTTCATCTTAAAATCCCGACCGACTCTCGGTCTTATATAATACGTCACGCTTAAAGCGGAATTAAATATTTTACGATATATACTTATCGTACAACATCGCTACATTATGCGAAAATTTAATAACTACGTATCATGGCAAGCATGGTATTTATGCAATGATAGTAAAACAATCATTTCACAACACAACAGTAAAATGGAGTTGGGTTCGTAAACTTGCCTGGGTATCTCGAGGTGGAGGATGCTCTATGTTCCGCTCGGAAATCTATAACCATAAACACAATTCGCTTCGTTAGGTCCCGTTCTAATTTACGGCGACTCGTACTCATGTGCTACTTATTATGCATCCTCTCAACTTGTAATCCTTTAAATCATTATTCACATCATGGTCGCTTTATTTTTCTAAGTATCTTAGGTTCATTTTCATTTTCGTCGTCGGCTCCGCTTATGGATTCTAAATTTTCTAATCGCGCGGCCTCGGCTCCGATATTTTATAAAACTGAAAATTCATTATTTTTACTTGAAATTTTTATGGAAGTTAGGAAACTCAATATTTTACTCTCTGTAAAAAATTTATGATTTATGAACACATTTAAGTCGACCCTTTATATTTTCAAAGTTCGTAATTCGTAGCAGTTTTTGTCGCCTAAATCACTTTTAGTAAAACGACCATAACTTTTGATCCGTAAATCGGAATCAAGCGATTCAAGCGCCTAAACGATCCTTATAAAATTTTCTATCATAAAAATGGTTATTTTTCAAGAAACTACAGTTTATATCTCTGGGAATTTCTGCAGAAACTTAAAGTTACGATTTCTTGGGTTTAACAGAATTACATTTATGATCGGGGTTTCATTTACGCCCTAACTCTTAACACAACCACCAACAATCATCATTTCATCATCAAAACACAAACTCCTCTAAAGAAAATCATGTTCTTGAGGCAACAACAATCAACCTTAAATCTACTTAACTAAATATCAAGATTTCATCACTACCACTTCTAAAACTAGGTTTATAACTACATACTAAATGGATCTTGAAAATGAATCTTAAATAAAGTTGGGCCAAAGATTTTTACCTTTCTTGAAATCTTGAGATGTGTTCTTGAGGATGGTGGAGTCTTGGAAGTGCTTGGTATGATTTTCGGAACCTAAAACCACCATGGAAATCAAGAAAATAAAGAGGAGTTACTATTCATACTATTCACTAGTGACTTTCTTGATTTTATTTCACCCATAAAACTTTGATAAAAAGATATGAAAGAATTTTCTTACCTTAGTTTGATTGTTAGGAAGCTTGAGAATTGATGGGATGATTTTACCATGGCTAGATTTTGAGATTTGAATTTGAATTCCTCATTTCTTTCTTGAAAAGCCGAATGGAAGAATGAAGGGGTGGGGGGGTTTTATGCTTGCTTCTCTTAGTTGCTTCTAGGAAATGGGGTGGTGATATCTTTCACTTGATTGTTATTCTTCCTGGTATAGAATCCTAGGTTTATTCCTTGTTGCAAATCTTGGGGACAAATCCAAGTAGCTTGCTAGCTTATAAGCTAAACTACATGTGTTAGCTTCCTTAGCACACTATTTGGCTAGATTGCTTGATCATCCTATGGTTAGCTCACTATTTGATGAAGTAACCATGGTTACTTTCTTACCATGGTTAGTTAGTGCGTTACGTTTATTTAATCATTTACGCATTCGCTCGGTCGCTTAAGCGTTTTCGTAATACTTACTCGTAAATGATTCGCGACGTAATTCCTTTCGTATTTATTCCTTATATTTTGAATTATCATACTTGAATATAAATCCGTAGGGTTTTAATCTTGTAATTACATTGTGATTCCCGTAATCCTTGATGAGTCGTAAATACGGTCGTTTTTCAAAGTTCATTTTCTTCGAAAACTAATAGCGTTTACATACACTCATTTGGTACGTATAATCATAATATGAACTCTGAAACTCCTTTTCTCATGCACTACATAGTGTGGGCTCAAAAGTTCTTTTTCCTGTCCGTCAGGGTTACTATTCATTAAACGTTTTACAAGGTCTCAAAAATTCGAGTTATTACAGTCTTCCCCTCTAACAAGAATTCCGTCCCGGAATCAATTAGAAAATAAGTGGGGATATCGATTCCTCATTGCGTCTTCAAGTTCCCAAGTTGATTCCTCAACATTTTGTTATCTCCATAAGATTCTAACCAGCTTCACAGTCTTATCTCTTAGCACTTCTTCTTTTTGGTCCATTATCCTTACTGGCTGCTCGATGTAGGTCAGGTCTGGTTGTAAATCTACTTGTTCATATTCTATTACATGTCGTGCATCAGCATGGTACTTTCTTAACATGGACACGTGGAACACATTGTGCACTTGTTGCAGATTAGTAGGCAAGGCGAGCTCGTAAGCTAGAGGTCCTTTTCTCCTCAAAATTTCAAAGGGTCCTATGAATCTGGGACTCAGCTTCCCTTTCTTCCCAAACCTCATCACTCCTTTCCACGTAGATACCTTCAATAGCACCGAATCTCCTACTTCGTATTTCCTATCCTTTTTGGTCTGGTCGGCGTACTTCTTTTGTCTGTCCTGAGCTACTACCAGTCTTTTCCTGAGGAGTCTCACCATTTCCCTGGTTTGTTGGACTAACTCTGGCCCTAATATCTTGTGTTCTCCAACTTCGTCCCAACAGAGGGGAGAGCGACATCTCCTTCCGTAAAGAGCTTCATACGGAGGCATTCCTATGCTAGCATGATAGCTGTTGTTGTAAGAAAATTCGATCAGGGGTAAGTGGTCATCCCAATTTCCTTTGAAATCAATGGCACATACTCGTAGCATATCTTCTAGGGTCTGAATAGTCCTTTCGCTTTGTCCATCAGTCTGGGGGTGGTAAGCGGTACTCATGTTTAGTCTGGTGCCTACACATTCTTAGAAGCTTCTCCAAAATCGGGAATTAAACCTTGGGTCTCTATCTGACACTATGGCTACAGGAACGCCGTGTCTCACTACAATTTCCTTTAAGTAGATATCCACCAACTTGTCTACGGTGAACCTTTCGTTGATTAGTAGAAAGTGTGCGGACTTGGTCAATCTATGATAACCCATATGGCATCGTGATTGGTCTTTGTCCATGGTAAGCCTGTCACAAAATCCATGGCTATATGCTCCCATTTCCATTCTGGAATTTCCAGGGGCCGTAATAGTCCACTAGGTCGCTGATGTTCAGCCTTCACTCTTTGGCATGTCAAGCACTTGCTGACCCACTCTGCCACTTCTCTTTTCATGTTAGGCCACCAATAATATTCCTTAAGGTCACGGTACATCTTCGTACTTCCTAGGTAGATTGAATATCTGGAGCTGTGCCCTTCGTGCAGCAGCTCATTCTTTAACTCTTGCACATTTGGAATCTAAATTCGGGACACGTACCTCATGATCCCTTTCTCGTCTTCTCGCATCTCACTTCTTTACCGGTCAATATTCCTCTTTCTTCGCTCATCTTCTTTTCCTGACATACTCGTATCTTTTCAGTCAGTTCAGGCACTAGCTTAATCTCAAATAATCCTTATGTTCCTTTACCGGTCGTCCTCACGTCGATTTCCATTTTCTCAAATTCTTTAATCAATTCCTCAGATGTCATTATCATTTTGAGTCTTTCCTTCCTACTAAGGGCGTCAGCCACCACACTGGCTTTACCTGGGTGATACAAAATTTCACAGTCGTAGTCTTTTATCAACTCTAACCATCTCATTTATCTCATGTTCAGTTCCTTCTAAGTGAAAATATATTTGAGGCTTTTATGGTCTGTGTAGATCTCGCATTTCTCACCGTATAGGTAGTGTCTCCAAATTTTTAGGGCAAACACTATGGCTGCTAGTTCTAGATCGTGCGTCGGATATCTGCTCTCATACTCCTTTAATTGTCGAGAGGCATATGCTGTAACTTTGTCGTGCTGCATTAGTACACATCCTAATCCTTTAAGCGATGTGTTGCTGTATATCACAAACTCTCCCTTTCCATCGGGAAGAGCGAGCACTGGTGCTGACACCAACCTCCTTTTCAGCTCTTGAAAACTCTCCTCACATTTCTCTGTCCATACAAACTTTTCTATTTTCCGGGTAAGTCTAGTCAGTGGACCGGCTATCTTAGCAAAGTCTTGCACGAATCTTCGGTAATATCCTGCTAAACCCACAAAACTCCTAACCTCTGTTGGGGTAGTTGGTCTTTCCCAATTGGATACCGCCTCTATTTTGGCAAGGTCAACTAAAACTCCTTTGCTACTCACCACATGTCCCAAAAACTGAACTTCTCTTAACCAAAATTCGCACTTCGAGAACTTGGCATACAATTTCTCATTCCTCAGGATTTCTAAGACTATCCTCAAATGTTCAGCATGTTCTTGCTCTGTCTTTGAGTAGATCAGAATATCATCTATAAAACTATCACACATATATCCAGGTACTTTTTAAACACTTTGTTCATCAAATCCATAAAGCTGCGGGTGCATTGGTTAACCCAAACGACATGACTAAGAACTCATAGTGCCCATACCTAGTGCGAAAAGCAGTCTTCGGTATGTCTTCCGGTTTGATTTTCGACTGGTGATATCCTGTTCTCAAATCTATTTTGGAAAAATGTACAGCTCCCTTGAGTTGGTCAAATAGGTTATCAATCCTGGGGAGAGGGTACCTACTCTTAATAGTCAGCTTATTCAGCTCTCGATAGTCTATGCATAATCTCATATTGCCGTCCTTTTTCTTTACAAACAGTATTGGTGCTCCCCATGGCGACACACTGGGTCTTATCATTCCATTATCTAATAACTCTTGCAGTTGAGAAGCTAGTTCCTTCATCTCAACTGAGGCTAGCCTATATGGGGCCTTGGATACTGGTGCCGTTCCTGGTGCTAATTCTATAGCGAACTCTATTTCCCGGTCAGGTGGCAATCCTGGTAAGTCCTCTGGAAATACATCCTCGAATTCATTTACTATGGGTATGTCTTGTATATTGGCGACTTCCTTTTTGGTATCTACCACATAAGCCAAATAGGACTCGTTTCCTTTCCTTAACAATCTTTTTGCCCGTAACATGGTCAGGAATTTCTGGTTCTGTCACTGACCTTTAAACACTACTTCTTTTTCATTTTGCACTCTTATCTTTACCCACTTCCGTTCACAATCTATTTGTGCACCGTTTCCAGATAACCAATCCATTCCTAAGATTACATCGAATTCTCCTAATGCAAATGGGATTAGGTCAACCTCGAAGACCTTCCCTTCAAATTTTAACTTGCACTTAGGGTGTACTTGATTTAGATGAATTATTTCTTTGTTGGCTATTTCCACTTGTAATATTTCACGTAAGGGTATGGCATTAAGTTTTAACTTTTTAGCAAAATCTTGAGATATAAATGACTTGGTTGCTCCAGAATCAAATAGGACATTTGCATGTTCGGAATTTAACAAAAGGGTACCTGCTATCACGTAAGTGTTTCGGACAACATCCTGAACAGTCATATTGAAGGTCCTAATAGCTGGGGGTCGGTTGGAGGTAGCTTTGCTCATCCCTGAGGATGGGGGCTTCAACGTCGGGCAATTCTTTCTCATATGTCCTACCTTCCCATATTGAAAACACGTTACATTGGGTCAGGTGCAGTTGTTGGCAAGGTGTCCGATTTGGTCACACCGGTAACATCTCAGAGGGGCTCTTGTCTGGGTATACACTTCAAGGTGTCTTCTCTTACAGGTTTGACACTCTGGTATTGGGGCGCGGGGTTGGCTATGAAATGTGGCCCTAGATTGTCCGCCGCCCTGGCCAACACTCTCACTCGGGGCCTTTCTGAATCCGGGGCCTCGTGCAGGTTAGGACGCCGCTCCCCTGACGGACCTGCTTGGAAGGCTCCTGTTCCCAGTTCCTATTCCTTGGCTTCCCATCTTTCTCTTCCTATTTTCCTTTTCCTTCACACTCTGCTCACTGCCAGCTTCAACAATCGAGGCTTTCTGCACTAAGGTGGCATAGTCTGTCAGCTCTAACACCGCTACTCGGTTCTGTATCCACTGTTTCAGACCAAGCTGAAACCTTCGCACTTTCTTCTCTTCGGTATTCACAAACTCAGGCAGAAATCTCGATAACTCAGTAAATTTGGCCTCATATTCTGCTTCAGTCATCTTATTTTTTTTCAACTCCAGAAACTTCATCTCCATCTGGGTCTCCATAAACCTAGGAAAATACTTGTCTAAGAACAGTCGGGTAAATCTATCCCATGGGATCACAACATCGGTCTCTAGGTTTCGTTTGGACTCCCACCAATGGTTAGCTTCTCCTTTCAGCATGTAAGAAGCGAAAATGGTCTTGTGTCATTCCTCAACACCTAGTATCTCGAAGGACTTTTCTATCTCTTTGAGCCACGCCCGTGCTTCAACGGGGTCGGCCGATCCCAGAAACTCTGGGGGTTTGAGAGATTTGAAGGCCCTAAAGGCAGTAGCTGCAGTCTGTTGGGCACCATGTGGCTGTGGTGGAATAGACTGTTGGTTCAAATTTGCTCTTAACAGTTCCATAAATTCATTCATGGGGTTCCCTCCCTGATGGGTATCCTCAGCCTCTTCTTCTACATATTCTTCCTCATCGTATTCATTATAGTCTAGATCCTCTTCACTTTCTTCATTTACTACAGGGTCAGGTTCATTCCATTGTTGGTTAACAGATTCTGCGGGCTGTGCTTTGGTTCCTCTTCTACGGGGTGGCATTGTTCTGATAATGAAAATTAGTAAACACAGTTGCAATATTTTAGAATTTATTCATATATAAGCATGTCATTTATTACCTAGAAGGTTTTTATAAAGTGCAATAATATGGACATCATTTTCTTAATAACTGCTTAAATATATATTCATAAGATCTCCCACTTATATCTTTGGGATGAAACAACTAGCCGAGTTCATACATGCCTGATTACAATACATTACTACTTGTCCTAAATACTGAAATGCAAATACATAAGCTGTGTATCCTGAAGGGCTAGGAAAGCTATCTACTACTAGCTATCCTATCAAAATTGGTGACAAGTCACCCAACCTTCTTCAAGGTCCATATCTAGTCACTAGTCCCTCAGTCATCGTCACTGCGCCTGAGGTCACACACCCTTCTCATCGCTCCTGCCAACATCAGCTCTGCATCAACCACCGAGATATATCCTCCAATCGCTGTCATCTTCATCTGAACCCTGGTACGGAGTTCGATCCCATCGATCTCTCTGTGGGCTATGGCTGGGGAAGCAGCTCTGAAATCCCCTGGGTATCCTAGTCGGGTGGCTCTCTCAGTTGTCAGTGCATGGCGTAACTCCATAATACGAGCAGATGCCGCAGTAATCTCAGCGTTAAGCTGAGCCACCATCCAGTCCTGTACAGGTACATGTATGGTCGCCAGGGGTGGTAGAGGTGAATCTGGATCGCTAGAGGATATGTCATAAGCCTCGTAGATCTGTGCACGTATCCCCTCCTCCTCATCATCATCAGTATAGGGCATAGGGCTCTAAATCCCTGGGGGTGGGGTAGGAGAGCGAATAGTCGGGTGATGGTACATCTCTACATCCCTCCAGCCTACGCCATCTCCCTGAGTCATCTCAACGCCATTAGCTATGGGGACAAGAAGGTCAGTCTCCTCCTCTAGGACATCCTCAGTAGGGTCATCGTCTGAATCATCAATGGGTGGGTTCTCTGGCTCGGGAGTAGGATTACGCTCAGGAATCATAACATCATCAACATGGTCAACCTCCCTCATAGGCTCCACTGGTACCTGACACAATAGGCAAGGTGTTACTAACTTAGAGTCGGAATTCCCTAGAGGGTAAAACTATCAAGACTACCCGTGTAACCCGACGATGAACTCGACTTGAGCTCTAATTGATTATTTTATTATTCCTATGTCTACGTATTTTATATCCTATCGTTTCCAAGATTTGATAACCTAAGGCTCTGATACCATTTATGTGGCGCCCCAAAATCCGGGGTAAAGAATCTCGAAGACCACGCTATCTAAACTACTACAACCACACAACTTACACCATAATATATAAATACTCACACTTCACGACCCCACACTTATCACACATACACACACACTTACAGGTTATTGTCTTGGAAACGAACCATTCATAACTAGAGTGATTTCAACCATCAAGTGATAATTATTACAACCCAAAAGTGATAAAGTCTTACCGGGGAGTAACCTTTAAGTAAGGCTGGTCCGCCGGCCAAATATATGCTTCTTGTTTATTACCTTACATAAGTCATACTTATAAATAAGTCGAACTAAAAATAACTGAAAACTAATCCAGCTTATTCGAACTACCTGTGGTACAACACCAAACAATCTACGGAACAGCTGGCCATTTCCTACCCGTTTCCTGGCTGTGGTTCTCATGGAAGGCATCTTGACTCACTGTTATGTTGTGTCAATTTAAGAAAACATGTGTGAGCTATAATGCCCAGCATAATAAAGTACAGTATGAAAATGACTGTATGATAACCTACGTAAAACATCATATATGATAATTTTGTTTTATTCAAAAATAGTTTTTGTAACGCCTGGGAAATATTATGTAATTATTTTTATCAATAAATAATTATTATGTGATTTTTATGTGAATTTTGGTGAATTATTTGATAACTAATATTAATATTTGGATGTTTACTTCTGATGAAAATATGAATATTTTAACTTCTAATTATCCAGAATTAAATCTAGATAATTTTGGTATTTTTCTGGTAATTTTTGAATAATCAAATGATTTTATAAGGATTTATAGAATTAACAATGATTATTTTTACATAATTATAAAATTAATTCTTGAAATCAGAAATCGTTTCACTTCAATTATTTTTGCGTTTTTACAACCCGAAACTCTTCCGAGAACTCCTTTCTAACCTAATCTGATAATTCTGAACACTTTCCGTGTTTTGACTTTTTCAATCCGGGGTACGGTTTGACCTGTATGAGTCCCGGTGTGAAATTTTCGATAGGCAAATCATTTTATTATCCGATAAAAATCCATATTCTAAAAAGGCGAAACATTATTACCTTATTTTTGTATAAAGTATTTTATAGAAAGCTCTGTTTTGATAATTATCCAATTCTGGTATTAAAATCGTATCGTCATTTTAGTTACTTAGCGGCTAAGTAACCTATTTTCGGATTCGATATGTAAATGTAAATATCGAATTATTAGTAAATAAAATGTGCGATGGTTCTGTCAACTATGCGTTGCTGTATTATTAATTGTTTGTAATTTGAGGATGCGGAGGTTAATGTTTGTAATTTATTATTGAGTTGTATGAACTTAATTCATTTTTAAGTGATTGTATTGGATATTTATTCTTATAAATGTTAAAATTGTCTTTAAAATTATTTTCGTTGTTCCATAATTTTATTTATTATTTTTAGGGGTTTATAAAATTTAGAGATCAATATTTTATTTGTTATTTATCTTTAAATGATTTTTCTGATTTCATTTAATTGTAAAATCAGTATTTAATCCCAGAATGCTTCAAAAATTATGAAAATTTTATTTTATAAAGTTTGGAATATTTCAAGAATTTTAAAATTGTTTTGAAAAATTTTAGAATTCAATTTACTGCGTGTTGATTCGTTTAAATCATCAAATGCGAGTTCGCGTGACATTTTAAAAAAAATGATTCAAAAATCACAAGAATTTTTCGGGAATAGTTTTAAATTAATCCGAGATTTTAATATTATTTTTGTGAATTTTTTTGAGTTACGCTTACCCATGAATTTTCGTTAAAATACGAAATATCAGTGTCGGGGTAGATAATTACGGCGCATATCAGGATATTAACGGAAAAAAATAAAAATAAAAAAATAAATAAGAAATAAAAACCCCAAATATGTATCCCTGCACCCCTCTTATTTCTTTCCACCGCCATGTCTCTCTCCCCCAATCTCTCTCTTGTCTCGCATCTCTCTCGATTCTCTCTTCTCTCAGTCTCTCCCCCTCTCGTTCTCTTTCCTTTCTCCCTTTCCTTACTCATTTTTCCCTCCTGTCTTCCCTATTATTACACGGTTGTCATCGCTGCTTCATTTTCCGGTGATCCGCCGCCCCGTACTTCCGTTTTCGGCGACTGTTGCCGCCTTGATTTCCTATTCGGCTTGTGTTCTGTTCGTATCTATGTGTGTGTAAAATGTGTGTGTGCTGTGTGAGTTGGGTGTGTGATGGCTGTTTGGTTCCCTGTGATTGTTCCGATTTGATATGGTTCCAGGCGATGCGTGTGTTACACGCGTGTGTCTGTATATGTGCACGCAGTCTATGTATTGCAAATTGGAATATTATTTTATTAATTTTTAATTCCCTTTTTATGCAGGAATTATTTGAATGAATATTCGTGATATTGATATACTTTCGTGCGGGGAATAAATGTAATTAATTGGTGAAACTCGTGACTGGCATCCGAATCGGGTACCTCCGAGATTCGTCGTTGGACTAGGAACGATCTAGGGATTAGTCGACGAGATCAACGAAGTTTCAATCGATTGACCTGTGTGTTGAGATCATAGCCAGTATAGGATAGTGGTCTGATGATAAAGCCACATGTTCAAGGAAATCCAAAAGTCAACCGATAATAGTGGTTAAAGCTTATTGAGGCAAGTATTCTGGATTTTTCTTTTAAAATACTGCAAGTATTCCTGATTTTATGCCATTATTTCTTCGATCCTATTCTAAGTTCAGAATAGTTAAATGTTTGATATCTCGCTGCAATTATCTGATTATGCACGTTTCTTTTATTCGTGTTCATATAATCCGATTGCTCTCTTGAGCAAATACCCATTTTTTCGGGTTATTTGCGAACCCTGAATTGGGATATTTTGAATTCAAAATGATTTGACATCAAAATACTCCATGGGCTGGATAATGATGATGTTTTGGGGATTAAGTGTGTCTTAATCCTGAGGACCGGGATGACTGGTGCCTCGAGATGGGCCGTAGTGCCTGGGGACCCGACTGGATCTATATATGAGATATAGATCTGCATTATATTCTGACTGATCAGCAGAATATAGATGCGAACTAGTGTCCAGTCTAATTTGTTGTTGATCGCCATTAACGGCATTCTCTCTCGAATGATTTTATGATTCCCAAAATCGGACAAAACCCTGATTCGGGAGATGAATCGGGGAATCGCTTGTCATTTTTGGATTTTAGTTAAAGGCTGGTGACAGCCAACGTTTATTCGCTCACTCACTCAAAATAAATAGAATGGTTTAAAATTGTTTTCAGATTTTGTCCGAAAGTTTTCGTTGATATTAATGTTTGAAACTCAAATTATATACTTGCTGGGCATTTTTGGCTCACTCTTGCTTTGTAAATTCTTATTTCTGCCAGAAACATATAAGGATAAAAGTGGATAGCTTTGATAGACAGCCGCAGTTAGAGAAATTTCCCCTACGAGAGGTCAAAGGTGTTAGAAGAATGTGTTAAAGCATTAGTTCAAAGGTATTTATAATTGTATGCTAGTTATTGTGAGTTGTAAAGGGCTAGATTCTTGTTTCATACCATAACTAGTAAACGATCCGGATTCAAGGGGTTATTTATTTTTTTCTTTATTTTATATAATGATTGTTTAGTGACACGAAATCCTGACCCCAGATTTGGGATGTTACAGTGGGCATCAGAGCTGCAGGTTATTGGTCACTGAAATTAGAATAGGTGAGAGTAAGATAGGAATGATAGGTCGTACAAGATAGGAAAGACCTTAGGCATTTTCAGGATAAATTGAGTTTAGTGTGAATTAGGGTTAGTAGATCCGAGATGGAGTTGGTTAGATAGGATTACTGAGAAAGTGTGAGGCGAATGTCGCAACACTATAGGTATATTGAATTTTTAGATCCTACAATAATGAGGAATTGACAGATCGATGGAGATTATATACGTTACCCTACCTTTCATGTGGTTTTAAGAAAAATGCGATTGATTCTGGTGAGAACTGGTGAAAGAAATGTTAGGTGAATTTTGGTATGATTTAATTTAGAATTAGGTAGAAGGACGAGCTCCATGTCGGGGACCACGAGTTGATGAAAGCCGAGGAAGAGCCAAAGTTGCAAGCTACAAAGGCACCACTGTTGCGAGAAGATTCTTATCACTTATCGAGAGCTGCGTGATGAATGATATGTACCTCACTAGGTGTAGGTAAGACTAGCAAGAATGTGTGCCTTTATCTATAGACGGAACACCGAATCACATGCGTGGGTGTGAGCATAACGTCAAGGACGACGACAAGAATGTTAAAGATAGTATTAAATGTCAGCGTACCGATAAGAATTGCGAATAAAATGATTTACGACGGTGAATGAAGTTTCGGCGACTAATAAGTGCGAGCAGAATCCAAGGAAAAGTGGAAGAGGTACCAAAATGGAGAGACCCTTATATGGGCATTCTTTTAATTAGACATTTTATTGGCAAATCAGGAAAATAACAAGTAACTTATATAGTAATGACGACCAAATATTTAATTTCCAAAATGAGATTTCAGAAAAGATTTCCTTAATCAACTCTCAGAGGATTTTTTTTGCATGAAATGAGTTTTACAAATTGGTTGTCGAATTACTATTTATGTTTTTGTTATTATAAACAGAAAATGACCTAAAAAGAAGAATGGAATTAGACTCAGTGTTGTTAGTCCGAAGGATCAAGTAGACCCACCAACAGGAAGAAGGTTTAAAGTTTTTCTGAAAGACGAAAGTAAACATTGTTTAATCAATAATTGAATTAATATGTTAAAATATTATTTACCCAATTTATAAAAATTGTTAAAAATTTATCAAAATTCGTGATTCGAGCGGTTAGAGGGTGACTGAAGAAAATGAAAGAATCTTCTAGAAATCGTATTTCTATCGATGAAATTGAGGCATTGCGTGATCGACGGTTATTCTACGTGACATAGAGGAGATCTGAAGCAGTAATTATAATTTTGGGAGGACGCGATCAAGATCAAATTATTGAAGCATTTGATGTGAAGGCATTTTCAGACAACCCTTCGAAGCAATGATGTGACTTGAATCGCGAACCTGTATTCGCACGATCCTGAAGGAAGATATAGGCGAAGCATGGAAGGCGATCAACATTGATATTCTTTCTTCTAATACGATAGTATATGTTTTTCTTGATTCTTGTATATGTATGAGTTTCTTCTATTGATAAATTATATAAGAAGAAAAAGAAAGAAAAATTCCTGTATTCCTTCTGAATTGTTTCTCTTCTCAAATCTTTGATTCCTGATTGAGACAATAATGTTGTGATATGACGCTTTGTCGAAATGACGAAGAGTCGGGTAGGACGCCACCTAATCATGTGCTGTATGCCATATAGTATGAAAGACTGGCCATCTTGAGTACGAATATGGTTATCTCATTCTTCACTCATTTTTCTTCCTTCAAATTTTCCGAGTTGCAAATTCTTTCAATTAGTTGTTGCATTATTATTCGTTATTCCGTTTTTCAATCAAAATCATGTTCACAAACTCTCCTCTTGCATCGAGTCTGTTCGTAGACGATTACAAAAGAAATAAAGTAGCTCCGTGCAATAGGTAGAATTACGTGTCAAAGGAGAATGTGATTACAAGTCGCTAAAGGAAGGACATTTACAAACAAGGAAGAATGGATACACTGACAACATGGTCATGGCAAGGATCTCAAATCAGACAGTTGTTCGTGTTACGAGGATCTCATCAGTACAGTAGAGTACGTTAATGCGATGCACTTCAAATCAGAAAATTTCGATGAAAAATAAAATCGTTAGTGGAATAGTACCGAATGAATTAGTTACAAAATAAGGAAGCAAAGTTGTGTGCGTCAGATGCTGCAAACGGGTATCGGGCCGACAATCAAAGATCAAAGAAATTCTGAACAATGATTCAGACATGCAATTACTACGTGAAGCATCCTTTTATCGCGGGAAGATATTTGTCGTGAAGATTCAAGATGGGAGAAATCTTAAATGTAATCAAACTTCAAACGTGTTCTTCAAGAAATTGTGAAGTTCTATAACTTGCGTAAATAAGTGATTGTGAATTCAATGCTCATACCCGGGTCAGTGACGAAAGTTCAATACGGAAAAATAAGTGAAAATGAAGGAATTATGATTCGACTGTGGAATCTTTTAAGAAATATTGATCCGGTAATTGAGTGTTTATCGTCAAAGAAAGAGGATTGGTGTGGTTCGATGAAAGATGTGACAAAATTTTTAAAGTAACTGTACACACTTAGTAATGACAAGAAATAAGCTAAATTACTTGCGAAATAAAATTTTGAGAAACAACAAGATAAATTTTAAGTTCACTAATAATATTTCGTAATATTATGAAAGAATTGAAAATTTATGATTATATTAATCATTGTTGATGTAAGACCCAATTCCAATTAAAGAAATGCTGATCAAAATAATAAAAATGTGAATTATGGAAATTGATGATTTTGGTTGATGAAAGTGAGTGGATATAATTGTGAGTGATTTGGTTGATTAATGGTGTCGGCTTGAGTCCGACCGGTAGTCAATGGTGTAGAGGAAGTGCTGCCCAATTTTCAGAAATTACCCTATAGTTAAGGACAAAGAAGTATATTGTCATTCTCGTCAGTACTTCAAATAATTGCGATCTCGGTTCTAGAGAAAGTTATTATGACCAAACCGACTTTATATGATTGGTCTTTGATTCTAGTTAGCTAGTCAGCACTTGGTGTAAGTGATCAGTTAAAGGAGTTAATTGATCAACTTTACCAACTAATGGTTAGTTAAATGGAGATCGATTCCAATTAAATTGAGTCAAGTTCTAACATGATTTCCAGATCCGAAATCAAAGCGATAAGAAATTTGGAAAAAGGTAATGGCGTTAACGTAAATTGAAAGCTTAGTACAATTAGCGTGATGTTACTGCAACCAGGTGCAAGGTTTAATCCAGAAGAATACGCTCTTTTCGATAAATAAGAGGAACAGGAAGTTACTGGTATATGCTAGTAAGAAGAATATTTTTAAGAACTGAAGGTTCAAGATAAAAGAAAGGGATTATATCATCTACAATAGCGTTCCAGGCAAGATTTGGGTGTATACCCATATCAAATGATGAATTAATGAAAGATTTGAATGTACGCTTCTTTTGAACGTCGATTGAATGGAAGTTGCTGTAAAATAACGGAAAGCTCGCAATTTCAAGCATCTAATGAAAGACGGAGATTGATGAAGTCCGCAAGTGAACTCAAGGAAAATAGATGATGGTAAATGAAGAGAAGTCAAACACGCGATCTGTGATATGCTAAGCAAGGCTAAGAAAATAGCTACCGAGGGAATTCGATAATTCTGTTAGAAAAAAGTAAATAAATTTAAGTAGTATAAATAAAAGCCTTCGTTCCAATGTGAACTTCAGGAATGACTTACCCAATAATAAACAGAGTAATATTACTAAGAAAAAGAAATTCGTTATGTTTAAGAGAGATAATAAATTAAATGAAGAACTAAGTAAGACAAGAAGTGGAATCAAAAGGATGATAAAGAAATTTTATAAAATAATCCAGGATATACGCAAGGTATGAACGTCAGTTGGGCCAGAATTGATTGGAAAATGAAGTGAAATGCCGAGAATTGAAGATGGGAATTTCATTCAAGGAATGCGTGTCAACAGGAATGATTAAACAAAGGTATTAATGGCAAACTGCTAGAGAAGAACGTTGCAATGAATCTCATGTCAGAATTCTTTAAAATTAAAGTGAAGTCTCGTAGGCTTGAACGAATGATTTACCAAGGTTACCTCAGAGAATGAGGTAAGAATTTATCGTCGGTTACTGCACAGAGGCAAGCTGGTGTCAAAAGTCCTGTATCGTCTAACTCAATAGGGATAAAATAATAAGTGAAGGAAAACTTCAGAAATGTGGAATGAAAGAATAATGAAATAAAGGGTATTTTATACTGTACACAAAAGCGGTTATGGAAAAAGAGAATGGAAATATGAGGTTACGCATCGATTATCAGAAACTATAAGTTGAAGATTAAGTGAGTACAATGTACCAGGAGTATTGGGATAGTGTGATTGTATTTATTGATAACATCCTCGCTAATTCAAGGGCTAAAAAAGACCTAGTTGATTGCCCGAAGATATGCTCGCAAAGGGTTGAAAGATAGCAGCTGCATTCTTAGCTTCAAAGATATGAATTCTGGGTATAATAGATTATGAGCTCCAGTGTGTGGTTAACTACCAAACAGGAAAGGTCCATTTAGGAACAGATATTTCAAATAGAAAGAAAAGAGTGAATACCATTAAGATTGTTGGGAAATGGTTAACAGAAGAAGAAAAAAAAATTGAAAATTGAAGAATAGGTTTTGATCCGTCTTCTGGGTTATGCTAATACTTACTTTGTTGTTGAATATAAAAGGTGGTATTAATGCAGATGATTGATGTTGACTTCAGTAGAAAACGTTGTGAACATCAAAGTTCGTATTGATATCTAATTTGATAGGACAACAAATTGAGTATTAGTACCAAGAGATCGGATTTTGAATAAAGTTCTAATTCATTCTGTTCCCAATTAATGTACTTTCTTTCAGATAGTAAGGGATTCTCGCTTGATGAAGCTACTTGATAGTGATTGAAAAGAAATAGAAGTATGCTACCAAATGGTGAGTAGATGCAATTGCCGAGATTTTTCTTTTTAGCTTTTGAATAGATGTAGAACATTTCGAAGCATCAAACGTCATGAGCTCAGGACATCGGGTGTAGACGAATAAAAAATGTAAGAGACCGATTAAAGATTCTCGAATACGATTGGAAACGATCATAGGTCAATTCAACTGAACAGAAGGAGACATGATAAGTAGAGAAGAACAATCAATGAAAATAGAAATTTCATGAACAGGAAACTATTAGAATCGGAAAGAAAAGAAGGTTAATGTAAATTAAGTTAGTCCTTTGAAATAGTGAAATAGATGGAACGATTGTGAATGAGTTGGTCTTGTTATCACAAGTGTAACGAGTCCATAAGGCATTCATGTGTGTAGGACTATGAAGAATAATTTAGCTCTCAATGTGAGAAATAAAATATTGAGTTAGAGGTTACATAAGCAACTGATAAATTTGATGACGGCATGAGACCATTTAAACGTGATTAAAGTAGTGAGTCCTGAGAAATTTTAAGTAGATACTCGAAATGTATCAATGCCTATTCTTTAGCATGATTCTGAGGACATAATCCTTTTAAGGGGGGAAGAATGTAACGCCTGGGAAATATTATGTAATTATTTTTATCAATAAATAATTATTATGTGATTTTTATGTGAATTTTGGTGAATTATTTGATAACTGATATTAATATTTGGATGTTTACTTCTGATGAAAATATGAATATTTTAACTTCTAATTATCCAGAATTAAATCTAGATAATTTTGGTATTTTTCTGGTAATTTTTGAATAATCATATGATTTTATAAGGATTTATAGAATTAACAATGATTATTTTTACATAATTATAAAATTAATTCTTAGAATCAGAAATCGTTCCACTTCAATTGTTTTTGCATTTTTACAACCCGAAACTCTTCCGAGAACTCCTTTCTAACCTAATCTGATAATTCTGAACACTTTCCGTGTTTTGACTTTTTCAATCCGGGGTACGGTTTGACCTGTACGAGTTCCGGTGTGAAATTTTCGATACGCAAATCATTTTATTGTCCGATAAAAATCCATATTCTAAAAAGGAAAAACATTATTACCTTATTTTTGTATAAATTATTTTATAGAAAGCTTTGTTTTGATAATTATCCAATTCTGGTATTAAAATTGTATCGTCATTTTAGTTATTTAGCGGCTAAGTAACCTATTTTCGGATTCGATATGTAAATGTAATTATCGAATTATTAGTAAATAAAATGTGCGATGGTTCTGTCAGCTATGTGTTGTTGTATTATTAATTGTTTGTAATTTGAGGATGCGGAGGTTAATTTTTGTAATTTATTATTGAGTTGTATGAACTTAATTCATTTTTAAGTGATTGTATTGGATATTTATTCTTATAAATGTTAAAATGTCTTTAAAATTATTTTCGTTGTTCCATAATTTTATTTATTATTTTTAGGGGTTTATAAAATTTAGAAATCAATATTTTATTTATTATTTATCTTTAAATGATTTTTCTGATTTCATTTAATTGTAAAATCAGTATTTAATCCCAGAATGCTTCAAAAATTATGAAAATTTTATTTCATAAAGTTTGGAATATTTCAAGAATTTTAAAATTGTTTTAAAAAATTTTAGAATTCAATTTACTGCGTGTTGGTTCGTTTAAATCATCAAATGCGAGTTCGCGTGACATTTTAAAAAAAATGATTCAAAAATTACAAGAATTTTTCGGGAATAGTTTTAAATTAATCCGAGATTTTAATATTATTTACGTGAATTTTTTTGAGTTACGCTTACCCATGAATTTTCGTTAAAATACGAAATATCAGTGTCGGGGTAGATAATTACGGCGCAAATCAGTTTATTAACGGAAAAAAATAAAAATAAAAAAATAAATAAGAAATAAAAACCCCAAATATGTATCCCTGCACCCGTCTTGTTTCTTTTCACCGCCATGTCTCTCTCCCCCAATCTCTCTCTTGTCTCGCATCTCTCTCGATTCTCTCCTCTCTCAGTCTCCCCCCCTCTCGTTCTCTTTCCTTTCTCCCTTTCCTTACTCATTTTTCCCTCCTGTCTTCCCTATTGTTCACGGTTGTCATCGCTGCTTCGTTTTCCGGTGAGCCGCCGCCCCGTACTTTCATTTTCGGCGACTGTTGCCGCCTTGATTTCCTATTCGGCTTGTGTTCTGTTTGTATCTGTGTGTGTGTAACATGTGTGTGTGCTGTGTGAGTTGGGTGTGTGATGGCTGTTTGGTTCCCTGTGATTGTTCCGATTTGATATGGTTCCTGGCGGCGCGTGTGTTACACGCGTGTGTGTGTATATGTGCACGCAGTTTGTGTATTGCAAATTGGAATATTATTTTATTAATTTTAAATTCCCTTTTTATGGAGGAATTATTTGAATGAATATTCGTGATATTGATATACTTTCGTGCGGGGAATAATTGTAATTAATTGGTGAAACTCGTGACTGGCATCCGAATCGGGTACCTCCGAGATTCACCGCCGTCAGCGATGAAGTTCGATGAGCTGACGGTGGACCGTGATGATTTTTATCTGAGTCCTACATTTATAAATTAAATAAATTAGTTGTAAAATAGATTTTTTTTTCAAAATAAAAAATGAATAATAATAATAATAATAATAATAAATGAATACGTGTTGGTGATTGGGATTCTTGAATATTGGGATTGTAGTTGTGAAATTGGATTGTTGTTGTGAATTTGACGTCGATTTGATTTCGACGGGTAGGTCGATAGACAAAGGAGACGCTGCCCGATTTTCGGGAAATAAATTCCGAAGATACGGGAACGTAACCTATAATTATCGGAGACGTTGAATAATCATATATAATTATATTATATGAACTTAAGTGCGATTGGGACAAAATAATTTATAAATTATCGATTACCTGTTTTTTTCAAAACAACGAGTATATGTATTTTCCAAAAATAATACTGAACCGAGTTTTTAAGATGTAAACCCTAATTGTTATATGTATTTTAATAATACATATAAATATAAGTTGGATTATGAAATCGTATGGGTAGAATAGGATATTGATGTGATGTTAAGCGAAACGATTATCTGAATTAGGGTATTTTAACCCTGTAGGTCCTAGTCGGAAGACCCGAGATTTGACGTTGGACTAGGAACAATCTAGGGATTAGTCGACGAGATCAACGAAGTTTCAATCGAAGGACCTGTGTGTTGAGATCGTAGCCAGGATAGGATAGTGGTCTGAGGATAAAGCCACATGTTGAAGGAAATCCAAAAGTCAACCGATAATAGTGGTTAAAGCTTATTGAGGCAAGTATTCTGGATTTTTCTTTTAAAATACTGCAAGTATTCCTAATTTTATGCAATTATTTCTTCGATCTTATTCTAAGTTCAGAATAGTTAAATGTTTGATATCTCGCTGCAACTACTCTGATAATGCACATTCCTTTTATTCGTGTTCATATAATCCGATTGCTCTCTTGAGCAAATACCCATTCTTTCGGGTTATTTGTGAACCCTGAATTGGGATATTTTGAATTCAAAATGATTTGACATCAAAATACTCCATGGGCTGGATAATGATGATGTTTTGGGGATTAAGTGTGTCTTAATCCTGAGGACCGGGATGACTGGTGCCTCGAGATGGGCCGTAGTGCCTGGGGACCCGACTGGATCTATATATGAGATATAGATCTGCATTATATTCTGACTGATCAGCAGAATAAAGATGCAAACTAGTGTCCAGTCTAATTTGTTGTTGATCGCCATTAACGACATTCTCTCTCGAATGATTTTATGATTCCCAAAATCGGACAAAACCCTGATTCGGGAGATGAATCGGGGAATCGCTTGTCATTTTTGGATTTTATTTAAAGGCTGGTGACAACCAACGTTTATTCGCTCACTCACTCAAAATAAATAGAATGGTTTAAAATTGTTTTCAGATTTTGTCCGAAAGTTTCCGTTGATATTAATGTTTGAAACTCAAATTATATACTTGCTGGGCATTTTTGGCTCACTCTTGCTTTGTAAATTCTTATTTCTACCAGAAACAGATAAGGATAAAAGTGGATAGCTTTGATAGACAGCCGCAGTTAGAGAAATTTCCGCTGCGAGAGGTCGAAGGTGTTAGAAGAATGTGATAAGAACATTAGTTCAAAGGTATTTATAATTGTATGCTAGTTACTGTGAGTTGTAAAGGGCTAGATTCTTGTTTAATACCATAACCTGTAAACGATCCGGATTCAAGGGGTTATTTATTTATTTCTTTATTTTATATAATGATTGTTTAGTGACACCCAATCCTGACCCCAGATTTGGGATGTTACACTTTTCCCTTGGTGATACACACCTTCTTATGACAAAAGTTCTTTAGGGGATTTTATTATCCTGCGAATACCTTAATAGGAAACCCAGCACCTAGGCTTGGGTTACGGTATTGCATCACAATTCCAATTGGAAGAAATTAGGACACTCATTGGAGCCACCGTATACGATGATCAGTCGTATTACGATAATAGTAACCATTTCTACTAGTAGAAGGATGACACCTTCGCATCCCGGTTATCACCCTTGCCGCATTCGGGCTACGTGTCCTATTTTTGGGTATACACATACTTCACAAGTTCCTGAGTACACAGAGTACCATCGCCTGCAGTACCTTTGGTAGTCCATCTAGCACACATAGTACCAGAGTCTACCCCTCCCTTATCCTTTAAAAGAATTCTATCAATCTCGAGAACTCGAACCACATAGAAGTTTCCCAAGCGTTTTGCTTGTTGACAGAAACAACTTATCTCACTAGGATATAAGTGTTTATATGTATATACGTATTTCGAGATTTTCGGAGGAAGTACTAAGGATGTGAGTTGACCGTTGTCAATAGATAATTAAATAAGGGGGAAAAGTTTCTCCCTGAAACTATATTCAAAATATTAAATAAGTCGGGATAATATTCACCGACGATTTGAAATTATTCGAATGATGTTTCGAAATCAGGAAGTATATTTTAAATCAGGATCTATGATTTTTAAATCAATAATAAACCCTTTATGAATAATAATTAATTAAATAATAATCAATAAATAAATAAACCTCGAATGAGTTTACTCTCTAAAAGAATATTTAAAATAATATTCTCCAACTAGTTTATGTCTACGTAGTTAATAATCTTTAATGTTTAATCAGGTTTGAAATAAATAATCGTTGGAGTATACTACTCCCATAATAAAGGATTAGGTATATAGTATTTATTATTCGAACTATAAAATATAGTTGAGGTAATATGATCGTTGGGAAATCGTTTTAATAAAAGTTCGAGGTATTTTTAATGTCTCGTAAGTGGTCGTTAAGTCCCTTTAAAATGCACTATTATGGACTTGTAATCGTCCTATAATATAACCGGAATGAATCCCGGGTTTTCATCTTAAAATCCCGACCGACTCTCGGTCTTATATAATACGTATCGCTTAAAGCGGAATTAAATGTTTTACGATATATACTTATTGTACAACATCGCTACATTATGCGAAAATTCAACAACTACGTATCATGGCTAGCATGGTATTTATACAATGATAGTAAAACAATCCTTTCACAACACAACAGTAAAATGGAGTTGGGTTCGTAAACTTGCCTGGGTATCTCGAGGTGGAGGATGCTCTATGTTCCGCTCGAAAATCTATAACCATAAACACAATTCGCTTCGTTAGGTCCCGTTCTAATTTACGGAGACTTGTATTCATGTGCTACTTATTATGCACCCTCTCAACTTGTATTACCCTTATTATTCCTTTAAGTCATTATTCACATCATGGTCTCTTTATTTTTCTAAGTATCTTAGGTTCAATTTCATTTTCGTCGTCAGCTCCACTTATGGATTCTACGTTTTCTAATCGCACGGCCTCGGCTCCGATATTTTTATAAAACTAAAAAATCTTTATTTTTACTTGAAATTTTTATGGAAGTTAGTAAACTCAAAATTTTACTATCTGTAAATATTTCATGATTTATGAACACTTTTAAGTCGACCCTTTATATTTTCAAAGTTTGTAATTCGTAGCAGTTTTGATCCGTAGATCGGAATCAAGCGATCCAAGCGCCTAAACGATCTTTATAACATTGTATATCATAAACAAGGGTTAGTTTTCAAGAAACTATATTTTACATCTCCGGGACTTTCTGCAGAAACTTAAAGTTACGATTTATTGGTTTTAACGGAATTACGTTTACGATCGGGGTTTCATTTACGCCCTAACTCTTAACACAACCACCAACAATCATCATTTCATCATCAACACACAAACTCCTCTCAAGAAAATCATGTTCTTGAGGCAACAATAATCAACCTTAAATCTACTTAACTAAATATCAAGATTTCATCACTACCACTTCTAAAACTAGGTTTATAACTACATACTAAATGGATCTTGAAAATGAATCTTAAATAAATTTGGGCCAAATATTTTTACTTTTATTGAAATCTTGAGATGTGTTATTGAGGATGGTGGAGTCTTGGAAGTGCTTGGTATGAGTTTTGGAACCTAAAACCACCATGAAAATCAAGAAACCAAAGAGGAGTTACTATTCATACTATTCACTAGTGACTTTCTTGATTTTATTTCACCCATCAAACTTTGATAAAAAGAGATGAAAGAATTTTCTTAACTTAGTTTGATTGTTAGGAAGCTTGAGAATTAATGGGATGATTTTACCATGGCTAGATTTTGAGATTTGAATTTGAATTCCTCATTTCTTTCTTGAAAAGCCGAATGGAAGAATGAAGGGGTGGGGGGGGGGTTTATGCTTGCTTCTCTTGGTTGCTTCTAGGAAATGGGGTGGTGATATCTTTCACTTGATTTTTATTCTTCCTAGTATATAATCCTAGGTTTATTCCTTGTTACAAATCTTGGGGACAAATCCAAGTAGCTTGCTAGCTTACAAGCTAAACTACATGTGTTAGCTTCCTTAGCACACTATTTGGCTAGGTTGCTTGATCATCCTATGGTTAGATCACTATTTGATTAAGTAACCATGGTTACTGTCTTACCATGGTTAGTTAGTGAGTTACGTTTATTTAATCGTTTACGCGTTCGCTCGGTCGCTTAAGCGTTTTCATAATACTTACTCGTAAATGATTCGCGACGTAATTCCTTTTGTATTTATTCCTTATATTTTGAATTATCATACTTGAATATAAATCCGTAGGGTTTTAATCTTGTAATTATATTGTGATTCCCGTAATCCTTGATGAGTCGTAAATACGGCCATTTTTCAAAGTTCGTTTTCTTCGAAAACTAATAGCGTTTACATACACTCATTTGGTATGTATAATCATAATATCCTCTGAAACTCCTTTTCTCATGCACTACATAGTGTGGGCTCAAAAGTTTTTTTTCCCGTCCGTCAGGGTTACTATTCATTAAACATTTTACAAGGTCTCAAAAATTCGAGTTATTACACATCAAATCAATTTAATAACCCAAGAATCAAAAAGACCCATATCGAGTATAATCTTAGAAATTAAAATTGAAAAATATCGAATCAAAACATGAAATTGGTACCAGAAATCGAAAGAACAGATTGATAGGATCAATTTGAGTACTCACATCGATCGATTTGGTGTTCAGAAATGTTCAAAATCAACTATTGATTCTTGACCCGAAATCCGATCGACCTTGTTCTTCAGAGAATTTCTGGATTTTTCAGAATTTTTATTAATTTAATTATAATTAATTAATAAAAATTAGGTTATTTATAGTAAGTAAAATAATACCGCTAATTAAAATTAAGAAACATCAGTAGAAAAATCATCAGACTCATCTTCCTCAAATTCCGATGAGTCAAATACTGATAACAATGGGAACACTGATTCAAGGGGATCATTAGGAAAAAACAGTGGTACTAATTAAAGAAATAACAGAAATTGATGGATTAACGGGGAGGTTATTTTTCTAGGAGTCAACTTCCATCTGCAAGAAAATGGTCTAAGTCACACACACCTGATTTAATCATTGGAAACCCTGACAGTGGTATAAGAACAAGAAAAGCCACTCAGAATGAATGTCTCTACTATTCTTTTCTATCTCAAACTGAACCTAAAAATGTTGAAGAAGCTCTGCAAGATGCTGACTGGGTCACAACAATGCAAGAGGAGCTCAATATATTTGAAAGGAACAAAGTTTGGACTCTTACGCCAAGATCAAAGAACATATTTGTAGTTGACACAAAGTAAGTGTTCAGAAACAATACTGACAGTGAGGGCATTGTTACAAGGAACAAAGTAAGACTGGCTGCAAAGGGTTACTCAAAAAAAGAAGGCATTGATTATGATGAGACATTTGTTCCAGTTGCAAGGCTAGAGGCAATAAGAATATTTCTTACCTATGCTGCTCACAAGAAGTTCAAGGTGTTCCAAATAGATGTGAAGAGTGCATTCTTAAATGGAGAACTCGAAGAGGAAGTTTATGTTAAACAACCTCCAGGGTTCATTGATCCAAAGTATCCAGATCATGTCTACTTACTGGATAAAGCACTCTATGGATTGAAGCAAGCTCCAAGGTCCTGGTATGAAACACTTGCTCTATTTATTCTAGAGAGTGGTTTCACAAGAGGTACAATTGATAAAACTCTCTTTTCTAAATACCATGGTAAGGACTTGTTATTAGTACAGATATATATTGATGATATCATTTTTGGATCTACTAACATTACGCCGTAAGTGGGCTACTGTAATACAAGTGTTACATTAGGTAAGAAATTTTTGTTCTATTGTAACACCTCTCAATTAGTGTTACAGTAGCCATAAATCTAATGTTACAGAGAAATGCCGGTGTTGCGCAACATGTAACACCAGCATCTGGTATTACATTAGTTACTTTTTTTTATTTTTAAAACTATCAAAGTGGAAATATTATCATAAAACTAGCATTAAAATTATTATGGATTAGTAATGGATCAAGAATGTAATGTATAATATAATATAATATAATATAATATGAATTAAAAAATTTATTTATTGTATATAATTTTAAAAGTCACCTTTTTTTATTATTTAATGAATAATAAATTAATAATTCAAATTAAAAACAAAAAATAAAAAATACTATACAGTTTACTAGGTGAAAAATGGGCGGGATATTTCCCCTAAAATGAAAACATATCGACTAATTAGTACAGGCTCAAACAAACACGCCCACTCCCTCTCTCATCTCGACTATTTCAAATCACTATCTCTCAATTCTCGAATTATGAATTGAAGAAGAAAGGGGAGATTTAGTATTTGAATCAACACAACGCACATATATGGATCTAATATAAAGGTTGCTACTAATATTTTGATTTATTTTACAGGTTTGGATGGCTTCTAATTGGGGTTTTAGTTCTTCTGCTTAGATTAAATGGTAAATGTGTATATATTTGTTCCGTATTGAACATATGTATCTATTTGCTCCAGTTAAAATATCTTTTATGAAATTACTGGAGATTAGGGCTTTAAAATTGGGGGTTAGGGCTTTTTCTCATATTCTATTGGGTGTTAAAACTTTTGAAATTAATGTATGTACTCTGTTAAAGTCACTGTGTTTTATTTGATTAAGGTATGTACTCAGGCATTACGCCTTTCCTGGCTTGTAAATCCTGTCACGCCGTTCAACCTGTTAATCATTCTATTGATTACTTCCATATTTTCTCACTGAATGAATTTTTCAAATTAAGATGTTTGATTGATTAGATGTTAATTTTTGATAATTCAGTAATTAAGTTTATTTGTGATTATCAGGGAGAAGAAATTTGATGATGAGAATCTAGAGCGCAAGTATAAAGACTAGCAGAAGAAGTATCATCCTGATTTAGTTCATTCTAAGTCGAAGGTTTAATCTTCGCAGTTTTTTTAATTTTTATTTTTACATTTTTACCTTTTATTAGATGTTTGTGCTGAGATTGTGTGTTTTTTTCTAGGAGGAAAGGGAGCATGATGTTGAAATGTTTTCTACTACCTTTGTTGTTATTTTCACAAAGTAGGAATGGAATGCTGAGTTGCAATTTTTAGAGGATAATTTCCAAATAACATGTTGTTTATGACCATCTAACATTCATAAATGCTTGTACACTTCTTCTTTAACCAGAAAAAGAACTTCATGCTAAATATGGAACTCATCAAACCAGAAAAAGAACTTCATGTTAAATACGGAACTTATCAAATTAGCACATTTGTCTGTGTTGCGAGTTCAATATACATGGCTTTGTGTATTTTCCTTTTCTAAAACTGTAAACAACTTCTAATTTGGACTTGAAAGAAATGAAAAAAAATATGTTTATTTTATTATTCAATTCTGTTAGTTAAATTGAAGTGTAGAGAAAGAACATACCTTCTCATAATTTGTTAAAGACTTTTGGGTTAGTAATCTACAGCATCAACTGGAAGAGAAGTAGCTCTATAAAGTGATTGTGGAAGCAAATTTTCCGCATAGAAACCCTTGGTAGTGAGTGCTTGCTTTGGGCTATAAACTCCATAGGATGTATTGAAATATTAGGGAGATAATGAAGCACTTAACTCCTGTAAAATTTATGCTTTCTTGGGCAAAATGACATGACTAGTCTCTAGAAATTAAGAAGGTATGGAGATGTACAGTTTAATGTCCATTTTCTACTTCTAGTGAATCCCTAGATCGTTGTTTTACAGTTTATGTGGTTATCACTGTATTTATATAATTCAAATTAATATCTGTTAACTCACATTTACCGGAGCTTGCATCATTAGTTTAGTTGTCAGTGAGTAGCCCTTTCTATTATATCAAGTGCCTTTAAAATTTCAGGGAGTGAGGGTTTACAGGGATAATCTAACGGGATAATTTTGTGTAAATGATCACTGAATTATTCTACCTTTACTATTTCAGGGGTTTTGTTAAGGAAGAAGTTAGAATAGCTTTTCCAATTTGCCGCAAAACATGCAGATCCAGGGCCTGCTCAATATCTAAAGCCAAGATACATGAGTTTTAATAAGGTCTAGAGATTCATCTTGAAATTGATACAGCTGCATCTTAGTTTATTTGTGTGTTAATATATATATAATGGGCTAAGTTCTATGAAGACCACTTTTTTTAGAGACCTTGGAGACCACTTATGTTCTACAAGTTAAATATTGCATAAAAACATTGCAAAACATATTATTTTGCGAATCATGCTCTACAAAGATCCTTTTTTTATTCAAAATCTTGAATATCATATATGTACTACATGTCAAACATTACAAAAATATTTTATTTTGCAAAATAGGTTAAGTTTGCAGAACATTTGTTCAGCTTGTAGAACATACACATTCTACTTATTAAACTTAAATGATCTTCAATAATTTTAATGAATTAGTGATACTCGTAAACCATATGTTACAAAATAATATATTTTATAGTGTTTTGATTGCAGAACATATGTGGTCTCCAAGGTCTCCGATAAAAAAGTGGTCTCCATAGAACTTTCCTCTTAATATTATTACTCAGGTAACTACTAAGGATGTAGAAAAGGTTGAGAAGTTTCAATAACTTCATTATCTGATACAGTTGCTTCTTCCTGTCATGTAAAAGATGAACTTGGAGCAGAGTATTGAGCTAGAAACAAAAGTTAATTAAAAGGTATTATGTCTTGAATTTTCAAGAAAAGAGTCTTTTCATATAAATGTTCGTAAATTCTAAAGATAGTGCATGTAATTGTATGAAATTGATAATCATAACTTGTATGAAACACAAGTGATTCCTCTCTTCCGTTTGCAGATTCCATGGCTGTTGGAAATGGTCGAATTATGGGAATCGGGAATTATTCTTCTCTTCAGGTTTCTTATTTAGTGTATTCTACTTGTCTTTTTATTAATGCAAAGTCTCAAGTAGCCCCATTTGTGGATGCAGGCCCTGGATGGATATCAGAAAAATGGAGGCAATTGTGAAATTGTGTCCAGAAAAATGCTAAGAAGATTTTCGGGGCTTTGCTTACAAGGTTTGATGATATCCCCTTGAAATGTGGATGTCCTGTTATATACTCTACAAGTTTATTACATTGAGTATTGTTAGATATATTTGTAATGTCATGTCTAATCTGTTGTGTTTAGTTTCAGAACTTAATATCTGGACTTACTGGAAATAAGAACTTACTGAAGTCGGGACTTATATCAGAACTTAAGGTCGTCAGGATTTATATCAGGACTTAAGTGCGGATACTTCAGATAAGGGAAGCAGCTGATTTACAAGAAAGGATCGTGACTAAAATAATAGAAGATATGCATGAAGAGTTAGAAGACTAGAAGACTTATAGAAGATAATATCTGATTGATATATTTTAGGAGACAGAATTATATTACATATCAATTAGAAGATATCTTGTAACTGTGTACTATATAAACACAACTCAGGGTTTACACTATATGTGTTATCATTCATGAGAAAGATTATATGTTGTAACCTAGCAGCTCTTAATGATATTGTTCATCACTGAGAGAGAACAATTGTTCTATTGTAACAAAGTTTATTGAATATACTTGATTATTGTTATATACTTTTGTTGATAAATCGATTTGATTGTATAAACACTATATTCAACCCCCTTCTATAGTGTTGTGTGACCTAACAAGTGGTATCAGAGCCTTTCTGTTAACACACATACAGTAAGATCCAAACAATCAATCATGTTTGAAGAAACACAAACTCCAACTAAGCCCACCAAAACTCAAGATACTCAAAACACTCAAACCCACAGTCGATATGAGACTATTAGGGTTCCCATACTGAGACCATCTGAGTATCCCATATGGAAAGTGAAGATGGCTATGTTTTTGGAAGCTATAGATCCAGAATACCTTGATAGAATTAATGAAGGGCCATATAAGCCTACCAAGCTCTCTGCTGCAGTTGCTGATCATCCAGCAAAGACCATACCAAAGGAGAAAGGTGCATACACACCTGAAGATATCTCATCTATTGCCAAGGATCCAAGGGTAAGGCATTTTATTTTGTTCATGCAGCGTCAACTGAGTCCACTTCTTCTGGACTGGAAAGTCGTTGGAGCATGTACTAGGTATAATAAAAAACTTGTCAGAAACTATTCAGGTGATATTATTGGTTTCAAGATATGGTAACTGCTGGTTAATAAATATGTATATTTTCAACAATCAAATCCTGTAGGTAACAAACCAAATATGTGGGAAGTAACAAACCAAACCATCTGCTGATTTTTGTCATTCATTGTAGGTAAAGTTTAAAAACCATCAATTTTCATTCTTTCCTTTTCTAGTTTCTATGCCTTTTTCTCATTCGTATTCCCATGTGCAGATTCAAGAAAAAGGTCAACAATGGCACACTATCACGTGTTTTTAGCACAGTCATTTTCTTAGGTTTACACCGCAGTCACCAAGCTTTGATAAGGAATTTCACTGATCTGCTTATTCAACTATTTTCAATTGCAGTTGTAACTTTACTAATCGATCAAATTGTTATAATTTTGGCTTTTGTAGTATTTTGGATATGTATTGGAGATTTTATTTTGGTATTGGGATTGTTGTATACACAGAGCATGTATAAGTATTTTATGGGATTGTTGTTGAGCTCCTCTTGCATTGTTGTGTCCCCCTCAGCATCTTGCAGAGCTTCTTCAACCTTCTTAGGTTCAGTTTGAGATAGAAAAGAATGGTAGAGACATTCATTTTGAGTGGCTTTTCTTGTTCTTATACCACTTCCAGGGTTTCCAATGATTAAGTCAGGTGTGTGTGACTTAGACCATTTTCTTGCAGATGGAAGTTGACTCCTAGAAGAAGAACCTCCCCTTTGATCCATGAATTTTATGTTATTTCTTTGATTAGTACCACTTTTTTTCCTGATGCTCCCCCTGAATCAGTGTTCCCATTGTTATCAGTATTTGACTCATTGGAATTTGAGGAAGATGAGTCTGATGATTTTTATACTGATGTTTCTTGAGTTGAATCACTTGTAGTAGTCTCTGGATTTGAGTCACGTTGCCCACCCTCAACCTATTAATCAATAGAATGATTAATAGGTTGAATGTATAGTATTTTTTATTTTTTGTTTTTAATTTGAATTATTAATTTATTATTTATTAAATAATACAAAAAGGTGACTTTTAAATTTATATAAAATAAATAATTTTTTTAATGTATATTGTATTATATTATATTATACATTACATTCTTGATTCATTACTAATCCGTAAAATAATTTTAATGCTAGTTTTATGATAATATATCCACTTTGATAGTTTTAAAAATAAAAAATAACTAATGTAACACCAGATGTTGGTGTTACATGTTGCGCAACACCGACATTTCTCTGTAACACTGGATTTATGGCTATTGTAACACTAATTCAGAGGTGTTACAATAGAACAAAAATTTCATACCTAATGTAACGCTGTTTGTAACACTTGTATTATAGTAGCCCACTTATGGTGTAGTTACTATATCCAAAAATGATATCATCAACATATATTTGTACTAATAACAAGTCCTTACCATGATATTTATAAAAGAGAGTTTTATCAATTGTACCTCTAGTGAAACCACTCTGTAACAGAAATAGAGCAAGTGTTCCATACCAGGCCCTTGGAGCTTGCTTCAATCCATAGAGTACTTTATCCAGTATGTAGACATGATCTGGAAGTTCAACATAAACTTCCTCTTCAAGTTCTCCATTTAAGAATGCACTCTTCACATCCATTTAGAACACCTTGAACTTCTTGTGAGCAGCATACGCAAGAAAGATTCTCCCTCTAGCCTCGCAACTGGAGCAAATGTCTCATTATAATCAATGCATTCTTGTTTTGAGTAACCCTTTGCAACCAGTCTTGCTTTGTTACTCGTAACAATGCCCTCACTGTCAGTTTTGTTTCTGAACACCCACTTTCTGCCAACTACAGATCTGTTCTTTGGTCTTGGCACAGGAGTCCAAACTTTGTTCCTTTCAAATTTATTGAGCTCCTCTTGCATTGCTGTGACCCAGTCAGCATCTTGCAGAGCTTCTTCAACCTTCTTAGGTTCAGTTTGAGATAGAAAAGAATGGTGGAGACATTCATTCTGAGTGGTTTTTCTTGTTCTTACACCACTGTCAGGGTTTCCAATAATTAAGTCAGGTGTGTGACTTAGACCATTTTCTTGTAGATGAAAGTTGACTCCTAGAAGAAGAACCTCCCCTTAATCCATGATTTTTTTGTAATTTCTTTGATTAGTACTACTGTTTTTTCCTGATGCTCCCCCTGAATCAGTATTCCCATTGTTATCAGTATTTGACTCATCTGAATTTGAGGAAGATGAGACTGATGATTTTCCTACTGATGTTTCTTGAGTTGAATCACTTGTAGTAGTCTCTGGATTTGATTCATGTTGCTCCCCCTCAATATATGCTTCATTGTCAGAAGAATTTCCACTGTTTTGTGGAACCTCAGAGTTTTGAGTGATATCAGGATTTACTATATCAGAGCCAGGTCTTAAAAATTCAGCATAAGGTACTTTATTTTCAAATCTCAATTTGTCATGGTCACCTGCATCTTCTAGTCCTGTTATCTTCTTGTCATCAAAAGATACATGTATAGATTCCATGACTGTTCTTGTTCTTAGATTGGAGACTCCGAAGGCTTTTATAGACAATGGATATCCAACAAAAATTCCTTCATCAGCATTCAGATCAAACTTGGTAAGCTGCTCTGGATGAGTTTTGAGAACAAAACACTTACAACCAAAAATATGAAAGTACTTCAAATTTGGCTTCTTTCCCTTCACCATCTCAAATGGTGTTTATCCATGCTTGTTGATTAATGTTGCATTTTGTGTAAAGCAAGCAGTTTGTACAACCTCAGACCAGAAGTAGGTAGGCAATCTTGCTTCCTCTAGCATGGTTCTTGCAGCTTCTATCAGAGTTCTATTCTTTCTTTCAACAACTCCATTTTGTTGTGGAGTTCCAGGAGCAGAAAACTCTTGTTTTATCCCCTTGAGTTTGTAGAACTCTTCCATGAGCTATTCTTGAATTCAGTTCCATTATCACTTCTGATGATCTTCACTTTGTATGTTGATCCTTTTTCCATGTCCCTCACATGATCAAGAAGAATGGATGGAGATTCATCCTTGGTGTGCAGAAAATACATCCATGTATATCTTGTATATTTATCAATAATTACGAGTGAATACCTCTTCTTGGCAATTGACATAACATTCACTGGACCAAATAAATCAACATGAAGTAGATTATATGGTTCAATAATGGATGATTCAGGTTTACTCTTGAAAGGTGTTTTCCTTTGTTTGGCTTTTGGGCATGAATCACATAAGCCATCAGGAGTAAACACTGAATTGGGCAATCCTCTTACAAGATCTTTCCTCACAAGTTCATTGATATTATTGAAGTTGAAGTCAGAAAGTATTTTATGCCAGTTCCAGCTGTCTTCCACAGATGCTCTACTCAGTAGACAAACTTCTGAATTGTCAATTCTTGTTGAGACCCTCGCTTCATATAAACTACCATATATCACACCAGTCAATATGATCTTGCCATCAGACTTACTGACAATTTCACAATACTTCTCATAAAAATTGACATGGTAACCTCTGTCACAGATTTGACTCACAGTGATCAGATTATTCTTGAGTCCTACAACTAGAGCTACATTTTCAATGATAAAATTTCCAATTTTGATTTTGCCATATCCCAAGAATTTTCCTAAGTTTCCATCTCCATAAGAAATGCTTGGTCCAGCCTTCTCCTCAAATTCTGATAGCAGGGGTTTATAACCAATCATATGTCCTGAACATCCACTATCCAAGACTAGAGCATTCCTCCTATCACCATGCAATCAGTAATTTGAATCAGTTAGTGTTTTAAAGACCCAGACTTGCTTGGATCATTTGGCCTTTTTAATTTTATTAACATATGCAGCAGAAAACTTCATATCAGAGTTTATGTTAACATTCTTACTATCAGTATTTATACATGCATAAATAGTTTTTGCTTTAACTAAGGAGGGTTTCAGTTTATTAAAATCATAATACAAATTGTGATACTCTTTACATGTATAAATAGAATGCCAAACACTTCAACAATGAAAACAAGGGTCTTGTGGTTTATATCTAGCTGTTCTATTCCAAAACTCTGATTTAGAAGGAACAACTTTTGTCTCTTTATTCTTCCTGCAAGAATTAGCAAGATGATTAGTGCTATAATAATTTGAACCTGTCTTTATAGGTGCATTAGGAGGGGTTACATAGTTTCCATTCTTATTAACACTTACCTTGCCATTCCTATTTTTCCTAGACCTTTTCCTCTTGTCTTTCATGTGTAAATCCTTCAGCTTTTGCTTAAGCTGTTTTTAAGTCATTGAACCAATATTTACTGAGTTGGTGTGAACTTATTCACTCTTTTCAGTAATTAAGTTTGATCTAGGTGCTGAGGTAGTACCTTTCTCATGAATAAAGTTAACATTATTAACATCTGGATTAAACTTAATGGTCTTTATTTGAACCTTGTTCAATTTGACTTGACTATCAGTTTTTATTGTTTTGGTTTTCTCAGTTTCTTCTCCACTTTTCTTATCAGAATTAGATCTAGCTGAATATCCTAATCCTGATCCCCAATAGCCATTCTCTAAAATTTCCTAAGTTGACTTTCCTGAGTTAGTCCAAAGTTTAATAACTTTTCTTTCTTTAGCTAGCTCCCTCTCTAGATAAGCATGCTTTTCTAACAATTTTCTTTAACATAAACAACATTATCTTCTTCTTTTTGAATTTCTAGCATGGAAAGCAACTCAATTTCTAGGTGATTATTCCTTTTCTTTAACTCAGAGTTTTCACTCTTGATTCTATTATTCTCTAAGGTTTGATCCCTATAACTAACATGCAGAGACTTAAGAAATAATCTTAATTCATAGATATCATCAGTATCAAATGCAAGAGTAGTATGAGGTACCTTTAATTCAGCATTGTCAACCTCAGCATTAGCATTTGCCATAAGGGCATAATTGATCCCATCACCCGAATCTGATGAATCATCCCAGTTACTCTTCTTTGAGATCGAAGCTTGTTTCTTCTCAGCTCTGGGTTTTCTGCAGTCAGCTGCAAAGTGTCCAAGTCTATCACAGTTGTAACATCTCTCTTTTGACTTGTCAAGTTTTCCAGATCTAGATTCCTTCCATTTAGTATTTCTTCTATTGTTCCTCTTATCAGAGTTTGAGGAACTGGAACCTTTTCTGAAAAATCTTCTACCTTTCTTGAAGTTTATGTAGACCATCTTCTTGAAGCTTTTAACCAGTAGGGCAGCCATTTGATCCATATCTTCATTGTTATTATGATCACTGTCAGTGTTTGATTCATCATTAGTATTTGAGTCATCATCAGAATTTGATGATTCAGTATCTTACTTTGCAATCATGGTTTTCCCTCTGGAGTATATTTTCCTCCTAGCTTTCTCCTTTGGCTTCTCTTCAACTTTCAGTACAACTGGTCTAGCTTTTGATATTTTCCTCTTGCTTCTTACTCCATCTCCAGTTCATGAGTTTTCAGAAGTCCATAGATCTCATCTAGAGGTGTGATGTCAAGTTGATAGTTATCCCTTCTTGATGTGACTTTAAAGTCCCACTTTTCAGGGAGAGCAAGTAAGAACTTCAAGCTTGAGTCCTCCAAATCATATTCTTTATTAACAAGGGATAAGTCATTCAACAACTTCTGAAATCTGTCATAGATCTCAGTTAAGGACTCATTGTCCTTTGAGTCAAAGTGCTCATATTCTTGAGTAAGTATTGTCCTCCTGTTCTTCTTGATAGAAGTTTTACCTTGACACTTTACCTCTAAAGCATCCCATTTCTCTTTTGCTGTCTTACATCCAATGACTCTATTGGAAATAACACTATCAAGACTACTGTGCAGGATATGTCTAACCTTAGCATCCTTAATGACAGATGAGATATCTTCAGGAGAGTTGTCTTTCCTGTCTTTGTCTATCATCTTCTCTGGTTCTCTTGTCAGCGAAACAACTACCTTCATTGGTCTATGAGAACCATCGTAGATTATGCTTAGGTATTCAGGATCCGTGGCTTCCAAGCACATGGCCATCCTGACTTTCCAGATTGGATATTCATGTATCTTCACGATAGGCACCTTGATTGCTTCATATCTACCCATGTTGCTGCTTATTTGTGATGTGGCTAGGGGTGGTGGTTTCGGATTCCGTATCTCTTCTTCTTTGTCTCCCATTGTAGATTGATCTTCATATCTTAAACTGTTTTTACGTTAACAGTAAGCTCTGATACCAATTGTTAGGACCTTAATCAAATGTAGAGGGGGGTGAATACAGTTAATACAATCTATTGACAAAGCTTCAACAGAATCAACGGTTTTATATTAAATGATTAAAATTTATTACAAACGTATTCTCTCGAAAGGATGAATAATTATCCTTGAGAGCTGCTAGGTTATGCGAAAGATATAACAATGTCGCAGTGCATATAGCATGAACCTAATTTGTGCTTTATATAGAGCATAACTACACAATGTATAAGGAATCCTGTTATATCAATAACAAGGTAACCTATATAATTGCTTCTGAGATAAAGTCCTTCACCGCCTTGAGTTCCTGCTTTCTTTTCCTTATCGAAGATCAACTGATGTGATAAATACTAATTTTATTAACCCTGATATCATCATCCATTGATATCATCATCCTTTGATATCATCATCCGTTGACATCATCATCCGTTGACATCATCATCATCATCCGTTGATATATAAGTTATGAAGTGAACTTCTGATAGTTTCTGCTTGATATCATCAATTTCTTCTAACATGCTTGTCGCTAGTAAAACTTGAAATGGAGTCGCAAGTAAGGAGCTTGGAAATTAACTAAGCACTAGAGTTCCTCCTTGTCGCAAGTTACAAAGAGAAGATAACTCCCATGGCGCAAATTAATGTACTTTTGGAAAATTGTCAAATTTAAAAAATATGGATATAAATCAGCCACGTATCTCCTTCTTCTCTCTCAAGACTATCAGTCAATATAAACAATAGATGTAGATTGAAAATGTAACTCTCCAATTCTAAATAGTGCGAAGCTCTTTCAAAATTGATTCAACACCATTTAAAACTTGATTTGACAAGGAGAGGTCATGTCCAATTTGATTCACACCATTTAAAGCCTTAAAAACTTGTAACACTCATTATTTAAAACTTCTTTAATTGTATTTTATATCATTTGATAAGAGCTTTAGATTTTTAGAGTGATAAGATGAACCCTAGATTGATAACTTGTTACTTTGGTTCTTTTTATATTTATAGCCTCAAATCTCTGTATTTGGAGTTGTAAGCAAACCCTCCGAGTATTTATACTTTTGATAACGAATATTTACTCATAATCTTGTTGTTTGCTTATTTCATTTTAGTTTCGATATTCCGATGCATTAAACTGTTGAAAATGAAAAACATATATTGACCCCCCTCTATATGTACCGTTTGGACCTAAAAATTGGTATCAGAGCTTGTTGATGGATATCAGATCCATTAGATTAACAAGTTTTGGTTGTTGATTTTGGTTGTACGGAGTCTGGGAGTTCCTTCGGTGTGTAGATCTGAATTCAGGTTTGCTGGTTTTGACTTGACTGGGTTGGTATTGTTGACTGATTGGGTTATCATATTTGGTGACGGTATATTGCGAATTTTTCTTAGATATTAAAAGATGAGTTCTTAGAAGGTCAGTAGTATGAAGGTTCCTCAGTTTGATAAATTGAGATACGATATATGGAAGAAGAAAATGCTTTTATATATTCGGGCATCAAATCCAGAGTATATGAAGGTATTAAGAGAAGGAAGACATGTGCCGATGTAGGAGCATCCGGAGTTGCCTAATATGAGGTTGTCATGTCCTGAAGCAGAATGGACTGCTCGTAATAAAGAACTAATAGCTCTGAATGAAGGCCTGCAACTTATTTTGGTTGATTCGATGGATGATGATATGAGTCACCAAATTATGGTCTGTGAAAGTGCCAAGAACATGTGGGAGACCATAGAATTGCTTATGGAAGGAACTGAATATGTCAGGTAGAATCGACTGGATATCTTGACTTCACAATATGAGGCGTTTAAGTCCTTACCTGGAGAAAGCATAACACAAGTCTTTGAAAGATTTAATAATTTTTTAAATGAGTTAAGTATTAATGGCAAGACTTATCCTCAGAGAGAAGTCAACATGAATATTATGCTAGTCATACCTCACTATATGGAGAATAAGGCTTCATCTGTTTATGAACGAGTTGATTTTAAAACCATGACACTTGAGAAGTTGTATGGTAAGTTGAAGACACATAAGATGGAGCGGGAACAAAGGAAGATCATCTATGGTGGTGGTACAATTGATAGAAATAATTCTGAACTACTCAAGTCAACTGCTCTTGTAGCCAATGGAATCAAGGAGCTTGACATTACTGCTGAAAAACCTAAGTCTAAAGTTGAAACGCTCTTTAAAGTTGAGATGGATGACGGAAGCCTCTCTGGTAATCCTAGTGACTACTATACCATTAAGGAGCTGCAAGGTATGGAAGACCCTACTATGGCCAACTTAGCTGGGATGTTTAGTAACATCAGGTTTAGAAGGACGCAAGGCTTTTGGGGTTCTGGAAGCAGCAATCGTGGTCAGAGGTCAATTTCATCTTCTGGATCAGGTTACAAGACAGGGATGGTAGACAGAAGCAAGTTCAGATTCTACAATTGTGATGAGGTTGGGCACTTTGCCACTGAATGTAGCAAATCCCATCAAGCAAGGGATAAAGGCAAAGCTTATCAGAAGAAGGACTGGGTAGCTCAAAGAAGTATCCAGTGAAATCTTACATAGATGAAGGGAAGATCTGGGATGACACTGATGATGAAGAAGAGGAATATGGAAATATAGCATTGATGGAAAAATCTTCTTCTTAGGTAAAATTTCCAACTATTCATGATTTACCTCCATATAACTTGTGTGAGAATGAACAGCCTTCAGGCAGACTGTCCTAGTGTGTGGAAATGTTGTTTCTCATCACTATCTTAAGGCATGATGCAATACAAAGGAATGCATTAAAAAACATGATGTTGTAAAAGAAGTGTATAGAAATGTTAGTACTACACTAAGATGTACTCTGGCTGATGTCGAAGACCTTAAAGTAGAACTAAAGAAAGTTAAAGATGAAAATGATTAGTTATTTCTAGATAGGGCCAGTGTGGATAATCTTAAGCAAAATAATGCTTATTTAGAGCTGAAGATTAAGAAGCAGCCTGAGACGGAGGAAGAGCTTAAGAACAAGAATGCAGAATTAGAAACTAAATGGCATGATGTTAGGTCCCAAATTATCGTAAAAGGGGGGGTTAAATACGATAAAAACTAAATAAAAAATTCTTTCGAATCTTTAGCGGATATAATATTTAGTGCTCGGTTAGTGGTTTCGAGTTCTTGAGAGGAATAATGTATGGAACGATAAAAATGAGGAACACAAGATATTCGGGGAAATATATATTCGTATATAAATCCTCGAGGGTGTTGCTACACTCCGGTAAATAAATTAACCGCCTACAATCTAAGAACAAAAAAGTTCCTAGCTACTACAAAGATTTACAAATCAAATCCAATACAATAATCTAGCTTTTGTTTGTACTAGGATTTAATTACTGAGTAACGATTATAATGCCCCTATGAATATACAAGAGTTAAATCGGGCATTATAACGTTACTCCGGTGAGAAGTTAAACGGATATACAAATAGTTTGAAATCCTTTGTAAATCTCCGCTGCCATTTTCATTACTCTCTTGGGAGAGAAGATGAACGTAAAATAATTCAGAATGAATGGCTCTTTTTTCTTCTGCTGCAAATGTGTAGACTTTATCAATAATTTTGTGGCTGAGGATGAGAGTACTTCTGTGGCGATAACTTCTCTATGGCGACATATACTCACAGGTGTTGTACTTGAGATTTATAAAACAAAACAAATAACTCCTCTGGCGTCAATTTGTCTTAGAACACTCTGTGGTGACAAGCTCTATGGCGACACCTTCTTCTGTATAGCCTCTGTGGCGACACACTCCCCCTATATTGCCTTAAGAAATTTGTTCTAACACCTTCTGTGGCGACAGGGGCTTCTTTGGTGACAAAGGTTCCTTAGAGCAAATCCTCTGTGGTTACTTCTTCTGTGGCGGCAGTGGTTCCTTAGTGTCTTTACTTAGAGTATTTTTGGTTCTTTGTCCTTTTAAGTTTAAATTGTAATAAAATTAATTTATAAAATTAACTTTAAATATAACTTATATAAATAAACTAATTTAGATTTATAAAATAAACTTATTTAAAGTTTATAAGATAAATCAAATTAAGTTTATTAAATAAATTATAATGAAGTCCTTTAAATAAATTTATTTAATTTACCAATTAAACTTTAAGCTTCGCCAATCCCCTGAGTTGTTGAGCTATATACCCCGCGCACCTCTTCTCGTACTTTATCATATAAACGTTCAATCCAAGTACGTTCCTCAACTTAACAATCCTTCTATAAATAATACCCAGATTCCTTTCACGAGCTGTTAACGCCTAGTGCAACTGGTCTGGTTCACAGACGACTAACCCCGATTCAGGTCTTCGTATTATAGCCTTGATTACATTGTTAAGCTTGCCTCAACTTTATTGCTTCAAACACTGACTGTCAATAAACAACTGTACTTTCACTCGAATCCTTTCTGGTACTTTAGACAACGTCTTCATTAACCTATGTCTATACCCTATCTTCAATTCTTCAGATTCCTATGCTTCGAATACTGTCTATCTTCAATCAATGCCAATACACTGAAATCTTCCGGTAGCACTTGTATACTGAATCTTCAAACTTTCTGAAACCCTGAAAGTCTTTAACCTTTGTTCTTCAATGAGGCATGATCATATTAATGAACTTATTTCCGTGACCTGTAGACAGACTTCAGGATTTCTTCTAGTCTTTTGATTCTTTGTATTTGCCTTGTCTTCATTCTTCCTGATTTCTTGTGTAGACGTAGTATTATTAACCTGTCCTATTCTAGTGTTGTTATTGTGTTGAGTTATCACGTAACTGTTCATACAGCTACGTAGTCTCACCAACAATCTCCCCATATTTGATTGTTAAACTTAACAAACAAATTAAATAGAGAGGATAACTCAACTAACAACTAGAAAAAAATAATGTACTAGGACTTGTAAATAATGCTACTAGTTTTCTGGATCAAATACTGCATTTCCAGATTTCTTGAGTAATTGAAATGAGAGATGCTTGTTCCTCTAGCACTGAACTGATCTTCAAGTAGTTTCATCTTCATTCTCTTAATTCTTCAAATCTCTGCCAGATAATACTTCTTAGTCTTGAAGTAATAATCAGTAGCTTCTTTTGTACAACCATATTTCCTGTTGAGAAGCGCATATCTCTCTTGCTTCTCCCCCTATGAGAATCAACTGCTTAAAGGAGATCACCTTCGTCTACCACCTCTCCCGTACAATAGGATCCGCAGATTAGAACTAATGGTACTCCCCTTTTGGAAAACAGCCTCTCCCCTAATGAAGAATAGTGATGAACCAAATCACTTCTTCTGATGTTATGTGATGTACATGTGCTTTATCTTTTTCCTCCTCCCTGCTATTTCTCCCTCTTAGTTGAGGAATCCTCCAAACTATTATATAAGCTTTTATCTCCCCCTTAGAGAAGGAATGTATGCTGTTATCTGAAGGAGTTCTCGTATGTTACTTGGTTGGAAAATAAATAGCAGGTCATAGTCTGATCAACCATGTCCCTTTAAATACTGCAAGTATGACTTCACTGTTGATCATCCTGTTAACCAATATTTCCAACTCCTTATACCTCCCAAATGTGAGATCACCAATTGTTAGCTCCCAAATGTCCCGAAGTATTCTAATCTAATCTGTAAATGTTAGGTCCCTAAGAGTTAGGTTCCAATCATAAACAGATTCGAGACCCGAAGTATCAAGAACCATGTTTAGGGATATGCAATGGGATATGGTGTTTCTCTTTCTTCCTCACTGTGAGTGTGTGATTCTATTTAGTGTACCTCACAAGTGTTTCACTCTTCTCTCTACTCGTGTTTACACTCATTCTCACAAGTGTATCACTCCTCTCATAGCTCCAAAATCCAGCTGTACCTGCAAGGAAAATCACCTTAGCCATCCTTAAGGAGGTCACAGGTAGTGCAATGGGAGTTCGCAAATCCCCATCCTTGTTAGACTCGTCAGATGAATCTGAGTCATAATCTACAAGTTGCTAGTTTCCCTTTTAGGGTTCCAGATTTGAACTCTAGGAAGGTAGACAATGATCCAAAGAGTTTAGCATAAAGATCAAAGTTTCCTTCTAATGTCTGTGAAGACATTTCCTTGTGACTCATCAGGTAATATCTGAATCATTGTCGACAAGTTGCCGATCTGCACCTATGGCAGATCCACTATCCGCAGATGCATCCAGGTTTATTAGTCCTGGGGAGGTAGACACTGACCACTGACATATGGCTATTGGATCAGTATCCTCTCCTAACACCTGTAAAGGCAATTAGTCCATTAAAGAACCTTGAACAATCGAATCTGACCTTAAAATGGTCGAAACTCTTATTTCCGTCAACTCATCCTTTGTGTGTATAACCTTTCCTTGTGCATCAAGAATTGTTTATGTTTGAGGTGGTGACACTACATCGGATACCCCGGCCGATAGGCGAATTTCAATAGACGCACCCTGTTGAGAGGATGAATCTAGTAACTGTTTTATGCATTTTCAGCCATTACATCTTTTTGAAAAGATGTATGGGGGATAGCAGTTGTCTCAGTTTTGATTTATTTCAACTTTGTAGGACACAGAGCTGCTGGGTTAACTTCAGAACCTTCCTTATGTGGTGCACTAAGGCACTTTCTCCCTCACGCTCATTTATACTTCATTTTAGGGGTAAGAGAGTGTTGGTTGGTTCTGTTTCTGTTTTTGTCTTTACAGTCTGGGATAGAAGTTGTGGGTTTTCAACCTCATGACTATCAAATGAAAAGAATGCCATTAGAGGCTGAACCTGCATCACAGAATATATGGAAATATAGAGATAAAATGCACTTAAGATCTATAATGAATGAAAATTATGCATTTAATATTTTGAGAGAAATGATGTACAATAGTGATTTCAAAAGATTTTAATGAAATAAGCAATCACTAAAGTAGAAACAAGTTTGATTTTCTCCTAAAACTGTTCGAGTGCACAAGTCTGTTTTTATGCCTAAAAAGAAAAATGATTTGATAAGACACAGACTGATGACCTAGCAGTATTAAGAAGAGAAAGAAAGATTTTTTCTTTTAATATGAATGAGTTTTTGTAAAAGCATTGATCACTTAGGGTAAAGTCTAAGCAATTCTCATTCATGTCAAAAGCTCCATAATCTATCTTTATAAAATTATTATCAACAACATTGTTTATTGATAAATAATCTTAATAAGACTGACTATGCTGCTAATTTCAAATTGTAGTGAATCTGTTAAATATAGCAAAGCATATAAATTCACTAGAACTTAAAATCTCACAATTATTTGCAACAAAATATTAACAATATATCATTGACTGATACTTGTCAAGTACTTTAGATACCAATAATTATGTTGCATCATATTCTAAATATTAAAATAAGATATCAATAAATTAAATACCAATTATCTATCAAAAAGACATCATCATTCAATTTCATATATCGTACAATTGTTAACTCGTAACAACTGTAATATCTTAAACAATATTGGTTCGATTAATAAAGCAACATTAACCAACATTGACTTGTTTGCAATCTTAGAAAAATATTCTAAGTTCCATATACTTTGATCCATTGAGTATTGCATCTATTATCAAAGTGTTTAGGAATTTGCAAATAAGTATAAAAATTATTCTAAGTGGTCAACATATGTTTACTTCTAATAAAGCAAAATCTTCATTGACCATAGTTGTACTTCAAGAGATATTTTTACACTTTTTATATTAGTATAAGTGACTGAGGATAAACACTGATTACTTAGAGGAGTTCTAAGTAATGTCATAAATACTAATACTTCACAATTAGTTCATAATTAAACTCTTAACTAAGTATCATTGACTAATATGAGTCAAGAATCATCACACAACTAATCATGCTACAATCATGATTCTGATTTCATTGAATTCTTGAGATATAAGCATTCCTAAATTCACTAAAACTAAAATCTCATAATTAACTTATAACACATAAGTTACAATCAATATACTAGATATTGTTGACAGATTTAGTTATAATCAATCGTGCTGCTTATTTATTTTAAGTTAGTTTGAATTATGGAGCAAATAAAATCATTGAATTGCATCAATTTCCATAATCCAAACTTCCCAAAATAAATATTAGATAAATAAATACTAAATATCTATGAGTTAGATACTAGCACTTAAATATTTTATAATTATCCTTGAATAATCACCAAAAGGATATATGATTGATATACATGGCAATCACTCTCTGGATAATTAGTAATTTTAGAAATACTTTCTAAGTATATAAAATATTGAGAGTTTTATACACATAACTTAGAAAATACTTCAACTTTCAATATTAGTGATTTTAGAAATAAGCATTGATTACTTAGAAGAAAAATTCTAAATAATATCACTAATACTAAAAGTATCACAATTATTCGTACATGATACAAATAACTATGCTACATATTATTTTAACATAATTTAAATTATGAGACTGATATGGAATGGAATTGTCTACAGTCATAATTTAAATCAATTAAAAAATAATATTCAAACTTAATGCTATAATACTTAACTACCACAAATGTATATGACATTGTACTCATGATAATCAAGATAGTAGCACCAAGTATGAGGTACTGGATTACTGATAAATGCACAAGTCCTTTAAATATTGAAGATTTAATACTTGTGAACTTATATTACGAATTCCTTACAAATAGGATTTCCAACTGATACGCCTTGAATGATATCCCACACTTACAAATCAGTCTTGAAAAATTTACTTTAACAAGTGATTTGGTAAATGTTTATGCAAGTAACTCTTTGACTAAAAGACATGCTCTCGAAAGAAATGATACCTGGTGTGAAGGTGCCTTGTCATAGAATGTTCCACAGAGTTGTTGGATTTGAAGTTGTTTCTCATCATAACAAGAAATCAATCTTCTTCCATGAAGTTGACTGCTTCCTGAGATGTTTCTCCTGTCACTTAAGTTGACAGCTTCAGAGATGCTTCTCTAGTCTTACTTACAACCTGCATAATTTGTATCTATATATCCAAACATGTTAATCATAATATCTTTTGGGTACTTTACTCAAAGAGTTGATAGTCCCTTAAGATATCTAATAATCTTGTTAATAGCTATAAGATTGGATTCTCTAGGATCTACTTGGAACCTTGCACTTTAGCATCTTGAGAACATTACATGTTGTCTATTAGCATTTGAGTAAAGAGTGAGCTTGTCATGCCTCTATAGCTTGTCATTATACCTGAGTTGCACTGATCAAGCTTTAGTGGTTTCTGTTGGTAAGTTGTCTTGGCATGTTCAGAATCTTCCAAATTTTGCATCTTCAAAAGATCCTTAACTTACTTGTATTGCCATCATCTTTTTGGTTTACTTGGGCTCCTAAAAGAATTGTTCTTTTGGCTTGCTTGAGTTCCTAAAAGAATTATCCTATTGGCTTGCTTAAAGTAATCCCAAAAAGAATTGTAACCTTTCCAACACGCTCCTCCATACCTACTCTGCAATTACTTAGCAAATAATCTTGCACAAGTTTTTGTTAGTAGACCAACATATAACATTATCATTATATCATAGCACATATATAACATTATGTTTGTGCCTAGTGATAAGAGAGTTATTAATATGATGACTCTACTAGTTCATATTAAACTGTAACTTCAGATAGAGTGATATACCATGTCCTTGACGATTGCTTGAGTAGTAAACTAGTTCATACCAACCTGAAGTGAGCTTATGAAGAAGAGATATACAAAGTCCAATTGATCTGCTATTGCAAAGTCCATGAACTGTTTTGCATTGACTTCCTCTTTTGACTCACCAACCAGGAGTGCACTTATACACATCTAATAGAGTCCAATTCCAAGTGTAATGTGCATCATGTGCCTGATATATCATAATATCCTCAAGTCTCGTCACTGGTGCTTTCTGTTAGATACTGCTTCCTGATAATAACCTAGCATCCAGTTGAGCCTTGTCCCTCGTAACAATGCCATTGTCATCCAGTTTGACTTCTGGTTATCTTTGTAACAATTACAGTAGTGTCATTTAGTTTGGATACCAGCTTCCCTATAATCTGCTTGTTGACTGATTGAGTTCATCTTATTTTGCAATCACCCAAACAATCCGGATCTATCAGAGCTTCTGTAACTTTCTCAGTTTCTTCTTCAGATAGAAAACTAGAGAGATAATCATTCGCACTCAGTAGCCCTGCTACTCATTACTCCACCATCTGGAACACTTAAGAACTAGACTCTGGGAATAATATTGATATCAAACCCTTTGTCTCAGCAGATATGTTCTTGTAGTGTCCTCTGATTTTTAATGTGGTGTTGTATCTGACTAGTTGATCCTTCATTTTGCTCCCCCTAAGCTGTTGCTGGGATTTTCTGAAAATCCTTACCCTTGCTGAATGGCTTCATTAATGAAATGAGTTGTATTATACATTGCCATTCCACTGCTTGGATATGAATCATCAATACCATCAATTTCTCCTTTAACATCTTGGAGCATTGAGTTGTTGAACTGTGCACTTAGACTTGCAACCATCTTCTGTTGATCGACCACAAATGCCCTGTAGGTTGTAAACTTCACTGAGTATCCATGGAAAATATCCTAACAGTAGAACATTCTCTCCAAACACTTTGAGGTTATCCAGTGTTTGCTTCTATTGGCCATTAACTCATTAGTGGTCTTCATGTATACATCCCGATCAAGGTTTGATCTTACTTGTTGCAAACTATTTTGACTGCTCCAGCCTTTTGATATTTAGGAAGTCTTGATTAGCTTGATATTTACCTTATAGCTTTAATCATGTTCTAGTTCTTCCTTTGTACCACTCCATTCTGACACGGAGCTCCCAGTGCTGAATATGTCTCTACAGTTGCTTCCAGTTTGATCTCCTGATATGATCAATCACCATTTGTGATGTCTTATCTTGAGAATGCATGAACAACAACTTTGTTTCATAAGAGTAGTCAACCACCATCACTAATATATATATTTACTTTAATGTGATATTGTCTTTGACTTTTCTTTCCGACATGCCTCATATTTATCGTCTTCTGAATTCCAGATGAGGCAATCCTCTCACTAAACCCTTTTTGCAAAAGAGTTCCTTGAGTTGATGTTCAAGGGTGAGAGCTTCTAACTTACTCTTTAATCATAGCAAACTTCTCAATCTTCCTACCTTCAGATGAGACACTAATCCTTCATTGAATTGACATTTTGTCCTTTGATGTAGAACTGTCTGATAAGAGAATTTATGCCTTGATTCTCCAGAAAGGAAGTTGCTTCAATTGTTATCAATGACTCCAATAATTACTTGTTATCAGTGATAGCAATTGTTCAATCCATGCTGACATCCCTTTTCTGTATAGCTTGTCCTGTAATGAAAAACTTTGCTATCATCTTCAAAGATTATTGACAGAATAGCTTATGTCAATCACATTTGATTGTGAGGCTCTTTCCTTGATCACATGCCTTGAGTATCAAATACCAAGAATATATATGAATCAAATAACCTGTTACATCCTGCACTCACAAATTGATTAACAGTTCTTGGTACCCAACTTATCAGTTTGGGTCTAGATGAATTAGAGATTTTATCATAAACAGAGATAACAACAGCCACAACCTTATTAGGCATGATATGGAACAAACAAAATTAACAAATAAATTACTAATTCTATCTAGTCCAATCCTGTTGATAAATCTCATCTAGCTATCTCAATCCAATTATAAATAAATACATCTTAACAAATAATTCAGATCAAATGAATAAATCACATTGTATTAGGATACAGGAGATAAGCATAAACAAAGGTTTTATATGCTGGAAAAACATATATCTCACTAAAGCAATTAATTATGTTCAACAAATATTCAAACACATATTTAAGATCATCTAAAGTAACATGCACAAGTAAACATCAATCCTAGTTACCAGAAAAATAATCTAGTGAACTAGCAGCATTATCTATGTGTGATGCTATCATGCTTGTGCGAGTGTTAAACATTTAAACACTAAGATCTTATCATGCATTGAATATTTGAGAATAAAATATTGTAGTGGTTCAAGAAATTGAAACCTGAGATATGTGAGTTGGACCATCTTCAGATATTGCTATGAAAGCAAGATATTCATGATTCTCGTCAGTTGATCCATCCCAACTCTCTCCCGTGCACTATAAGTTTTGACTGGCTGCTTCCCTTAAGAAAAAATTCCACCTTTGTCTCAACTCTTCAACTGAATCCCTTCTCATCCTTGTTTGTCAAGCTTCTTGTTCTGTTGTAGCAAAATTCCTGATAGTTACTTGACGCATATTGCTTGTCAAACCTGTAGCTATCAAATCTTGTGTATGTCCCGTTCTCAGTCTTGTGATCACCTCTTGAACTGAATCTGTAAGAATCTCTGCTTCAGAATAGATAGGCTTGATCCTTGGATATAGATTATGTACTCCTTGTGAATCGGATCCGACTAAACTTCCCTGACATGTGAAACACTACCCTGACGTCCAGTCCCTCAAGTAATTCTACCTGAGCTTCTTCTGATCCAGCTATGAGTAACTCTTACATTCTATCCTGAGGTTCCAACTTCAATACATGTAACTGAGATATTTGTTTGTCCCCACTATTCTCTCTGACCTCCACAATTCCTACATGTATGATCTCACTGATTCCCGGATAAATATAGCATTGGTACAAACCACTGTGTGACTGTATAATCTGGAATCATAAAGTTGTCTTAATCCACTTTAAAAGCCCAGAGGAATCCTGATTCTACCAATACTTGAGTACCCTTAATTTAATATTTAAGAACATTTTAAGTTTCCAATATTTTAATTTTCTTAGAAAATAAATTAATCAAAAATAAATATTTACATAAAATTTAATTTTCAAGAATTTCGAATTTTCTTAAAAATTAAATAAAATATAAATTATTATTTAAGAAAAAATTAAATTTAAGAATTTTAAATTTTATGGAAAAATAAATAAATCAGAAATAAAAAATTATTAAGTGTTCTATGGCGATTCAGTGTGCACCTCTGTGTTTGTTCGAAAAAAAAAACTAAGTCATCTGTGGCGACTACAGGGTGAACCACACAGTTTCTTTTCTCATTCTTCTATGGCGACAATAATTTATGGCGACTATTTTCCCCTGTGGCGACTCCGACTGTGGCGAAGGTTCTGTGTGGCGACAAGAAAACAACAAGCTGCCTTAGATTAATTATCTGTCAGCCAACCAAAAACCTCAGCAGTTTTGTGCCCCGCGCGTGTGTTTCCAAAGCCGGTTGTACCGCGCGTGTACGTCACCAACAACAAACCTGTTCCTCTTTCATTAATATGCGCGTGAACTCCAAATATGGTAGGTAGAGGTAAACTAAAGAAAATAGCACCCATTTAAAAACAATTGGCAGCCATATTCTAGTTTAAGCAAATCTGGCAGCAAATTAATCTGAGGGAATTAATTTGAATTAAAAAATTTATTTACTAAAATGTTAATTAATAAATTAATTTAGTTAAATTTATAATATAAATTGATTTAAATTAAGTTCATATAATAAACTTATTTAAATTAAATTTATAAAATAAATTTTCTAAATCAAATTTATAAAATTAAAATTAAGTAAATAAAAATTAATAAAATAAATTAATTTAAGGATCCTGATTTGTGTATCAATCAGTAGGCTCTGATACCAATTGTTAGGTCCCGAATTATCGTAGAAGGGGGGGTTAAATACGATACTCACTAAATAAAAAATTCTTTCGAATCTTTAGCGGATAAAATATTTTGTGCTCGGTTAGTGGTTTCATGTTCTTGAGAGGAATAGTGTATGGAATGATAAAAACGAGGAACACAAGATATTCGGGGAAATATATATTCGTATATAAATCCTCGAGGGTGTTGCTACACTCCGGTAAATAAATTAACCGGCTACAATCTAAGAACAACAAAGTTCCTAGCTACCACAAAGATTTACAAATCAAATCATATACAATAATATAGTTTTTGTTTGTACAAGGATTTAATTACCGGGTAACGATTATAATGCCCCTATGAATATACAAGAGTTAAATCGGGCATTATAACGTTACCCCGGTGAGAAGTTAAACGAATATACAAATAGCTTAAACTGGTCTGGTTCACAGATTCCTTTCACGAGTTGTTGACGCCTAGTGCAACTGGTCTGGTTCACAGACGACTAACCCCGATTCAGGTCTTCGTATTATAACCTTGATTACATTGTTAAGCTTGCCTCAACTTTATTGCTTTAAACACTGACTGTCAATAAATAAGTGTACTTTCACTGGAATCCTTTCTAGTACTTTAGACAACGTCTTCATTAACCTCTGTCTATACCCTGTCTTCAATTCTTCAGATTCCTATTCTTCGAACACTTTCTATCTTCAATCAATGCCAATACACTGAAATCTTCCGGTAGCACTTGTATACTGAATCTTCAACCTTTCTGAAACCCTGAAAGTCTTTAACCTTTGTTCTTTACTAAGGCATGATCATATTAATGAACTTCTTTCAGTGACCTGTAGACCGACTTCAGGCTTTCTTCTAATCTTTTGATTCTTTATATTTTCCTTGTCTTCATTCTTCCTGATTTCTTGTGTAGATGTAGTATTATTAATCTGTCCTGTTCTAGTGTTGTTATTGTGTTGAGTTATCATGTAACTGTTCATACAGCTACGTAGTCTCACCAACACATGATTTTACTGATTCTGCAAATCTTGCTAAGAAGCTTATAGTTGATCAAGTAGTAGGTGGAAAGGTTGGGATAGGCCTAGACTACGACGAACTTAGAAAAGCTTATAAGAAATGAGTAGCACACCTCATATTCTTAAGGAAGCTAAGAAGCCGGTGTTTAAGAAAGCTACTGTTGAGCCCTTTGATGAAGATAATATTTATATTTACCATGAGATTCTTGTTGAGGATCTCGAGCTCTCAAGGAGACAAAAGGCAAAGAAACCTATGTCTGTTGCTAGTGATTCTAAAACTAAGAAGAATAGAAACATGAATGGAAGGATCGGAACTAATGGTCCTAGGAAGGTATGTAATAACTGTGGTTATGCTGGTCACCTTACTCATGCTTGTAGAAAAGTTAAAGTAGACAATGTTAATAATGCTTATGTGCATAACATGCCTAACAAGCCTAAAGTTTCTAAGTGTGATAAATCTGTTTGCATGTCATGTGTAGTTTCTTTCATGCAAACTTATCTTAATTCCACACACTCACATAATACATCTCATGATCATGATAAGAATGTTAGTAAGAACACTGGTAGATCAAAGACTTTAAGCCCTAAAGCTAGGAAATTGGCACATGTCACCAAGCACAAGAGTAAATCTGTTGGTGCTTCTGCCAGTGACAAGGAATCAGTCGATGATAAAGCAAAAAAAATATTAAGCTTGTTAATCATGTGAAGAAAATTGTTAAATATTCAAATGCTTATAAGTCTTCTGGACCCAACTTAGTTTGGGTACCAAAGAAAACTTACTCATCTTTATTTTCAGGCATTAAACAGAAGAAGGTCATGTGGATTCTGGACAGTGGATGTTCAATGCATATGACTAAAGATAGGCCCTCCTATTGAAAAAATTTCTCTGGTTGAAGGTCTTATGCATAATCTCCTCAGATATCGGGACTCCCCTTCATAAAAATCCATTAGAAATAGACGAAAAGGAAGATAAACTTTCCAAAGCAATTTCTACTATAAAAAGTCATCCCCTAGATAATGTTCTTAGAGACTTAAGGAAGGGAGTTCAAACGCGGTCACAAGTTCAAAACGTTGTGAATTATCTTAGTTTTTTATCTCAAATAGAACCTAAGACCGTGGAAGAGGCTTTATTAGACGAGGATTGGATCTCTATTATGCAAGAGGAATTACTCCAATTTTCTCGTAGTAAAGTTTGGGTACTTGTCCCAAAGCCTCGTGATACCTGTATAATTGGTACAAAATGGGTATTTCAAAATAAATTAGATGAAAATGGAACGGTAGTTCGAAATAAAGCGAGATTCATCGCACAAGGATATACCCAAATAGAAGGTATAGATTTTGATAAAACATATGCACCTGTAGCAAGAATTGAACCAATTCGAATGCTATTGGCTTATGCATGTCATAAGAATATCAAAGTATACCAAATGGATGTGAAATATGCATTCTTAAACGGGATCTTAGAAGAAGAAGTATATGTTAAACAACCTCCCGATTTTGAAGATGTAACTCATCCAGATTATGTCTATAAATTATATAAAGCTTTATATGGATTGAAACAAGCTCCAAGAGCTTGGTATGAAAGGTTGAGCAAGTACCTTTTAGAAAATAAATTTAAGATGGGAATGGCCGATAAAATCTTATTTACGAGGCAAGAAAAAGATGATATATTGTTCGTACAAATATACATAGATGGCATCATATTTGGTTCAACAAATTATGCACTATGTAAAGAATTCTTTGATAATATGAGTAAAGAATTTGAGATGAGTATAATGGGAGAATTAAACTTCTTTTTAGGAGTGCAAATAAAGCAATATGATGAAGATATCCACATCTCTCAATCAAAATATTGTAAAGAGATTTTGAAAAAATTTGAAATGGATAATTCCAAACCCATCTCTACTTCTATGTCTACATCCGATAAATTAACGGAAGATCCAAAAGGAATTCCTATAGACACAAAAAATATCGGGGAATGATTGGTAGCTTGCTCTATATCACTACAAGTCGTCTCCATATTCAATATAGTGTATGTAAGTGTGCTAGATTTCAAGTAGCACCAAAAGAATCTCATTTATCCACGATAAAAAGGATATTGAGGTATCTTAAAAGAACCACTGTTGTTGGTCTTTGGTATCTAAAAGAAATACCATTTGAATTAGTATGTTTTTCTGATTCAGACTATGCCGGGCACTTAGTCGACAGAAAAAGTACTAGTGGTACTTGTCAGTTTGTCGGTATCTTCCTAGTTTCTTGGTTTTCAGAGAAACAAAATTCCGTATCCATCTCGACAACAGAAGCTGAGTATATAGAAACTACAAAAGTGTTGTGCTCAAATATTGTGGATGAAGCAAACACTAGCTGACTATAATATAAAGTTTGATATGATCTCAATCTTATGTGATAATACGAGTGCTATTGATCTTAGCAAAACTCCGGTATTACATTCAAGATCTAAACATATAGAGGTGAGACATTACATATTACGTGATCATGTCAATAAAGGCGATATAAAAATGACTCATATAGATATTGAGTTTAATCTCGCTGACATATTCACGAAACTAATGAATTCTGAAAGATTCACTAAACTCTGTCTGGATTTAGGAAAGGTGGAATCAATGAAATAGATAGAAAATGAAAGAAATTATATTATCTATCGTCTGAGACTGTTTAAGCCATCTCACGAAAAAGATATTTTCCCGATCAAGTTACTAAGTCTCGTAAATTCAGATTTGTCAATAAAGAAATTTATATTATAAAAATGTCCTCATAAGATTTTATTATGTCTCAATATATATATATAATCTTACATATATATATAATCTTATATATATATATATATTTATTTGGATATTTTGGAAACTACTTTATCAAAAATATAATATGTTGGGAGCAGTTGATGATATCAAGCAGAAACTATCATAACTGTGAGCTTAATTGTGAATTCACAAGGTAAAAATACTGTTATTACTTTATCAGCATTTATTTTAAATACCGATTCAGTCTTTTCAGCATTTATTATATTTTTCATGATATAAATCATGTTGGTATGATTACTTCTAGACCTTATTTAAGGATTATCTCTAGTTGTATGACCACAGATCACCCTTCTTTAGCCACCTCTTCTTTCTGTAGGATAATCTTTCTGAGCCTTTTTTAGTGAGATGTGTGAAAAAGATTGAGAGATGCAGGTGCTCAGAGTACTAAAGAAACAGATGCTGAACAACAGTCTGTTGAACCTCAAGTAAACTCTGATGTACCAATGGCTATTAATCTCCCTGCAATTCTAAGTACTGATACATTCTTGCAGTCCATACATTCTTGCAGTCCATATATTCGACTATTCCACCATATGAGATAATCCCTATTTTGTTGAAAAAAGTCCATTTACTCCACTTTACCATCACTTGAGAAAATCCATGTTGTTGCTGAAGATGTAGTACCACAACAGTCCATTCATAAAGTTTCATCCATTTCAGAATCACCATAGGATTTTACATGAACTGAGGTCCTGGAAGTTAATTTTGAAGCTCCAATTCTTTTATCTAAAATACTTGAAGATGTGGAGTTAACTGCTGAAGGTGTGGAAGCTTCTGAAGCTACTGGATCATATACTACACATATTTCTAATTCTATTCTACATAGAGCTGGTGATGAAGTTCAACAATTAGTGCAAAATCCAGTTGTTGTTGAAGAATCTAATGATGGTGAAGAAGCTAATATTTCTAATGCTATTTTAGATCCTGAGGATGATCTTTTCTTCCCTGAATATATGTCGATGCATGTGAGACAACATAAAATGAAAGAGTTAGATGCTAAGAAGAAGCATGATTATTTTGATAATCCCTGGAATGCTCATTGGAAAGATGATACATATCCTATTTCTAGAACATAAGATGTTGCACATCTGTAAATAGCAGAACAGAAGATTACAAATCCTGATATGCTGAATCAACTTTAGTTGTCAGGTCCTTACACACAGCTCATGAAGCAACTACTACTCAAATCAATCAGATCAAAGAATCATTGATTGCTTCAAAACTGGCTACTCATCAGGAAATTCATAAAATTTGTTTACCAATAGTTGTTAGGCAAGCTAAAATTGAAGCCAGTCAAGCTATATTGGAAGCTAAATAAGCTCAAATGTCTAATCAACTTACAGAAGTACATAATTCAATGGAGTTGATTCTTTCTCTACTGCTTGGTGATGATGCCAAAAAGGGGGAGTATTGTTAAATCTAAATGCAAGCAGCTAACATTGACAAATATTGATGATTTCTCTACTGCTTGGTGATGATGCCAAAAAGGGGGAGTATTGTTAAATCTAAATGCAAGCAGCTAACATTGACAAATATTGATGATGAAAATCCTGATGGAGGTAATAAGGAGGGACAGAAGGATAGTAAAAGGAGAAGAGGTGAAGAGCTAGTTGGAGTTAGTGGTTCATCAAAAACAATCACTAGATTTCAGTCTAGACAAGGTGGAGAGAGTAAGAGGAATGAAAGAAGAGTAGAAGATTTGACTGTGACTACTAAAATGCAACAATCTTCACAAGTCACAACTGCTGCTGATGAAGACCAATGTATTCTGGAGATAGAAGATGGTGCTAAAGCAAGTCAATATCTTCAAACTCTGAAAGTTGAAGGAAGAAAGAAAACCTGTTCTACAATGATCCAAATATTCAATTATTTGACTCTTAGGTGAGTAGAAGAATATTTGTAAAAGAAAATCCTGGAGTTGATATTAAACAGCTAAGGCAAATGGAGGAAGACTTCAAGAATTCCATGAAGATAACAAATTCTGATATTGCTGTTATACTGATTCCTTCTAACAGACCAACCAGAGGTATAGTTATAAGGGAAATCAGTCATGCAGAGATGAAAGATCTCTCAGATCACAAGTTATTGGAACTGCTGAGAAGAAGCTTAAAGGAAAAGAGAAGATAAAATAAAAGTCAAAGATTTCAAAGTCTAAAGCCAAAGCTGGTGCAAAGAAGAAATCAGTATCTAAGGAATCTAAATCTCGAACACTAATAGATTCAATCTATACAATAGTTCAAGCTCATAATACTGAAGAAAAATGTGAAGAAGAAGAAATCAGTCAAGCTCACCAAAGAAGGAAGATTTATGGAGCTAACTGGGCTGATAAACTGAAGTTAACCTCTGACATTGCTCAAGTTAAAGAATCAGTTCAGAATAAAGAGTAAAGTCTGATATTCAATGAAGTAAGATTGAATATGCATACTTGATTATTGTATTTAGATAGTTTTGACATCATCAATTGGAAATTATCCATAATTTCATAATGAACAAGTTGGGGGAGATTGTTAGGAGAAATTGATGATATCAAGAAGAAACTATCAGAAGTTCACTTCAGAACTTATATTAACGGATGATGATGATGATGTCAACAGATGATGATATCAACGGATGATGATATCACGGATGATGATATCACGGATGATGAAATTAGTATGTCACATCAATTGATCTTCGATAAGGAAAAGGATACAGGAACTCAAAGCGATGAAGGACTTTATCTCAGAAGCATTGTATAGGTTTCCTTGTTATTTATTGAATAGGATTCCTTATACATTGTGTAGTTGTGCTCTATATAAAGCATATATTAGGTTCATGCTATATGCATTGCGATATTGTTATATCTTTCGCATAACCTAGCAGTTCTCAAGGATATATATATATACCTATATTTTCAGTTGCTTAAGGGCCTAACATAATATATATATATATATATATATATTTATTTATTTTTTGGATTAATTTTATCTATTTTAGACCCAGCCTAAACAAAATTATCCTAGCCCAATTTGTTTATCTAAATCCAAATAACAATTTTTCACAAATATATATATACGTGTATTTTCAATCAAGCCCAGCCCATTTGTTATCCAAAGCCCAGATTTTATAAAAATCTTCTAATCTTGACCATTGATCTATAACACAGATCAATCCTGGCCGTTCAAAGCATAGAATATATATACCCTAATACTGTTTCAACAGTACACTATTCTCCTCTATCAAACCCTAATCGGTCTTTTTCTCTCTCGCTTCTCTCTCTCCGCATCACCCCTCTTCTCTATCAAACCCTAAAAACCTAATTCTCGATCAAATTTTCTTCCTATTTTAATGAAATTGATTAGAGATTATCATTATCTAAAGTTATATATTTTAGTAATCATCAATCGTTTGAATGATTGATGAACTTTCGAGTTTGGGTTAGTAAAAATAAACCGATTTTGATGATAAAAATCAACGATTAATATATAAATCAATTGAGAATCATCAAATTAAACATTAGATTGATCGATTCATATATATATATACATACTCTCAATCTCTATTTTTCAATTTTTATGTAACCCTAACATGGTTCTTGAGTTTAATTACAGGAGAAGACCGAAATGATTGAAGAAATAACTCGAAGGGGATAAAACTTGAATGCGTGTGACGTGAATCGATAAATTGGATGTTAACTCAGTCTGCGACTGAGTCAACCGGGTAAGCCCGGTAAGCTAGGCCAGGCTACAGGCTCAGGTTAGTAATTTTTAATCTAAATTCACTTTAACTCGTGAAATATTTGTGGTCAAACTTGAGACTCTATGAATCTGTAATTAAGTATGTTTGAGTGAATATGGTTTGTGATTGTTGGTTTTGGTATACTCGAGTAAAGAGTATAGATTTGAATGTGGTTCATGTTATTTTTTATATATACTCAAGTTAAGGGTATAACTACTTGAATGAATAAACTGGAAAATTAATTCTTGTACTTGATTAAGGGCTTGTGATTTTTGATTAACAAGAATTTTATTTTACAACGAAGTAACAACTTTTCGAAGCTAGGAAATTATGTGCTCTCTGTGTATTATGGTCTAAAAATAAACAATGATTTATGTTATTTTGTTTTATAAATTGAATTAACTAAAGTCGTGTTTCTGAGGAAATTTCACTTATTACTTCTTATGTAATGTGATTGTTTGACCGGTGTCTGTTCATTTAAGAATAGTCTCTATAATTTGATATTTGTTAATAAACTGTGTGAGAGTTTTACGGTAAAAGAACTGATCAATTAATAGTTATGAATGATAGAACCTACATACCTACTTAAGGACATAGTGTCACTAAACTAGGTGCAAGCTGTCTGATTTATGTCAACTGTTAAGAATTATGTATATGAATAAGTAACATCTCATAAAAATCTCTGTATAATCAAAGAAACAATCAAAAAATTGCCTTGTGTTTATGGTCTGTTGAGAATTGTATAAATGTTATAATAAGGTATAAACTGTGATTAATTCTAAATAATCCATATAAATTTACCATGCTTACTTGGATACAAATAAGTACTGTGAACTTGCTTCTAAATTACTGTATTGTATTACGAGTTTGTGTATGACTTGATGAGAATCAAAGTATAAGTACTATATAATCTATTTATGTGATTAAAGGATAATCCTTAAAATTGATTTAATTTGTGTTATGTTTGGTGATCACGGAGGTTGTTATCCAAACTATGTTATGTTAAATAGCATTCCCCTAAGGCAAAATGATAAGATCACAAGCACACACAGCCCTCACAGTAAGACCTGGCAGTGGAGCCTTGAGTACCTCTATATATATATCACTGTTGTGATTAATGGCCACTTAGAACTTTTAGGTGGAATTTCACTTAAATATGCCGCACTTAAAATGTTATATCTGTTATTGATAGTTTGTGTGTTGTGTTACCTTGAATGCTATCTGAATAAAATGAAAACTGAGTAATCACTGATATAGAATGCATTATTATGTGTTAAATATGGAAAACATTCTCTGAGTTGCATTTTATTAAACACAAACCGCCTAAAGAAATAAATGTAACATTCTTTATTAAAAACTTAAAAGTGTGACAACCTTTCTGCACTAATCTATTCTCCTTTCTGAACATTCTTAAATGCATTTTTTATCACTTGCATAGGTCATAGGTTGTAGAGTAAGCTGCATTTCACATTTATGTCACACATTCTCCGAAATCTGTGTACTTTTTGTACTTGTAACAGTACTGAAACTGTATTTCCTAGGTACTATTTGTCACTATTTATAACACCCTCCAAATTCGGGGTATAGATTTGGGGCATTATTAATAACAACTACAAACTAAACCTTCACAAGCGGAATATAAATATGATATTTATCCCGAACTACTGCTACTCAGGATCTTTTAAGGTTAAGAGTTGAAAACAAGAATGACACACTAACTTTATTACAAACCCAAATAAAACAATCTGTCTCAAGAACTCTCTATGTTACAAAAATTTATTCTATCTACATTCTTACCACACAACTTTTATTCAAAACACACAAAACTTTTATTCCACCCAACATTACTACTTATCCTGTTACACCTGATCTGGTAGCTCAAAACTCTCTTCTGGAATAGGGAGGAACACTCTTGGTATAAGAGGTCCCGCCGCCTGACTCGCTTCTTGACTATGCGGGTCCTGATGGGTTTCATATTCTACCTTAACTGTAAAACAATAGGAATAACAATAAAAGGGGATGAGCCAAAATTGCTCAATAAGCCTGCAACAATATATATATAGTATAAAGAAAGAAGAATAAGTGAACCAATAAGCTGCTAGTTTGAACAACCATCTGTATCCGGATAGGATAATAATTTGCCAACACTGGCGAGTGCCAAATGAACAAGACTGGAAACAAGAACCAACATATGCACTATAACCCGATGATCAGTCAGGATATATTGCAGATTTATACCCAAATGCATAGACCCAACCAACATAAGGAGTACTCAGGCAACTATGGCCTATTAAATAAAGGTCTGGGTAAAACCCAGACCGTATCGTAACCATCCAGTCCAAAGCTTAACATCCGGAATAATCGGAATGCTTTTAATGTATCCCAGCATCAGGATATATCTTAATGTATGAACAAGGATAAAAGTATTGGAATATGAATAGAGGATTCAATAAATTGGGAGTAATCAAGAATCGAAATGAAATAGAAACAAGAATTAATAGATGTGTATTAGTGTATATGAAAAAGAATTATCAGAGTGCAACTGATATGTAAAATGGGGTATATTTCACTATTCTGAATTTAGAATAGGGGAAAAACTTGCCTTGCGCGTACTTAACCTGGTTCAACTCACCGCCTTCAGTCTCTAGCTTGATCTGCATTGCTGACACTGAACCAATCATAGAAAGATAGTCGTTTAGATAACTTACTACATACGCGTATCTCGAATTGATACTACGCAACCCTATCAATCTACCCATGCGTTTCTATCTGACTCACATATATACACATATAATTATATAGCACGTATGGTTCACATAATCACGTAAATCACATAGCATATAAGGCACATAATTAATTTTTAGACTTATAAATATTTTTTGAATCGATACTAGACTCATACCTGTATTAACTAACCCTATCTGATTTTATTACAATTTTTCGGGATTTATTTGACTTGAATCTAACCCTATTAGGGCATATAAACAATTAACTACCACAAGATCACTCTCTTCTGGAAGAAATTATGATTTGCAATTATTTTTATTGGGTTCGTTTCATTTTTCTGAGTGTAGGGGTCTTCGTATCGCTCAAATCGGACTAACGGTTTAATTATTATGAATTAAACAAGATTTAATTAATTAATAATTAATTATAATTAATTAATTATAATTAAATAATCCTTAATTATATTTTTAATTAATTAATTATTAATTATTGTATTTTAATTATGAATTAGATCGATTATTTATAAATAAACAATCGATACAATTAATTGATACGCTATTTATCGAATAAATATATATTACTCGAATTATAATCTGACTTAGGATCAATTACTCGTATGAATACGAGCTACTCGCGATTTTCGAATAACTATCGAACTGTTATTTTTATTATAGCTTATACGATTTATTAATCAATTGATGATCAGTATTTAATTATTCGATACGAATAATTAGTACGATATTCTTCGAATAAATATCGCTCGATTAATAACTCTCACTTAACGAATCACGACTCGAATAGGTACGAGTTACTCAGAATATTTAACTAATTATCGGATTATTATTCGTATTATTCGATTACTTATTTATTAATTAATTACCTAATTATTAATTAATTACCTAATTATTAACTAATTAGATAACTAATAAATAATTAGATAAATAATTAAATAATTAATTAAATAATTATATTCGAATTTCTAAATTAATAAAATAATTTAGAAATTATTTATTATATTTTTCAGAATTTAAATCTAATTTTTATTTGATTTTTAGAATTTATGAAAACTAATTTTGATTTTACAAAATATAATTAAATAATTATTAATCCAGAAACACAAATCAGAATTTAGGTTTAGGGTTTTTGGATCAAACCCTGGGTCGAAACCGGGTTAGAAACCGGGTCGAACCAGGGTCTTCAAGAACGAACCGGGTCTCCGGCCGGTTCTAAAACCCGGCAACGAGCCCAGGTTCCGGCAACAATTCCGGCTGCAAAACCACGATAATCCCTTCGTTTCTCACGTTTCCAGTCAATAACAACACCACAACAACGTTGCCTTCTTCCTCCTCCCTCCTTCGTTGGTAACGACGCCGGAAAAAATGAAAAACACGGTGGCGACGGCGGCGTTATCCGGCGAACACGAAATCGAAGCCGACATCGACATAACCGGTACGAATCGACTCAGAATTACATGATTTATTCATCTATATCATCATAATCATCTAACAAACAACGAATCGAACAACCTGAATTCAAGAATTAAATTCGAAATTAAAAAATAAAAAATCGAGTAATCAACAGATGAAATTGATAACATAAATCAATAGAGGATTGAAAGAGCTTCACAACGAGTACTCACATGATCAAATCGGTGCACAGAATCACGTTCAAACTTCGGTTTGATTCCAAGAACTCCAAACCCTAATTTTAGAGAATTGGGGATTTTTTAGATTTTTCTGATTTTTTATGATTAATTAACTAATTAATTAATAAAAATTAGGCTATTTATATTATGGAAAATAATACCCCTAAATAAAATTAAGGGGCTAATTACACTCCTAATAAAAATATTTGGCCCCAATTTTTATAATTTTTTGGTATTAATAATGAATTTTTAAATATCTAATAAATACAAAATAAATGTCAAAAATTCCCAAAAATTATGAATATTACAAAAATGCAAAGAAAAATGATGTATGATAATTTTATGATCATATAAAAATAAAAATGTGATTTTTGTGGGGTTTTTGGTACCCGAAGGGGTCCGGAAAAGTCATTTTTTGCGAAAAAGGTAAATTTGTAAAACGTCTAGGGGTTCAGAATATCGATATGGTATAGGTTGTTTTTGGCAAAATAGGGCCGATGATTTTGTTTGAAATACGGACTTTTAAAACATGGTTTGAGCTGTACGGGTTTTGATATAAAATATATAACTTACGATAAAACACTCAATAAATATCCAAAACACGTTTGGATCAAAACGGACAACACGTAACACATAGCAGTTAGGGTTTAATGACTCAACACATTTAATCACATAATAATACACATAATTTATCTTTATTATGATATAATACAAGCGTAATTTCTCGGTCGTTACACTATTTGCATATGTCAGCTATCAAATATCATACCTTAGCTGCAATATTCATATACCTAGGATATGGAATTATGCAAACCATGCCTCTGCACAGAACTTCTTTACAAACTACATTTAATGAAAATCACTGTTCATGAAAGGTAAAAGCTACTTTGCAGAAAATTATATTTTTAACTGATATTGAATTATGTGCTATGTGCATGCATATATACTTACATCTGCATCTGCATTCACACACAAACACAGTTCATTTGCATTCTTTATTTTACCAGTTATGAATCCAAATGCCAGACCATTCTACCCTAAGCCAACATCAACCTTCACAAATCCATATCTGCTGGATGATATGGAAAATAAGTTCTTCACCATAAATCCTCATCATTCAAAACTATAAACCCTTCAAACCCTAGAACCAGTCACCAAAGGCCATCTCTTACAAGAAACCACATAAAAGGTTTCAAAAATCACATTATCCCCTTCTATCAAAGCAGGAAATTTCAGATTCCCCATGCACCAAACCCTAGACCTGCCAAACCCTTTCAAGCCAGAGTTTATACCAGAAAAACAAACCTAAGACAAGAACCAAACACAAACACAAACACTAACAACTCTAAGCCTCCACCACCAGACCTTGCTAATCCTTCTAATTCCAAGAAATTCCTTGACTTAATCAAGAATGTTCAGCCTGGTATTTGTGTGAACCTAATCGGTGAAGTGGAGAGGGTCATTAGGCATGCTAAGTGGGAGGGATTGGTTTTTCATTTGAGTACGCAGTACTTCATACATCTCATGGGTGAGTTTTATTGTAATATGAACATCATTAGGGGTGTAGAGGGAGAGTTCATTTTACCACCACGGTGAACAAGAAAGTAATTTATGTTGATAATAAGAGTCTTAATATAGCACTACACCTTCCACTACATTTGTGTGAATTTCCATGTCATGACATCTATTCCTTGTTTGTGTTTAACAAAGCTGAGTATGAACTTATGCTTAGTGTCTTGTGTAAGTCTGATGTTCCATCTAGTCCTTGTGATGTTAAATATGGAATCCATTTTAAGCATTTTAAAGGAGTTTTTTAGCATCTTGCACTTATCATAAGGGAAAATGTCCTGCCCAAACCTAATTAAAGTAAATACTTTGATTTTTATGATTTTAAACTGACTTATCTTCTTTATAACAACAAAATCAACTTTAGCATTTCTTATGTCATTCTTCCCAATATGATAAATGCTAATCTGGTAGGATACATGCATATGTACTCCTCATCACTTGCTTTTTTCTTATGTGCAATATTCATCTTCCTGATAAGTTTGCTAATATAGGTGATTCACACATCGCAAATGAGCACATTAGGCCACAAATTCCACTCAAACACTGTGAACCACAAGAGGTTGAACAACTGTGATACCTCCTGTAATTAGAGAAGAAGATGTCTTCCTCTCTAATTATGAGTCCATCAGAGTCATGTTAATGAACTTAAAAATGAACTTAAAAATGAACTTAAGAGGGTTAAAAATGAAGACAATGAGATTAGTGACAAGGTAACATATCTAGAGGGTGTGAATGTGTCTTGTAAGAATAGAATTGCATATCTTGAGAACTTAGTTGCATCTACCCTAGGAAAATACTATATGACTGACCAAGAGATTGTGAATTCCTTTCAAGTTCAATTTCTGATGACTTAGCTATGGTTCATGAGTTAGAGGACATAGGTATGGATGCAAGGGGACCACTTATTGGAACTCTGCCTAATTTAGTTCATGTGTGCGATGATGTTGGTAATGTAATTGGGTGATCTATGTGATGCTTGTTGTTGGATGATTCTGTGCTGTGTTGCGCACATATTAATGAACTTCTTTCCATTACCTGGTTATGGAATTAGAGCATTAATTCCATCTTTTGATTCTTTGTGTTTATCCAGTCTTCATCTTCAGGGTTCCTGTGCTTCACAATTTAATATTATTTATTTGTTTCTGTTTCATGTTGAGTTATAATTCCTCGACTACATATTACGTTACATTATGCTTTACACTTAGTAATAGGTATATAAATAAAGTCAATGAAACCATATTATGTAAGGGCTGAACCCGTTTGTCAAAGATATTACCTATTTATGCAAATTTGTTTTTATCATCTTGTCTACCAATTTATTTAGGTATGAGGATCTAAAGCATGAAAGTCCCGAATGACAAAATGCCGAAAATAAAAGACAAGTATGAAATCAAATTAAATGATGCATAGATTAGATCCCAAAGAATCATAAATTATGTTACGAATGATATTTCCAAATCCTATCTATATATAATTGTGTGTTTATAATTAAAATTTAAATTGTGTGGAATTATAAATGTGGATGATCTATATGACTGAGTGCCTATAAACTAAATTTTTAATGTATTAGTTTATATAATTTTTTTTTGAAAAGAAAATCTTATCATTTAGTATTTTAAATGATAATCAAAAGTACTTCATTTTATATAAACTTTCAAATTTTATATCATTAAATTTCTAAAATCATAAGCTATTTTATGACATTTATTTTGTAATTTATGGAGGTGCATTTATATTTATAAAAATTGTTTTATATAAATTAGTTGATTTTTAAATTTCAAATTACTTAGTTGCTCATCCATGCAAATACCCTCCAATTCATACGCCACTAACCTTCTTCTATCCACCAAAAGATTAAACTACCTTTGCATGCACTTTTGCTTGGTTATTGGAGATGGGCACTTTAGTACATTCCAAATTCCATTATTGAATTAGTGCATGACGAACCGTAAAGAGAGGAGTTAACCCAAAACCACACTCCACTCAAGCTTATCATTTTTACTCTCAAATTTTCAGTCCTCCCCCTCTCTTTTTCTTCATTCGGCCGAAGCCCCTTCCTCATTCCCTTTAATTTTTCTTCATCAAATTCTTGCCATTCTAGTGTAATTCCATTACCCATTCATATAATATACACCTTACAAGAAGTTCCATGCTTAGGAGATGAAGTTTAATACTTGCATGTCTTGATTTTATGTGATCTCCAAAGAGAAACTCTTAGTTCATATGGATTAAAGAGTTCTCTATAAGATATACTTTTTATGTGCATAAACTAAGTGTTTCCATGAATAAAACTCTTTTAAAACATTTTCATGCTATTGATCTTTAGTTGTAAAGTCATATTCTACTTTGCATGTTAGAGATAGGGCATTATTTTCAAGTATAATCATGTTATATATGTTCTTCTTTTCGAAAATGTACATGCATGCTTAGTTAGTGTTAAATTCGACCTTATATATGCTTAAAAGGAATTGTTTCCTTCATATTCTACTTGATCTTAGTTGTTAAAAGGTAGTGTGCATGATATTTTGAAGTAGTTAAGTATTTTAAGTCGAAATTATGAGCTAATAACCCTCTTGTTTAGTCGAACTTGATTTAGTGATCATCTTTAGTTGCATGTTAAGTTTTATTTTGCAAGTTGGTACTATAGGGAATGGATGATCTCCATTATTGGTTGAGGTCTTAGTTTAGAGTCTTATAGTAGTAAATTTTCCTTGGTTGAGATTTAATTCGTGGTTTTAAAGTGGGAGTTAAGGTGGAAAGGCTAGGATAGAATTCTGAAATTTTTTCCAGATTTGCATGTGAGTTTTGTGTTGATTTTGAATGGGCATTTCTTAGGAATTGTTAGGCCCAAGCCACGGTGAGTTAAGACATGAGGTATAATTGAGTCTAGAAGTCACAAATTAGAGAAACCCAACCATTTAGTCAGGTGCACACACCAACATTTAGAATCTGTCCAGCAGGGGACAGTTTTGTTGCAACTTAGAAATGATGAGTTTTGACCATGTCATGGATAGGCCCTCACTATGACTTGGTTAGCCCCAGTTAGAGGGAGAGTAAGAGGAGTTTTTCCAGCCATAGTTCATAGGAATTGAGTTAGAATCATATGTCATAAGTTAGTACAAAACATGACACTTTTCTGTCCAGAAAAAAGGGGAACATTGGACTTTAAGCTTAGGCCCAGGTAGGCCCAAGCTAGGCCCTTGAGCCACACCAAGTTTGAGAGTTGCCTTATGGTCAGAAGAGTCTAGTGTAGAAGTTTAAGAGGTAAACTTGAAGTGTAAGGGTGTCAATTGTACTCATAAACCCATTGTGTCACCCTGAAATCACTATTATGAGCAAAATCACTTAACCTTTAGGTTTAGGGAACTTACGAATGAGGCCTAGGTTGACCACCATAGTTTTAAGATAGTATGAGGTCAAAACTAAGTCAGGGTCCATAAAAACTTGATGATTTAGAAAAGGCACTTCGAGTTATGAGGACGATATTAAGAGTTTTGACTAGTTTAGCATAACTAAGTGACTTGAGTAAGTGGAGTGAGATCATCCAAGCCTAGTGATGCAATATAGTGTGTATGGATATATTATTATGTACTTAAATGTGTTATGTGAACATGTGTGGCTATGTGAACTATTATGCTTATAAGGTAATTATAAGCGTGTATGTGGATATTAGCCTAAGTGCCAATGTGCGTAATTTCAGTTTATAATTAGGTTGAGTTAGTGATTATATATTATAATTAGGATATTATTATTTTGTGTAGGCTCTCAAAACGAGGGTAAACTTGCCATTAAAGTCAAGTGAAGCTCTAGTTGCTCCCACCTGCCAGTCAAGTCAAGCCTTTCTCAAGGCAAGTGTTTCAACCTACCTTTTTGTTTACACTGCAAGTGTGTGATAACCCAGTTTTTATATATGATCCGCGTATTCTAATTCACCTTGATATATATGATCTAAATGGTTTTAAATCTATCTTTCGTATTATATACAAATTCCATGAACCCTCAAGTATCTATTGCAAGTAGTTTAACTTTGCTTGGAGTCCAAGTAATTCACAAGTCATACCATGCTAATATACCAAGTAATTGTGATATGGAACCCTATGTAAGTTATACTCAGTAACCTTATCTTAATACCTAAAAATCAGCTATCCCTTAAAAGTCGTTCAAGATTTCTTGATAACCCTATTCTTTCTCCTAAAACATGATACCCTGTTATACTTTGAACTGATGCTCACCTTCTTTATATTTCAATACCTATGTCTTATCTGGAACCATTACCTTGAACCTAGTTTGACTTAGTTCCTTTATACTATCCGATAACCCTGCTAAATCTCATTGTAAAATTTCTTTTGAATAGAAACCTTACAATTCCCTTGATAAAGTATAGTCTAGTTGATCACAGCCTTGAAATTTAGTAGACCTATTCCCTATGCTTCAAAGTTGATCTAGAACCCTTGATAAAGATGCTCAATATTAAAAAAAATTAACTGTCACTTAGCATCAGTTTTTAAAATAAAAAGTTAAAATTTGGATTTCCAGTCCCAAAGGGGAACAAATATTTTCTTTAGATAGTGGATCTGGACTAAGACGCAAGTCCTTTCCGCTCTTAATTTATAGGCTTAAAAGTTGCCTAGGGATGCCATTAATGTTCTAGAACCCAGCGAGGTTCGGGATTACTTCGCGGCTGATCACCGACTGTAATCCGTAGCGTCATAAAATGTTTTTTGATAAGGAAATGATTTTGAATGGTTTTATTACAATAAAATATGCCATCATCCTGAAAGTTTATCTCTTGATACTATATTGTTGAATCTTTCAATTCCATTGTTAGTGTTTTATTCTTGTTTATGTAAATTATAGCGCTTGTTGAGCATTTGGCTCACTACTTGCTTACCCTGATATTACAGCTAGTAGATATGGTTGTGATGCCGATTTGTATATGTAATAACCCCAATTTTTGAGAAATTTTGAAACCCTTATGAATAGTGTTTTTGCTGAACGAGAAAACTTTTCATGCCACGCTATGTAGGGGTTCTGTTATTGATCTTATGGGATATTATTAGTACTCTATGTGGTATATAAGTGTATGTAAAGATCGTCAGAATCCAATTCCGAACACTTTGATTTTTCCCGGAAATCCACAAGATACGGAGAGAATTGAGTATAAGGTAACAGGATAAAAAGGATTTAAATTAAAGGATTATAAGAGAGGATCATAAAAGGAATACAATGTATTGAGAAAGGTTAAGGGAACCTAAGTAATAAGATCCCGGGTATGATCCTTCAAACGATAAACGAGAACGAAAGTTAAGCGAACCGTATAACAGATCAGCGGTCATTAGGCAAACGATTAGGAAGTTAATCAAAGGGATTAGTGGGAATGATGTCATCCAACCAATAGAAAGAGGACAAGGAGGGGAGGATGACATCATGAGGATGACATAGGCATGACAAGAAAGGAAGGAGATGTGGTGACTTTTTAACCACACAAAATCAAGGGCAACTAGGTAATTTACTAAATCAAACACAAAAACAAGCCAACCAAGCCAAGCAAATCATTTTCATCAAAACACAAAAACCATTCTCTCATCCAAGCAAGCTTGCTCTCGGCTTTTACTATTGCAAATGGAGGAGAAATTCAAAATCAAAGATCCAAGCTTCCTAAATTGGTGAGTTAATTCCATAATCATCTTCATGCTTAGTTAGGGTTATATCATGAGTTTAAGCCATCAATTCCTTCTCCATCTTCTCCATTTAATCAAAGAAGAAGACTATGAATAGTGTTTTCAAGTTTTTAACTTGAAGTTTTTCTTGTTTTCTTGAAGATCCAAGCATTCTTAAGACTTCTCAAAGCTTCTTAAGGCTTCCTAGCTCCTCCCACCACTTCAAGGAAGGTATACCATCTCCAAACCCTAGATTCCTATATATTATAAGATGATTTTGATTAGTAGGATGATATTGTAGCTTGTTGTTGTGATTAGAGTTTGGGATTTGAAATGGTAGTGAAATGGAATGGTAAATGTTGTGGTTTTGATTAAAAGAACTTAAGTATGATTAAAGTTAAGTTTAGGCATAAGTATGATTGATTAAATTGAATTGGTTGGGGTTGTTATGATGTGATAAGGATGGATGTTGGTTGTATGTTGGATTTGAGGTTGGTTTGTGGTTAGTTTTGAATGGTTTAAAATTGGGAAATCGCGTAAATATAGCCGTCGTAACGTCTGATTTTCTTTGGACTGTTTTTGTGCATAGCATTAGGACCCGAGAACCCCCTGCTAGTTTATGACCACTGCCATTTTTATATAGCTCATGTTATGAGCTTCGTTTTGATATGTAGTTCGTTCGATTCCGATGCACGGTTTAGGAGAAACGACCGTTTCAAGTAACGGCGTTTCGCGAACGAAACTTTTTCCCTCGCCTTACTTTGAAACATAGGTTAAAGACCAAAAAGGGTTAATTAATGTATGAAACATTTATGGTAAGTGTGTTAGGCATTTGGTAAGACACTCGCGAAGGAATCGCTTTAAAACTCGTAAAGGTTAAATTATTAAAAATGGTGGAGCCGAGGGTACCCGAGTGACTTAAGCAAATCAGTGAGCGCAAAACAAGCGTTAGAGTCTAAGTTAGTTAAAGTATAGATTTACAAGTGACTTTGGTTTAATTCCAACTTACTTGTTTATAGGTTACCAGACTCGTCCCGAGCCTTTTATCACCCCAAGTCGCTCAGGCAAGTATTCTATCCGTTATACTGTTGTTGTGATGTATACATGTGTATATGCATGATCTTGCGATAAATGCATATTGGTTATTTAGCAAATTCTTGCGATAGATTGTAGCATGTGATATGGTGTATATGCATGCCTGTCTCATATTCTTGAGTTATATATCTGTTGGTTCAGTTGATAATACCTATGCTAGAGGATAGCGATAACTTGCATATACCCTTAGTATAGGGACCCAAAGGTGAAAATATTTTCTAAAACCGGGAGTCGAGGATCCCAAGTAGATTTTGTATATATGGATATGGATATATATATATATATATATATATTTTTATATATATGGTTATAGTTTTCCAAACTATTAATCGAATAAGGTTTATTCGATAACTTTAACTTTATTTTATTATTGAATATTATTTCGAATATAATTCGAAGGCGTATGACTCCTTTTATTTATTTATTTGAATATTAGTTGAATATTCATTCGAGGACTTATGACTCCTTTTATTTTATTAATGAATATTATTTTGAATATTCATTCGAGGGCTTATGACCCTTTTATTTATTTATCTGAATATTATTTGAATATTCATTCGAAGGCTTATGACTCAGTTTATATTATTTAATGAATATTATTTGAATATTCATTTGAGGATCTATGACTCCGATTATTTGCTGAGGTATATTCTTTATTTTATTAAAGAATAAGATGTCAATAATCAAACTTATTTTCGATTATTCAAATAAAGATAATACTTTCATATAAGTATATCTTTGGTTATTTAATACTCGTTTCAAGTATAAGTTTTAATACTTCTACTTCAATTATTTTTATAAAGATTATTCTTTATGGGAATATTATTTAAATAATAATATTCAGTCATTTTCTAAATATTCTGGGGACTGATTTACTTCATTAAATCAGCTTTACTCCAAACACTCTATAAAGTGTTTTCGAGTCTTCAAAATGATTTTTAAAGTTAGAGCGGATCCCAAAACTCATTTTTATATTTAAGATCTTCCTTATTTTAAGGGGATTTAAATACTCGCTCAAAACCTGGAGAATCCGGCTCTGTGGTGTATTTTATATTCGCAACGAGGTTGCAGTTTTGGTAAATGAATTGATTACTTGCCCAATGTTCGGGAAGTAAGCCCATCTAATTGAGTCGGCATAAGTGACAGGCTGGGGTACGGTCTATTATTGTGTAAGTGGCTGGGTGGCAGTCCATCAACGCGTAAGAGGCCGGGTGGCGGTCCAGCACAAGGTCCTTATGAGGCCAGGGTGATGACCGGTGGGGGATTCATCCATCTACTAGTAGAAAAGGTTACTTATTGGTATCTTTGCCTGATCAGCAAGATATCTGGTTTATGCCAAAATTCTTTTCCTTTCCAAAATTCATTGGATATTTCAAACTCTGTTCATACTTTACATAACAGAGGTTCCAGGAAATGTTTAAGAGATATATATATATGTGGATATATATATATCGGGACTAAATAAAGTATCTCGTAACTTTATTTCATTCAATAATATTTCAAAGATTGAATCTATTCAAATCTTGTCTTGTAGTCTCATCTATGTGATGAACTTTTGAAACTGATTATAACTTGAACGGTGGTAGTTCAAGTAGTATGGGGAAAGATATAAGTATATTGGGGTATTTGGTAACCTCATCTTTTAAACTTATATCTAATTAATAATTGTCTTATGAATGACAAAGATTTTCAGAAAAACGTTGAGACAAGGTTAGATATATGAGATCACCTTGCAACGATATTTTTTTTATATAGTTATACACTGGGACTTTGTGTATATTATGCATGGAAGAGGACTTCCAATATTTTGAAAAGTATATATGTATATATACTGAATATTTTGCGACTTCATCGCATTAAGATATCAAACTTGGTTCATTTCTTTTGACCAAGACTTTCATAAGTATTATGAGTAGGCTCATATACTATTAATCATTATACATATTATTTTGGTGGGCTTGCTGCTCACCCTTGCTTTCTTCTTTCATCACACAACAACAGATAGAAAAGATGAACAGAACCAAGCTCTCGATTCGCAAGCGATTAGGAGACGTTCCGCAGTTTTCTAGAAGCATTGATGCCGCCGTAGCCGAGGTAGGAACTACCAATAGGCTAGGCTTTCAACTTTTGATGTACCAGATTTATTTATATTTATGAATTGTAATAATGGCAAAGAAATGTAAATTTATTCAGAAAACCTTTTAAGGTGTATTGGCAGATAATTATGGAATAAAATGACTTGTGGTTATTTTTTTGGATGTTCATCTCTGAGACTATAACGTGTGGTGTGTGTGTTTATTGTGGGGTCACAGTACAGAGTAGTTGAGTAATTATTAAGATTGGGTGTTATTAAGGGAAATGGAACTCGTGATGACCCGGATCCCCGACCCCGGATCTGGGGGTGTTACAGAAATGGTATCAGAGCTAAGCGTTATAAACCTCAGAGATGATGGGACGTTAAGATAATAAGTTCACTAAGATAATAAGAACTCTTGCCAAGTTCATAGTCGGGCTACCTAACGTAGTACTGACAGTTAAAACCCTTATGGGAACCCTTATAAATATCGTGATAGGAGCGTAGTTCGTTATCGTATATGGTAGCGGGACTCCGAACCCTGAGGTTGAGGAGCAACATCGCGATGATATTTTATTACTAATTGGAGATCGGATTGTGGATCCGATAGAGTGTCCTAATGCAGGACCGGATGATGTTGATATTGAGGATTTAGCGGTTGAGGATGTTGTCCTAGAAGGGATAGTTGTTGAGGAGGATCCCATGGAGGATCCTGACAAGATTGGATAAAGGACCACTGATGAATTGATGACCATGGTTAGGTCGACTACCAGAGGTAGGATTGGCCGGTCACTACAGGAGGTTCGTTCAAGTTGTAAAGATAGTAGCCCCTATAACGCGGCTTACTCGTAAGACTGAGAAGTTCGAATGGACAGAGAAATGCGAGAACAGCTTTCAAGAACTGAAGCAGAGGTTGGTGATGGCCCCTATGCTGGCATTGCCGGATGGAAAAGGAGATTTTGTGAAGTATAGTAACGCTTCGCACAAGGGCTTAGGGTGCGTGCTTATGCAGCACGGTAAGGTAATATGAAATTCGATATCCCCGCCCATGAGCTTAGGCTCGTGGCAATAGTTTTACCCTAAAGATGGAGGCACTACTTGTATGGAGGGAAGTGCGAGAATTACCTAAGCCATAAGTGCTCTAGTACATTTTCACGTAGAAAGAGCTCAACATATGCCAGAGGAGGCAGTTAGAGCTAATCAAGAATAATGATTGGGAGATTCTTTATCATTCGGGGAAAGCCAATATGGTGGCTGATGCCCTTAGTAAAAAGGAGAGACTCAAGATGATAATGTCTTTTGGAGAGTTTATAAGAGATTTTGAGAAAATGGAAACAGTAGTGAAGGTAACCGGAGCCGGTACCGAAAAGCTGTTTGAGATAGCAATACAGCCCGAATTATTGGAAAAGAACATATTGTGCCAGTAAAAGTGATGAATGAAGGCAGAGAGCCAATAAATAGATATGAGATTAATACCGAGAGAGATGATAAGGGAATAATGAGGTATTCCTATAGAATTTGGGTTCCAAATGTTTAAGAGCTTAAAGATGAAATCTTAGATGAGAGCCATAGTTTGAGGAATAAGATTTAGAGCAAACCCTGAACGTGATAGTCAGGGAGGTCGCCATCAAGATAGAAGGAACCCATGACATAATGGAGTGGAAAATAAGGATTTTAAATTAAAAGATGACCCCAATTATGGGGAGTAGGATGAAACATTTCATACTAAGGAAACAGAAAGTCGAGTAAGGAAAGGAGACCCGAGACGGTACTCCTATACGGCAATTCATGGACCTGTCTAAAAAGAACTTAGACTATTATCCCCAACCACCACCCTGAGGAGACAGTGCGGTGAGAAATTCTTTCAGGACCTTTAAGTCGCTAAGCTCTCAGAGTTCCATGGAACAAGCTGACCCAACCGAGGCAAGAGCCTGGCTAAAGGAAATAGAGGAATCATTTGAGATTCTAAATGATTGACGAACCACAAAGGACTGTTTTGTCACTTACCCTCCTAAGAGAGAGGCCACCCGCTGGTGAAAGGCCAAGGAAGGCACAGAGCAAGAGATTATAATAAACTGATTTAAGTCCAGTCAATTGTTTTCGGGAAAGTAATTCCCAAAGATAAGGAGATAGTGTAAAAGCTTTAGAGTCAGAACAAAGGCAGACGAGTATGATAAATTATGAATCTAAGTTATAAAAGTTGTCAAGATTCGTTCTGAGGACACGAATCCAGAATGATGGGATGTTTGAAATCAATGCTTATGTTGTGTTAGTTCATGAAATAATGATAAGGAAGTTGGGTATGAGGAAACCCTAAAGACTCGTAGTAATAGAAATAGAAAAGTAAGTAATCGTCAGGATGAGGGTGATTTACCATGAGTTAAAATTGATGGTTGAGGGCATAAGAGATACATATATATTATCCCCTGTAAGTTGGGAGGATTCGAAGAAACCTTGAGATAGTTCGAAGGATAAATAATGAGACGCGGATAGACTGAGGAGACAAGAAAGTAAGAAATTAAGAAAATTGGATGAAGGAAGTGACCTTCAAGAATGTGAAGTGTAAGACCGGTGGCTTGATACCCAGGAAGGGAGACGCCAGGTATGAAAGATATCCCAACATTGAGATGACTGTTGAGATAAATAACAAAAGTAAATAAGGATTTATTAAGAAGAAGTTCACGTTGAACACGACCAATATCTTCCAGATCATCCATGTGATCATTACCAAATCAGGAAAGAAAAGCGGATAACCATTTTTATCTTTTGGGGGCCATGTGGATTGACCTTAACTTGAATAAGGATGCTATTGTGAAATTCGGTATAGACTATCGAGGTGGAAATGATTGAATAAGATACCCTTATCAGGGATATATGACTTTATTTATCCATGGAAGGATGCTTGTACCTTTTTAAAGGTGGAATTAAGGATAGAACATCGGTAACTTAAAATGAATCCTAGGGGACTGCATAAAGGTTGGCATGTCACCCTTAATAGGGACAGTATGAGTTTTGACAGTATGATTGGGAAAGGGTTAAGGTAACAACAACCTTTAAGAATCAGTGGAGAAATTTTGCAGAAGTATATAGACAATGGTTCTACTATTAGTAAATGGTATTGTGATATGCCCTGTATCTAGGGAATACAGGAGGAACGATTGAAGGATAACCTTAGAGGTTTTACAAGGAGAAAGGAAATATTCAAAATTCTCAAGAATAAAAATGTTGATAAAGGAAATATGACATAATTATAATGATGCCAAGTGGGGCACGTGTTAAACCACGAGAAAGTATGGATCGAACCAGTAAAGGTCGAAATTATTCAGGGCAATTAAGACTTAAGATAAAAGATGTTCTAAGTATGATTGAGAGTCAGTCGTGACAGTGATTAACCTCTAAAGACTGAGGCAATAACTTATGGAAAAATGGTGATATTTTTTTTTACTCATCAGATTTTAAGGAATACATCTTCACAAAAGCAGTGATTGAAATAAGGTAGAAAATTTATTTGGAGGTGGTTAAAATGACATTGACTATAAGGAAATTTTAATATCAGGAAAGGCCAAAGAGGTGGCCGACACTTTAAAGGTAAGAGGATAATTATAGGCGCTTGTGCCAGAGGAATACAGTGATAATGGTTAAAACTGTGAAGGTTGTATTATGGTTTGGAAGATTGACATTCCTTCTGATGACTGTACAATACCCAACTGTAATAGTAGTTGGTAAAAGTTTAATTCGTGTAATCGCCATGAACGGGCTATCTATCTTAGGGGGTCCTATCTTGAGATAAGCCAGGACCATGTTTCAAAAAGGACTAGATGAACCCTTGAGTTAATTCTTCTATTTAGGGCGTATGATTAAGAATGGTATTAACCTACTATCGTTCCTTTGAGCGAAACTCTTCTGCAAATTTATCTGCTTCATGTCATGTATGTATGTCAGAATCAGGAGTGTACTCCATGAATTATGAATGGGGGTTATGTTAACTCCTTAGAAGAATTCGATACAACATGTATGGACTCCGTATGTTTAGATATTAAGATTTCATGGAAAGTGAATGACGACAGTAGGTCAGTGGTGGACCATAGTAATGCAGCAATGATTCTGCGAGTAATGAGCTGGTTACAACTATGAGAGTTGTATTGGAATGGGTGTTGAGATTGAGTACCACTAATCGGGTCGTGGTAGAGTATAAGTTATCATCGATAGACTAATTAAGTAGAGTATCTACCTGGTGAATAATTATTCTTTCTTATCAATAGAGAGTCGTATTATTATACGAGGAAGGTTGCGGTGCGAGCATAGAATCCTAGTAACGGTGATATATAGAATGAGATCCCAAATTCGATTTTCGATGTCGAGTGAGTTTCAAAGGTGATTGTGTATAAGCTCGAGGAAGAGCATGGGTCCATAGAATGATGGACGGGATAGCGAAAATATTTAGGCATGGGAAATACGAGGCTATAATGCTTAATGTTGATTTATATACGTATATGAATTGTTCTCCTATGACAAACCTCTATAGTTCAGAGGTAGGTTCCAAGCCAGATATTTTGTGGCAGTATATTTTTTTTTCACATATACAGTTCTCTTCAATTCGTTCTTTTCTCTTCTTTTCATTTCATGTAAGCTGAGAAGAACAACCCTTCCAAAAGGGGAGGTATTGCCGAATGACTATCTATCTGTGTGATAGAAGCCGAGTAGGATACCAGCTATTGTTTAATTGCTTGTCAAGTACTAAAGGCTGGCCACCTTCTGTACTAACTATGTAATATAACAAGTGTTCATGATCATAGTGATCTCTCAACAAATTCCTTTACTTCTATTTGATTGATCAAATTTTGGAAAATAGAAACAACTGAAAAAGGAGTAATAAAGTAGTGGTAGTATGCAGAATGGAAACACATTCGTGATACTAAGGTTGTCGTGGTCATTAAAAGGTTATAGAACGCTAACGAGCAAAAGTATAACCAGTATAATATTACGAACTGGAAAAGAATGGGTATTGAGAAGCAAAAGCTATAATGATTAGAAGCTATGATGAGAGTCTGTGTAATAGACTTGAAAGAATTTGGAATGATCACTTAACGTGGATTAAGTTATCTTACGACAATAGATCATATGTCAGTATTGAGATATCGCCTTACGAGATCCTTGAGGGAAGACAATATCGATCTCCCTTATGTTAGGATGAAGTTGTAGAGCGCAAGATGCTCGGACCCGCAGTAGTCCAAAGGACCAAGGATATGATAGATCTAATCAGAGGACGGCTGGTAGTAGCCCAAGATGGACATGATAAGTATGTTGATTTGACTCAAAAAGGATAAAGAGTATGAAATAGGGGGCCTAGTAATGTTATAGGTATCCCTTGGAAAGGATTGATGAGGTTCGGAAAGAAAGGAAAGCTAAGTCTACAAATTGTTGGACCCTTGGATATATTAAGACGTTTGGGAAGTTAGCATATGAGCTAGCCCTAACCCCGAACATGTAACAGGTCGTAACGTGTTTCACGTATCAATGTTAAGGAAGTGTAATTCAGATGCCAGATAAATAGAGGCATATGAGCGCATAGATATGCAACCCGACGTAACCTATATGGAGCAACCAGGAAGGGTTATAGAGTGAAAAGGAACAAGTGCTTAGGAGAAGGATTATCAAACTAGGCAGAGTTTGGGGGTAGAACCACAATGTGGGAAAATTGACTCGAGAGTTAGAAAGTGTAATGCTAAGAAAGTATCCCCATTTGTTTTCTATCTGATTCCGGGACGGAATCCTTTTAAGGAGGGGAGACTGTAATAACCCCAATTTTTGAGAAATTTTGAAACCCTTATGAATAGTGTTTTTGCTTAACGAGAAAACTTTTCATGCCACGCTATGTAGGGGTTCTGTTATTGATCTTATGGGATATTATTAGTACTCTATGTGGTATATAAGTGTATGTAAAGATCGTCAGAATCCAATTCCGAACACTTTGATTTTTCCCGGAAATCCACAAGATACGGAGAGAATTGAGTATAAGGTAACAGGATAAAAAGGATTTAAATTAAAGGATTATAAGAGAGGATCATAAAAGGAATACAATGTATTGAGAAAGGTTAAGGGAACCTAAGTAATAAGATCCCAGAACGAAAGTTAAGCGAACCGTATAACAGATCAGCGGTCATTAGGCAGACGATTAGGAAGTTAATCAAAGGGATTAGTGGGAATGATGTCATCCAACCAATAGAAAGAGGACAAGGAGGGGAGGATGACATCATGAGGATGACATAGGCATGACAAGAAAGGAAGGAGATGTGGTGACTTTTTAACCATACAAAATCAAGGGCAACTAGGTAATTTACTAAATCAAACATAAAAACAAGCCAACCAAGCCAAGCAAATCATTTTCATCAAAACACAAAAACCATTCTCTCATCCAAGCAAGCTTGCTCTCGGCTTTTACTATTGCAAATGGAGGAGAAATTCAAAATCAAAGATCCAAGCTTCCTAAATTGGTGAGTTAATTCCCTAATCATCTTCATGCTTAGTTAGGGCTATATCATGAGTTTAAGCCATCAATTCCTTCTCCATCTTCTCCATTTAATCAAAGAAGAAGACTATGAATAGTGTTTTCAAGTTTTTAACTTGAAGTTTTTCTTGTTTTCTTGAAGATCCAAGCATTCTTAAGACTTCTCAAAGCTTCTTAAGGCTTCCTAGCTCCTCCCACCACTTCAAGGAAGGTATACCATCTCCAAACCCTAGATTCCTATATATTATAAGATGATTTTGATTAGTAGGATGATATTGTAGCTTGTTGTTGTGATTAGAGTTTGGGATTTGAAATGGTAGTGAAATGGAATGGTAAATGTTGTGGTTTTGATTAAAAGAACTTAAGTATGATTAAAGTTAAGTTTAGGCATAAGTATGATTGATTAAATTGAATTGGTTGGGGTTGTTATGATGTGATAAGGATGGATGTTGGTTGTATGTTGGATTTGAGGTTGGTTTGTGGTTGGTTTTGAATGGTTTAAAATTGGGAAATCGCGTAAATATAGCCGTCGTAACGTCCGATTTTCTTTGGACTGTTTTTGTGCATAGCATTAGGACCCGAGAACCCCCTGCTAGTTTATGACCACTGCCATTTTTAGATAGCTCATGTTATGAGCTTCGTTTTGATATGTAGTTCGTTCGATTCCGATGCACGGTTTAGGAGAAACGACCGTTTCAAGTAACGGCGTTTTGCGAACGAAACTTTTTCCCTCGCCTTACTTTGAAACATAGGTTAAAGACCAAAAAGGGTTAATTAATGTATGAAACATTTATGGTAAGTGTGTTAGGCATTTGGTAAGACACTCGCGAAGGAATCGCTTTAAAACTCGTAAAGGTTAAATTATTAAAAATGGTGGAGCCGAGGGTACCCGAGTGACTTAAGCAAATCAGTGAGCACAAAACAAGCGTTAGAGTCTAAGTTAGTTAAAGTATAGATTTACAAGTGACTTTGGTTTAATTCCAACTTACTTGTTGTTTATAGGTTACCAGACTCGTCCCGAGCCTTTTATCACCCCAAGTCGCTCAGGCAAGTATTCTATCCGTTATACTGTTGTTGTGATGTATACATGTGTATATGCATGATCTTGCGATAAATGCATATTGGTTATTTAGCAAATTCTTGCGATATATTGTAGCATGTGATATGGTGTATATGCATGACTGTCTTATATTCTTGAGTTATATATCTGTTGGTTCAGTTGATAATACATATGCTAGAGGATAGCGGTAACTTGCATATATCCTTAGTATAGGGACCCAAAGGTGAAAATATTTTCTAAAACCGGGAGTCGAGGATCCCGAGTAGATTTTGTATATATGGATATGGATATATATATATATATTTTTATATATATATATATGGTTATAGTTTTCCAAACTATTAATCGAATAAGGTTTATTCGATAACTTTAACTTTATTTTATTATTGAATATTATTTCGAATATAATTCGAAGGCGTATGACTCCTTTTATTTATTTATTTGAATATTATTTGAATATTCATTCGAGGACTTATGACTCCTTTTATTTTATTAATGAATATTATTTTGAATATTCATTCGAGGGCTTATGACCCTTTTATTTATTTATCTGAATATTATTTGAATATTCATTCGAAGGCTTATGAATCAGTTTATATTATTTAATGAATATTATTTGAATATTCATTTGAGGATCTATGACTCCGATTATTTGCTGAGGTATATTCTTTATTTTATTAAAGAATAAGATGTCAATAATCAAACTTATTTTCGATTATTCAAATAAAGATAATACTTTCATATAAGTATATCTTTGGTTATTTAATACTCGTTTCAAGTATAAGTTTTAATACTTCTACTTCAATTATTTTTATAAAGATTATTCTTTATGGGAATATTATTTAAATAATAATATTCAGTCATTTTCTAAATATTCTGGGGACTGATTTACTTCATTAAATCAGCTTTACTCCAAACACTCTATAAAGTGTTTTCGAGTCTTCAAAATGATTTTTAAAGTTAGAGCGGATCCCAAAACTCATTTTTATATTTAAGATCTTCCTTATTTTAAGGGGATTTAAATACTCGCTCAAAACCTGGGGAATCCGGCTCTGTGGTGTATTTTATATTCGCAACGAGGTTGCAGTTTTGGAAAATGAATTGATTACTTGCCCAATGTTCGGGAAGTAAGCCCATCTAATTGAGTCGGCATAAGCGACAGGCCGGGGTACGGTCTATTATAGTGTAAGTGGCTGGGTGGCAGTCCATCAACGCGTAAGAGGCCGGGTGGCGGTCCAGCACAAGGTCCTTATGAGGCCAGGGTGATGACCGGTGGGGGATTCATCCATCTACTAGTAGAAAAGGTTACTTATTGGTATCTTTGCCTGATCACCAAGATATCTGGTTTATGCCAAAATTCTTTTCCTTTCCAAAATTCATTGGATGTTTCAAACTCTGTTCATACTTTACATAACAGAGGTTCCAGGAAATGTTTAAGAGATATATATATGTGGATATATATATATATATCGGGACTAAATAAAGTACCTCGTAACTTTATTTCATTCAATAATATTTCAAAGATTGAATGTATTCAAATCTTGTCTTGTAGTCTCATCTATGTGATGAACTTTTGAAACTGATTATAACTTGAACGGTGGTAGTTCAAGTAGTATGGGGAAAGATATAAGTATATTGGGGTATTTGGTAACCTCATCTTTTAAACTTATATCTAATTAATAACTGTCTTATGAATGACAAAGATTTTCAGAAAAACGTTGAGACAAGGTTAGATATATGAGATCACCTTGCAACGATATTTTTTTTATACAGTTATACACTGGGACTTTATGTATATTATGCATGGAAGAGGACTTCCAATATTTTGAAAAGTATATATGTATATATACTGAATATTTTGCGACTTCATCGTATTAAGATATCAAACTTGGTTCATTTCTTTTGACCAAGACTTTCATGAGTATTATGAGTAGGCTCATATACTATTAATCATTATACATATTATTTTGGTGGGCTTGCTGCTCACCCTTGCTTTCTTCTTTCATCACACAACAACAGATAGAAAAGATGAACAGAACCAAGCTCCCGATTCGCAAGTGATTAGGAGACGTTCCGCAGTTTTCTAGAAGCATTGATGTCGCCGTAGCCGAGGTAGGAACTACCAATAGGCTAGGCTTTCAACTTTTGATGTACCAGATTTATTTATATTTATGAATTGTAATAATGGCAAAGAAATGTAAATTTATTCAGAAAACCTTTTAAGGTGTATTGGCAGATAATTATGGAATAAAATGACTTGTGGTTATTTTTTTGGATGTTCATCTCTGAGACTATAACGTGTGGTGTGTGTGTTTATTGTGGGATCACAGTACAGAGTAGTTGAGTAATTATTAAGATTGGGTGTTATTAAGGGAAATGGAACTCGTGACGACCCGGATCCCCGACCCCGGATCTGGGGGTGTTACAGTATATTCGAGCTCAGGTAGGTAGTGATTTTGTGTGTGAGGACTCGATATTGGAATCAGGTTGTAATAGTTAATAGTGTTGGGTTGTTCCAAATCCTAAACTATAAAGATCTTGGATTCAGATGTATTTACTTCCTTTTATTAACTAATATAATTGCTCGTATATTTTCTTTTGGAATTGTTTGGGGCATGACAGGTTTTGGTATCAGAGCTACGGTTTAGAGTCCCTGGACAGCCCAAATAGGTTATATATGTATATAGGTTTATAGAATATTATACGAGAGTATAGGTATAGGATATTTGAGTCGTTCACTAATAATTCTCTTATATATATATCTATGCATTATTTGGCAGCAAATGGTGCATTCCTCATCATCTTTTGAACCGTCTGACACAATTGCTTTCTCCGTGTATGCTGAGTTGTGGCGTGAGTTCGACAGGCTTCAGGGAAATACGATCGAATGTTTGAGAGATTGAAGAACGTGTATTCGGACAGCCAAAACTATTAAGGAAAGCCTAAGGACCAGATGACTGCGAGACTTGAGACCTTGGCTCAGTATGTTAACACTAAGCTTGATGAGATGCCATTGCACCGAGACCGTACTAGCCAGTATACTATCCAGATGATTGTGGATGAGCTCCAGTGCATTGTGAAGACGCTTCATGAAGAGAAGGCTACCGGACCCCGTCCTGATGGAGTGGAGCCTTAGTTCTTTCCATTATCTACTTTTCATGTCATTGTATTGTTGGACTTTGTAGAATTCCCTGTTGTTTCCTTTAATTAAGCATGTTATCCCTAGATTCAGACTCTATTTCAATCTTGATGTACCTTGAACCTAATTTCAATAATTACGCACTATCGTTCTATTTGCTTTCAATTGTTCTTATGCTTTATATGCATCACCCTTATTATTTAATTTGAAACCCGATTGAATTAAATGACTTGTGACATCATAACCATGAAATTTTATGTATTGTTCATACATGTTTTGATATAACTTTTATTTCAGGATCATGCCACCTAAAAAGAAGAACCCGACAACAACTTCTACCACATATCCTAATATTCTTCGACTTTTGGAAACCTTACAACAGCAAACAAACGCTATAGCTCAACAACAACTAACTCTTCAACAATAATTCGAAAACCAATATAACCGTGAACCACACCAACCACCTGATCCACCAGTACTACCTCGACAAATTGTTAGTTTCAAAGCTTTTTGTAATGGGAATCCACCTGCATTCATGATACCACTGATCCAGTAATAGCTAATACATAGATTAGGGAAATGGAAAGAGCTTTTAAAATTGGTTCAGTTAGGAGAAGATTAGAAGACGTCATATGCTACTTATTTTCCGAAAGGGGAAGTCATCTATTGGTGGGATTCAGTGAAAGCTATGGAGACTAATCAGCCGGTTTCTTGGGAAAGGTTTAAGAGGTTATTCCAAGAAAAGTATTACCCTAAGTATATGCAGAATCAGATGGAGCTTAAATTTCTTGAATTGAAGCAAGGAAGTATGTCTTTATTTAAAATACGAGAAGAAGTGTACGGAGCTGTCAAGGTTTGTGACTAAGTATACCAACACTGAGCAAGAGAAAGCAAATAGATTCCAACAAGGATTAGAGCCTTGGATCAGAGATAGAGTGGCTATGTTTGTGCTTGATACTTATGCTGGAGTAGTATAGAAGGCTGCTATGATTGAGAGTAATGGGATACAGTCAAGGAAAGAAAATGATAACAAGAAGAGAAAGGTTCCATTTTATGGAGAGAAGTCTGAAGCTGGAAGCTCACAAGATAGGAGTATGAAAAAGATTGGATTCCACAAAGGCGGAAATTTTCAGAAGAAGGGAAATATGAACAAGAGAAAGGATTCTAAGGGGGACATCCAGTGAAGCCAATAACAAGTTGGAGAAAATAGATTTCAGAGACCAGGGTGCAAGCATTGTGGAAAAAGACATCCAGAAGTGTGTAATAAGTTGAACATGACATGCTATAGATGCAATCAGAAGGGACACTTGGCTAATGAGTGTAAGATACTGAAGCCGGGAGTTACATGCTATAAGTGTGGAAAGACAGGACATATAGCTAGGGAATGCAAGTCAACCGGACCAGTCAAGGCTTTGATGAACGTGGAAAGTACTAGTGCAAGCATGACAGCTGAGGTATTGGCATTACCTCCACCATCTACCGCAACTCCGCAAGCGACAACAAGGACATTTGATTTAAAGATGAAGGACGCTGTTCAGAATTCTGAGGTGATAAAAGGTAAACTTTTAATGAATAATGTTGAAGCTAAGGTATTGATTGATTCTGGAGTTACTAGATCTTTTATATCAGAAACTTTTGTTGATAAACTTAAATGTGATAAAATGACCCTGAACGAGGTAATAGATGTGGTAATTGTGAACCAAGAGAAGATTATGTGAGTCAATTATGTCCTAAGTGTGAGATTGATATTTCGGGGCATAAATTTTCAGCAGACTTGATACTTTTCAAGTTAGGGGAGTTTGACATAATCTTAGGCATGGATTGGTTAGGGAAGAATAATGCCCATATAGATTGTAAATATAAAAAAGTATATTTAAAGACAGAGATTGGAAAGAAAGTGGTATTTAAAGGTCAGAGGCAAGAGCAACTATTTTTTACAATCGTCCAGGCTAAGAAATTGCTTAGGAGAGGTTGCGAATCGTTCCCAGCCTATGTAGTGGATTCAGAAAGAGAGAGCCTCCGTATGGAAGATATCCCCGTAGTCAACAAATTTCCAGATGTGTTTCCAGATGAACTATCAGGTTTACTGCCCGATCGACAGATTGAGTTTGAGATCAACCTTGCTCCAGGCATGGAACCAGTTTCGAAGGCACCTTATAGAGTGGCACCAGCAGAAATGAAAGAGTTGGCGAGCCAGCTACAAGAATTGTTGGACAAAGGAGTGATACGCCCAAGTACGTCACCGTGGGGAACACCTGTTCTATTCGTAAAGAAGAAGGATGGAAGCATGAGGTTATGTATAAACTATCGGGAGTTGAATAAGATGACGATTAAGAACCGTTACCCGCTACCAAGGATAGATGATTTATTTGATCAGCTGAAAGGAGCTAAGTGCTTTTCCAAGATTGATTTAAGATCAGGATACCATCATTCAATATCAAAGAAGATGACATCCCGAAGACAGCATTCAGGACAAGATACAGACATTATGAATTCCTAGTAATGCCTTTTGGGTTAACTAATGCTCCTGCAGCATTTATGGATCTGATGAACCGGGTATTTAAAAAGTATTTGGACAAGTTTGTAGTGGTATTCATTGATGATATTCTTATATATTCAAAGTCAGAAGAAGAACATATTCATCATCTATGGTTAACATTGGAGATACTCTGACAAGAGAAGTTGTATGCCAAGTTTTCTAAGTGTGAGTTCTGTTTAAAGGAAGTTCAATTTTTGGGACATGTTATTGGAAATGAAGGAGTCAAAGTGGATCCGGAAAAGATTGAGCCAATTATGAGTTGGGAGAGACCAATGACACCTACGGAAGTGCGAAGTTTTCTAGGATTGGCGGGATATTATAGAAGGTTTGTTAAAGATTTCTCGAAAATTGCCACGCCATTGACTAAGTTGACTGGGAAGAATCAGAAATTTGAATGGAATGCAAAATGTGAAGATAGTTTTCAAGAATTGAAACAGAGGTTGGTTACAGCTCCGGTACTAGTATTACCAGACGATCAAGGAGACTTTATGATTTTCAGTGATGCTTCACATTAGGGCCTGAGTTGCGTGCTAATGCAACACAACAAGGTGATTGCGTATGTGTCAAGACAGTTAAAACCACATGAATTGAAGTATCCTACCCATGACTTGGAATTAGAACCTATAGTATTTGCACTTAAGATTTGGAGACATTACCTTTACGGAGCAAGGTGTGAGATCTACACGGATCACAAGAGTTTGAAGTATATTTTCACTCAGAAGGAGCTCAATATGAGGCAAAGGAGATGGTTGGAATTAATTAAGGACTATGATTGATCGATAAATTATCATCTGGGAAAGGCAAATGTGGTAGCTGATGCTTTGAGTAGGAAAGAGAGGTTGAATATGGCAGCGGTATTAAAGGAATTATCTAGAGAAATCAGGAAATTTGAATTAGAACTGTGTGTTGGTAGAAAAGATGAGGAGATTTGTTGTACTATGACTTTTCAGCCATCATTGTTAGAAAAGATAAAGAAATATCAGGAAGAAGTGATGAAACAGGAGAATAATCAACTGACCAGAGAAGAGATTTGTACTCAAAGGGACGAACAAGGTATATTAAGGTTTTCCTCAATAATTTGGATTCCTCATGTGACTGAATTGAAAAATGAGATATTGCAAGAAGCTCATAATTCTAGATTTTCAATCCATCCGGGAAGCACCAAGATGTACCAGGACTTAAAGCAGAACTTTTAATGGCCAAATATGAAGCGAAAAGTAGCAGAATGGGTTGCGAGGTGCTATACTTGTCAGAAAGTGAAGGCAGAACATCAAAGACCAAGCGGATTAATTCAGTCTTTAAAGATTCCAGAATGAAAGTGGGAAAACATTGCCATGGACTTTATAGTAGGATTACCACGAACGAAATCCGGACATGACGCTATATGGGTTATAGTTGATCGCCTTATGAAGTCGGCACATTTTCTTCCAATTAACGAGAGGTCTTCATGGGACAGATTGGTCCACCTGTATGTGCGTGAAATCGTATTACGACATGGCATACCTGTATCAATAGTTTCCGATAGAGATCCACGATTTAACTCGAGATTCTGGAAGTAATTTCAAGAAAGTCTTGGCACCAAGTTGAATATGAGTACGACGTATCATCCACATACTGATGGTCAAAGCGAGAGGACAATTCAAACAATTGAAGACATGTTATGTAGTTGTGTGATTGATTATGCGGGAAGTTGGGACGACCACCTGCCATTGGTAGAATTCTCCTATAACAACAACTATCACACCAGTATTGGCATGCCACCATGTGAAGCTTTATATGGACGGAAGTGCAGATCACCAACCAGCTGGGATGAAGTGGGAGAAAGAAAGATTTTAGGCCCGGAATTGGTGCAACAAATGCATGAGACAGTCAAATTAATTCAGAAGAGATTACTTACTGCTCAAGATAGGCAAAGAAAATATGCAGACCCGGCATGTAAGGATATCAGATTCCAAGTAGGTGAAGCCGTATTGCTGAAAGTATCACCAAGGAAAGGATTGTCTCAATTTGGCAAGAAAGAGAAGTTAGCACCTAGATATATTGGTCCTTTTGAAGTTTTGAGTCAAGTGGGAAAGGTGGCCTATGGATTAGCTTTGCCGCCTCAGTATCAGCATGTGCATAACGTGTTTCATGTGTCATTACTTAAGAAGTATAATCCTGATGCCAACCATGTGATAAAATATGAACCTATAGAGATTCAAGGAGACCTGTCATTTGTGGAGCAACCTGTCAAAATACTCGACTGGCAAGAGAAGAGTCTTAGAAATAAGTTGGTCAAGTTGGTAAGAGTACTTTGTAGAAATCCCAAGGTTGAAGAGTCAACGTGGGAACTAGAGTCGGATATGCGTAGCCGGTATCCTCACTTATTCTCCTAGATTCTGAGGACAAAATCCTTAAAGGGGGAGAGGATGTTACGACCGGTATTTCTAAACCCTATATATATATAATTGTATGTTTATAATTAAAATTTAAATTGTGTGGAATTATAAATGTGGATGATCTATATGATTGAGTGCCTATAAACTAAGTGTTTAAAGTATTAGTTTATATAAAAAAAATTGAAAAGAAACTCTGATCATTTAGTATTTTTAAATGATAGTCAAAAGTACTTCATTTTATATGAAAAATCGATGTTAAAAATATTTTAACAATAAACTTTTAAATTATATATCATTAAATTTCTAAAATTATAAGCTATTTTATGATATTTATTTTGTGATTTATGGAGGTGCATTTATATTTATAAAAATTGTTTTATATAAATAAGTTGATTTTTAAATTGCAAATTTCTTAGTTGCCCATCCATGCAAATACCCTCCAATTCAATTTAAAGGGCATAAGAGACAATTCATACCCCACTAACCTTCTTCTATCCACCAAAAGACTAAACTACCCTTGCATGTACTTTTGCTTGGTTATTGGAGGAGGGCACTTTAGTACATTCCAAATTCCACTATTGAATTAGTGCATGATGAACCATAAAGAGAGGAGTTAACCCAAAACCACACTCCACTCAAGCTCATCATTTTCACTCTCAAATTTTCTCTTCTCCCCCTATCTTTTTCTTCATTCGGCCGAAGCCCCTTCCCCCATTCCCTTCAATTTTTCTTCATCAAATCCTTGCCATTCTAGTGTAATTCCATTACTCATTCATATAATATACACCTTACAAGAAGTTCCATGCTTAGGAGATGAAGTTTAATGCTTGCATGTCCTGATTTTATGTGATCTCCAAAGAGAAACTCTTAATTCATGTGGATTAAAGAGTTCTCTATGAGATATACTTTTTGTGTGCATAAACTAGGTGTTTCCATGAATAAAACTCTTTTAAAACCTTTTCATGCTACTTATCTTTAGTTGTAAAGTCATATTCTACTTACATGTTAGAGATAGGGCATTATTTTCAAGTATGATCATGTTATATATGCTCTTCTTTTCAAAAATGTACATACATGCTTAGTTGGTGTTAAATTTAACCTTATATGTGCTTAAAACGAATTATTTCCTTGATATTATACTTAATCTTAGTTGTTTAAAGGTAGTGTAGATGATCTTTTAAAGTAGTTAAGTATTTTAAGTCGAATTTATGAGCTAATAACCCTCTTGTTTAGTCGAACTTGATTTGGTGATCATCTTGAGTTGCATGTTAAGTTTTATTTTGCATGTTAGTACTATAGGGCATGGATGATCTCCATTATTGGTTGAGGCCTTAGTTTAGAGTCTTATAGTAGTAAATTTTCCTTGGTTGAGATTTAATTCGAGGTTTTAAAGTGGGAGTTAAGGTGGAAATGCTAGGATAGAGTCTTGAAAATTTTTCCAGATTTGCATGTAAGTTTTTTGTTGATTTTGAATGGGAATTTCTTAGGAATTGTTAGGCCCAAGCCACGGGGAGTTAATAATTGGGGTATAATTGAGTCAAGAAGTCACAAATTAGAGAAACCCAGCCATTTAATAAGGTGCACACACCAAAATTTAGAATCTGTCCAGCAGAGGACAGTTTTGTTGAAACTTAGAAATGAGGAGTTTTGACCATGTTATGGGTAGGCCCTCACTAGGCCTTGGTTAGCCCTAGTTGTAGGGAGTGTTAGAGGAGTTTTTCCTGATATAGTTAATAGTAATTGAGTTAGAATCATGTGTCATAAGTTAGTACAAAACATGACACTTTTCTGTCCATAAAACAGGGGAACATTGGAATTTAAGCTTAGCCCTAGGTAGGCCCAAGCTAGGCCCTTGAGCCACTCCAAGTTTGAGAGTTGCCTTATGGTCAGAAGAGTCTATTGTAGAAGTTTGAGAGGTAAAATTGAAGTGTAAGGGTGTCAATTGTACTCATAAACCCATTGGTGTCACCCTGAAATCACTATAATGAGCAAAATCACTTAACCTTTAGTTTTAGGGAACTTATGGGTGAGGCCTGGGTTGACCACCATAGTTGTAAGATAGTATGAGTTCATTAGAGTGTAAGACCTAAGTCAGGGTCCATAAGAAATTGATGGTTTAGAAAAGGCACTTCGAGTTATGAGGACGATATTAAGAGTTTTGACTAGTTTGGCATAACTAAGTGACTTGAGTAAGTGGAGTGAGATCATCCAAGCCTAGTGATGCAATATAGTGTGTATGGATATATTATTATGTACTTAAATGTGTTATATGGACATGTGTGGCTATGTGAACTATTATGCTTATAAGGTAATTATAAGCATGTATGTGTATATAAGCCTAAGTGCCAATGTGCGTAATTTCGGTTTATAATTAGGCTCTAGAGACGAGGGTATATTTGCCATTAAAGTCGAGTGAAGCTCCAGTTGCTCCCACCTGCCAGTCAAGTCAAGCATTTCTCAAGGCAAGTGTTTCAACCTACTTTTTTGTTTACACTACAAGTGTGTGATAACCCAGTTTTTATATATGATGCGAGTATTTTAATTCACCTTGATATATATGATCCAAATGGTTTCAAATCTATCTTTCGTATTATATGCAAATGCCATGAACCCTCAAGTATCTATTGCAAGTAGTTTAACTTTGCTTGGAGATTTCTATGCAAGTAATTCACAAGTCATACCATGCTAATATACCAAGTAATTGTGATGTAGAACCGTATGCAAGTTATACTTAGTAACCTTATCTTGATACCTAAAAGTCAGTTATCCCTTAAAAGTTGTTTATGATTGCTTGATAACCCTATTCTTACTCCTAAAACATGATACCTTGTTATACTTTGAACTGATGCTCACCTTCTTTATATTTCAATACCTATGTCTTATCCGGAACCATTACCTTGAACCTAGTTTGACTTAGTTCCTTCATACTATCCGATAACTCTGCTAAATCTCATTGTCAAATTCCTTGTAAATAGAAACCTTGTAATTCCCTTGATAAAGTATAGTCTAGTTGATCATGGCCTTGAAATTTAGTGGACCTAATCCCTATGCTTCAAAGTTGATCTAGAACCCTTGATAAAGATGCTCACTGTTTAAGAAATTAACCGTCACTTGGCATCAGTTTTTAAAATAAAATGTTAAAATTTGGATTTCCAGTCCCAAAGGGGCATAAATATTTTCTTTAGATAGTGGATCTGGACTGAGATGCAAGTCCTTTCCGATTTTAATTTATAGGCTTAAAAGTTGCCTATGGATCCCATTAATGTTCTAGAACCCAGCGAGGTTCTGGATTACTTCGCGGTTGATCACCGGCTGTAATCCATACCGTCATAAAATGGTTTTTGATAAGGAAATGGTTTTGAATGGTTTTATTACAATAAAAGATGCCATCATCCTGAAAGTTTATCTCTTGATACTATATTATTGAATCTTTCAATTCAATTGTTAGTGTTTTATTCTTGTTTATGTATATTATAGCGCTTGTTGAGCATTTGGCTCACTACTTGCTTACCTTGATATTATAGCTAGTAGATATGGTTAGATTTAAGCAGACAGCGTGTAAGACTTGTGATGCCGATTCGTATGTTCGAGCTCAGGTAGTTAGTGATTTTGTGTGTGAGGACTCGATATTGGAATCGGGTTGTAATAGTTAATAGTGTTGGGTTGTTCGAAACCCTAAACTATAAACATCTTGGATTCAGATGTATTTACTTCCTTTTTTTAACTAATATAATTGCTCGTATATTGTCTTTTATAATTGTTTGGGGCGTGACAAATTATTCCCGAAGAAATAATAGGTTACAAACCATGAAAGATCAAATAAATAAAATCTGAATAAAAATCCACATATGGCATCTAAAGCCATGCAAGGCCATCACAATCACTCGTATGAATAATCCTCCTCCTCTTCTTCTTCGTTCCCGTCTTCCTGAGAAACCTCGTCCTCCTATTCTTCGCCATCTTCATCTGAACCATCCTCGGAGGAAGAGCTGCTACTTCCTAGAACCGGCTCCCGGATCTTCCCGTAGAGATCCGCCTTGGAGCTAGGGCTTCCTGAAGGAGCTTTTCCCTTAGAACCAAAAGCCCCGTGGCTCGAACTAGAAAGAGACTGCTAGCAGGAGGTCTCGGGCATAGACCCAAATGCCTATCCGGTAGATCCATACTAAGAACATCCCAAGGGCAAGTGAAAAGGCTCGGATCAACCACATCTACATACATGCCATAGACGTCCTTGACACCCCTTTTCCATCCTATAGCCAGGTTCGCAGGGCGCATCTGATCATCATGATCATCCATCTTCTGAAGGAACTCTTTGGATCCATGATACACATTCACAAGCTTTCTCCACTCCATATTCCTCCTTTTCATCTCATTTGATTGATTTTTCTCAAGGAGAGTAGCTTTATCCTCTGCTTGGTGTGCCTAAGACTCTCATTCATCTAAAGATATCTTCATTTTGTTCATGGAGGTTTACAGTGCAGCGTAGTCATTCCTCACCTTGATGCTTTGTGTGGAAGATGTAGCAAAATAGGCATTGGCCTAGCAAAGAAAATAAAAAAGAGAAGTCATAACAGGTCTAAATCCAAAGGGAATAGTAGAGGTAAAATACTAAGATCGAGCAAAACTCAAGACGGTCGAGTCCCCAACATAGAGAGTCCCGGCCTGACCTTCACGATGAACTGATCCCGGCCGACCAAGACTAGGATAGGCCGATTCCACCTCATAGAGCCCTTTAGGCTGACTAGAACCTCTTGGAATAGTGATCCAGGGCCTCTTGGAGCATTTCCCGTGACCCTCCTGTGAAAATTTTGTGAAAACTCTGAAGAAAATTCACTAAAAGAAGTACACTTGAACAAAAATGTTTACAAGATAAGATTTACCTGGTACAAGGCGTGAGCCTCTAACACCTCGGACTCGAGCAATTTATCACCCGATGAGACGTGAAGAAGGTTTGGAGGAGTAATGTAATTATTGGACCATTCAAGAGCAAGGGCCGGACTTTCGAACACTAAGTCATTGGTAAATAAGCCCCATGAAGGTTCGAAGGGGATCTTCACGTTTCTAGATGAATCCTTTGCCCTTTCCTTTCCAGAGCCAGAAGCCTCAAAGGAACTCCGGGACTTTGGGAATGCGATGAACCTGCTTGGGAGCTTCCCAGGCCATCATTCCCGTAATCATGTCACTCTTATCAGTCAGTGCATCCAGAGCCTCAGTAGCTGAAACAAAACAAAGAAAATATTGATATAAGCACAAACCTAGCCAAGTTTGAGATAGAATAAAAATAAATACCCTCTCTAGAAAGGCTGCTATTGCCAGCCTCGACGAGCTTCGTCTCCGTAACAAACTCCCAATAAGGGGTCCTTCTATTATCAACAATAAGGCGATTGCGATCCTAGAGCTCAGCATCTATGAGGTGGATGATGTAGTGAGCAATGTCTACTGGACAGCTGAAATTACGCCTGAAGTAGACTCCCTAGTCGCCCTCCTTCCAGTCCAATACCACAAATGTTTTATTCCACTGGTGATAAAATCGTGGAGAGAATGTGTGTTCAGACTATGAGGAACACGGGGCCTGTATTGTAGAAGAACCCAGCAGGGCCTAGATATGCCTTTAACATGAAAATACTTTGGAACTTTGAGAAACTTAGTGGAATACATAGTTCGTTGCACCTCACGATGAACACAATAATGAAAGGCCACCCGTTGGGGTAAAGCTGACACGGGTGGACCTTCAACTTAGCAAGGAGTCTCGAAATGAAGCGATGCAGGGGAAACCTTATCCTGGATTTAAAATCTGCCTTATACATATAATCTATTGGCACTCAAGTTGCAAGTCCTCTCACCGAAATTGGCCTGGAAAACCTCTACACAGTCAGGCCAGGTGTCACACCCCCAACTTTAACAGCAAAATAAATATAGTTATTACATCATTTTTATGAAGAATACACAACCAAATCCAAGATCTTACAGTTTAGGGTTTGGAACAGCCCAACATTACCAACTATTACATCTGATTACAAATACCGAGTCCTCACACAACTATTATTACTTATTCTACCTGAGCTCGAACATAAGCATCAGCATCACAGGTCTTACGGGCAGTCTGCTTGAATCTAACCATAGCTGCTAGCTGTAATATCAGGGTAAAGCAAGAAGTGAGCCAAATGCTCAACAAGTGCTAACAATACAACACAAAACATAAATCGAGATATACTTTTAAGAATGCCAATGGAAAGACATAACTAATGATAACGAGAGATAAAACTATGTGAGATGGCATCATTTTGCTTGTATCAAAACAATTTTAAAAATCATGTCTTAATCAAAATCATTTTATGACGCTACGGATTACAGCCGGTGATCATCCGCGAAGTAATCCCGAACCTCGCTGGGTTCTAAAACATTAACGGGAATCCCTAGGCAACTTTTAAGCCTAATATAAGTGTGGAAAGGACTCGCGTCTCAGTCCAGATCCACTATTCAAGAAAACATTTATCCCCCTTTGGGACTGAAAACCCATATTTTATTTATTTCAAAAGCTGATGCCGAATTGTAACAAAATCTCTTTTAACAGTACATATTTTTATTAAGGGAATATAGATCAACTCGAGACACGGGAAATATGGTACTAAATCTCAGGGCCATGATTCACAAAACTAAACTCTATTAGGGTAACTGAATGGTTTTCATGTATCAAAGTTTGGACAAGGGAATTTAGTGAGGCTATTGGATATCATGAAAGGAAGTGCCAAATTGGGCTTAAAACAATGGTTTCTCATCAAGGTTCAAGTGCTGGATCATCAAGAATGTAAGCTTCATGAATACTAAGGGTGTTAAGGTATGAAGAAATGATTTTTAGCTCAGGATATATCAGAATTGACAAGTTTTAGGATAAGAAAGAGGGGTATCAATCAATTAGGAATCATGTTGGTAAGTTTCTGACTATTAGAGTTCAAGGTAAGGTTCTATAGGGGTTCAAGTATCAGGATGAGATATCAATACTTAGGAATCATTAGCATAGTAATCAAGAGGATCAATCAAGTAATAGAACAACTCTTTATTTTATCATGGCATTTAACTATCATGAAAAGACTTTTGAACTACTTGCAATACATACTCGAGGGTTCATGGCATTTCTATATAATTCAAAGATAAGCGAGAGATACGCTTGATTTAATATATCAAATGACACAGGATAGTTGCAACATTGTTTGAACTATTAGCAGTGAATATGAAAGACAAATTGAATCACTTGCCTTGAGATAGGCTGGTCTGGTCAGACTGGTAGGAGCAACTGGAGCTTCACTCGACTTTTATGGCAAGTTTTCCCTCGTCTCGAGATCCTACATAAATAATAATAATCATCATTATAATATATTCTTACCATCTCAACCTATTTACAACCCGAAATTAAACACGTATGACACTTAGGCCTATATGCACTTAATTTATATCCACCTTTATATTTCAAATGTACACACGTAGCCACATAATCACATATCGTATATTAATACCAAATAACACCATAATGCAACACTAGGCTTGGATGATCTCGACTCACAACTTAAGTCACTTGGTCGCTAAACTAGACAAGATCTTCAAATTTTGGCTTCCTAACTCGATGTGTCTTTCCTAAATTATCCAAAAACTATTGACCCTCAGTTGTGACTTTTGCTCTACTGACCTTATACTATCTTACAACTATGGTGGTCGACCTAATACTCACTTCTAAGTGTTCTAAAACTATGTGATAAGTGAAAGTACTCACTGGTGCAAATTTCAGAATGACAACTATGGTTTCTTGAGTACATTAGACACTCTTAAACTACAAGTTTTCCTTCAAAACTTTTACACAAGACTCTCCTGACCTAAGGGCATCTCACAAACTTGATGTGGCTCAAGGGCCTGGCTTGGGCCTTCTTGGGCCTAAGCTAAAAGTCCAAGGTTCCCCTGTTTTTCTGGGCAGAAAATGCCCTGACTTGAATTAACTTGTGACACATGGTTCTAACTCATATCCTATGAAATATGGTTGGAAAAACTTCTCTGACACTCCCTATAACTAAGGCCCAATTGGGCCTAATGAGGGCCTACCCATGACATGGTCAAATCTCCCTATTTCTAAGTTGCAACAAAACTGTCCCCTGCTGGACAGAGTTTGTTATTCTACTTGTGCACCTAACCAAATGACATGCAAACCTCCAACCAACTCCTAAAACCTTTTATATACTCCCAATACTAACTTCTGGTAGCTTGGGCCTCAAAGTGCACACCAATGACATGGTCAAAACTCACTCTAAACCTCAGGGTGCTATACTGATTTTTCTGCAGAAACTATAACTCTCATTTTCCAAGGTTTTGACTTGACAAACTCAACTAACAACAACTCAATACTTAAACCAAGACTTATACATGGTATTCTACTGAACTAACTCCCTTATTCTCAAAATAACCTTGGTGAGATCATCCTTACCTAAGGTACAATTATGGCAAAACAAAAGAGACTACACTTCACAAATCACAAATCTTCATGCGTTTGAAACAACAAGATATATATTTTTATAAAAGATAACCACGAATTATTACCATGCAACAAGAAGTATAAATCAATATTAACACATTATTCCTACTGAAATTAAGGCTCACTAACAAAATCTTTTCAAATGATCAAAATCTTACAACATTCTAAGAGAAATCCACATGCATGCATGCCTTCGGGTTTTTCAAACCAAAACAACACATTTTCTACATATGTTCTATCATAAAATTGACATGCAAGCCTAGCATAAGATATAACTAGATGATCACTTAGCATGCAAAGAGTTTTATCAAATTTTCACCACAAAATTCAAGTCATTATCACATAAACATGCAAAAATTGATTTAAGCAACAAGAATAGTCTTAAGGACCATTCATTCGGCTCCTATATGGTCATGGCCGAATGAAATGGATGAGAATGGCCATTTAATCATAAAGAGTTTCCCTCTCAAGATTTGGCACTTCTCCATTCCTTGTAGACCTCTCAAAAACAACCCTAAACTCACAAGAATCAAGGTTGTATTTTGAGTTTCACTAAAACCTTTACATGCAACCTTTAAACTTAAAATTTTCACTCATCACTCTTTGAATTATGTATGATCAAGATATAGGAAGTAACATTTACTTGATTGCAAAGTGGGAGCTTGAATGAAGAATGAAGAAAAGGGAGGGGGTATGGCTTCGGCCAAAAAGCCGAGAGGAGAGGGGAGAGCCGAGAGGAGGGGGAGGAAAGGAGGAGTGTGGAAATGGTGGGGTGAATGTGGAGTTATAATCATGTTAGTTTGGTTTTTATTTGGCCAAAAGTGAGTGGATTTGAGATTTTACAAGAGTAACCTTCCAATATAGTTAGGTAGATTTGCATGCAAGGGTAAAGTGGTAATTTGGTTAGTAGAATGAAAGTGAGTGGGGTTGGAAATGTCTTCCTTGCCCCTTAGTTGAATTGGAAGAGTATTTGCATGCAAGGGTTGCCATGTAATTTTCTAATTATAACAAATAAAGATTTATAAAGATTTATTTTTATAAAATAAAATACAAGTTCAAAAAATTGTAAAATTTATACCATAAAATAACTTGGATTTTTAGAGACTTTATAAAATCATTTTCAAAATTTGTGAACAAAATACCTTTTAAAAGAAAATTTTTCCAAAGCTTAAAATATTCCTTATAAATTAAAAATAAAGAAATTAAATAAACTCTTGCTTTGAAAAATCATATACTACACAAAGCAAATTTATAATGCAGAAATTTTCACTCACACTAGCGTACAATCATTGAATATATTTTCATTTGACTTTAATATTATACCCAATCCACAAATAAGATTATATAAAATGCCGGTCGTAACATCCTCTCCCCCTTAAGGGATTCTGTCCCCAGAATCTAAGAGAAAAGATGAGGATGCCAGGAACGCATATCAGATTCTAACTCCCAAGTCGACTCTTCGACCTTAGGGTTCCTCCAAAGTACTTTTACTAACTTTACTGACTTATTTCTAAGACTCTTTACTTGCCAGTCGAGTAATTTTAATCGATTGCTCCACAAATGACAGGTCTGCCTGAATTTCTACAGGTTCATATTCTATCACATGGCTAGCGTCAGGATTGTACTTCTTAAGCAACGACACATGGAATACATTATGCACATGCTGATACTGAGGTGGTAAGGCCAACTCATAGGCCACCTTTCCCACTTGACTCAAAATCTCAAAAGGACCTATGTATCTAGGTGCTAACTTCCCTTTCTTGCCAAATCTCATCAACCCTTTTCTAGGTGACACCTTCAGCAACACAGCTTCGCCAATTTGGAATTGAACGTCCTTACGCGCTGGATCCGCATACTTCATCTTTTTATCTTGAGCAGCAAGCAACCTTTTCTGAATTAACTTGACCGAGTCATGCAACTGTTGTACCAATTCCGAGCCGAGAATTCTTCCTTCTCCCACTTCATCCCAACTTGTTGGTGATCTACATTTTCGCCCGTACAAAGCTTCGTATGGTGGCATGCCGATACTGGAATGATAGTTGTTGTTGTAAGAGAATTCAATCAACGGAAAATGGTCGTCCCAACTTCCTGCAAAATCGATTGCACAACTGCGCAACATGTCTTCAATCGTTTGAATTGTCCTTTCACTCTGGCCATCAGTCTGCGGGTGGTACGCCGTGCTCATATTCAACTTTGTGCCAAGACATTCCTGAAATTGCTTCCAGAATCTCGAGTTAAATTGGGGATCTCTGTCTGAAACTATTGATACGGGTACTTCATGCCTTAGTACGATTTCGCGCATATACAGATGAACCAACTTGTCCAGTGACGACTTTTCATTTATTGGAAGGAAATGCGCCGACTTCGTAAGACGATCAATTATAACCCATATTGCGTCATGCCCGGATTTCGTTCGCGGTAGTCCCACTATAAAGTCCATAGCGATATTTTCCCATTTCCATTCTGGAACCTTCAGAGGCTGAATTAATCCGCTTGGTCGTTGATGTTCTGCCTTTACTTTCTGACAAGTATAGCACTTCGCAACCCATTCTACCACGTCTCGCTTCATATTTGGCCACCAAAAGTTCTTCTTTAGGTCTCGATACATCTTGGTGCTTCCCGGGTGGATTGAAAATTTCGAATTGTGGGCTTCATGGAGGATCTCATTCTTTAATTCAGGTACATGGGGAATCCATATTCTGGATGAAAACCTTAGTATCCCTTGCTCATCCCTTTGAGTATTAATCTCCTCTCCAGATAACGGATTCTTTTCTTTTTCCATTACTTCCTCTTGACACTTCTTTATCTTTTCCACTATTGTTAGCTGAAAGGTCATTGCACGACAAACTTCCTCGACTTTTCCATAAGCACAAAGTTCCAATTCCAATCTTTCGATTTCTTCAGATAACTCTTTTGATGTTATCATCATATTTAATCTCTCCTTCCTACTCAGAGCATCGGCCACTACATTCGCCTTTCCATGATGGTAATTTATCGAACAGTCATAGTCCTTGATCAATTCCAGCCATCTCCTATGCCTCATATTGAGCTCTTTTTGAGTAAAAATGTACTTTAAACTCTTGTGATCCGTGTAGATTTCACACTTCTCTCCATAGAGGTAATGTCTCCAGATCTTGAGTGCGAACACTATGGCGACTAGTTCCAAGTCATGCGTCGGGTACTTTAACTCATGCGGCTTCAACTGTCTTGACGCATATGCGATCACTTTAATGTGTTGCATCAACACACAACCCAAACCCTTATGTGAAGCGTCGCTGAATATTACAAAATTCCCTTGATCATCTGGAAGTACCAACACCGGAGCTGTTACCAACTTCTGCTTTAACTCTTGAAAGCTATCTTCATATTCTGCACTCCATTCAAACTTTTGATTCTTTCTGGTTAACTTGGTCAATGATGTGGCGATCTTCAAGAAATCCTTGATGAATCTTCTATAGTATCCGGCCAATCCTAGAAAACTTCGCACTTCCGTAGGAGTCTTTGGCCTCTCCCAACTCATAACTGCCTCAATCTTTGCCGGATCCACTTTAACTCCCTCATTTCCAATAACATGCCCCAAAAATTGAACTTCCCAAAACTCACATTTGGTAAACTTGGCATACAACTTCTCTTGTCGGAGTATCTCCAATGCTATCCAGAGGTGCTGCTTATGTTCTTCTTCCGACTTAGAATAAATAAGGATGTCATCAATGAATACCATGACAAATTTGTCCAAATACTTCTTAAATACCCGATTCATCAGATCCATAAATGCGGCCGGAGCGTTGGTCAATCCAAACGGCATTACCAGGAATTCATAATGCCCATATCTGGTCCTGAATGCGGTCTTAGGAATATCTTCTTCTTTGATCTTTAATTGATGGTATCCCGATCTCAAATCAATCTTCGAAAAGCATTTTGCTCCCTTCAACTGATCAAAAAGGTCATCTATCCTTGGTAGCGGGTAGCGGTTCTTGATCGTCACCTTATTCAACTCCCGGTAATCTATGCATAGACGCATACTCCCATCTTTCTTCCTTACAAACAGAACAGGTGCTCCCCATGGCGACGTACTTGGTCGTACCACTCCTTTATCCAATAATTCTTGTAGCTGGCTCGCCAACTCTTTCATTTCTGCTGGTGCCATCCTATATGGGGCCTTTGAAACTGGTTCCGTGCCTGGAGCAAGGTTGATCTCGAACTCAATTTGTCGATCTGGTGGTAAGCCTGGTAGTTCGTCGGGAAACACATCGGGGAAGTCGTTAACTACAGGAATATCTTCCATTCTGAGGTTGCCTCTCTCTGAATCCACTACATATGCTAGGAACGACTCACAACCTTTTCTAAGTAACTTCTTAGCCTGAACAACTGTAAGAAATAGTTGCTCTTGCCTCTGCCCCTTAAATACTACCTTCTCTCCACTCTTCGTCTTTAAATACACTCTCTTGGTCTTACAATTTATCTGAGCGCTATTCTCTCCTAACCAATCTATTCCTAAAATTATATCAAACTCTCCCAACTTGAAGAGTATCAAGTCGGCTGAGAACTTATACCCCGAAATATCAATCTCACACTTTGGACAAAATTGATTCGCAGGAATTTTCTCTTGGTTCGCAATTACCACATTTACTACCTCACTCATAACCATTTTATCACATTGGAGCTTATCAATAAAAGATTCTGATATGAAAGATCTTGTTGCTCCCGAATCAATCAATACTTTAGCTTTGACATTATTGAGTAAAAGTGTACCTGCTATCACCTCAGAATTCTGAACAGCATCCTTCATCTTCAAATCAAATGTCCTTGCTGTTGCTTGTGGGGTTGGTGCAGGTGGTGGAGGTAATGCCAATACCTCAGTTGGCACGCTTGCACTGGTACTTGCCACGTTCATCAGAGCTTTGACTAGTCTGGTTGCCTTACACTCCCTAGCCATGTGTCCAGTCTTCCCACACTTGTAGCACGTAACTCCTGGCTTCGGCATCTTGCACTCATTCGCCAAATGTCCCTTCTGATTGCACCTATAACAGGTCATGCTCAGCTTATTGCATACTCCGGGGTGCCTTCTTCCACAGTGCTTGCATTCCGGTCTCTGGAACCTGTTTTCTCCAACTTGCCCTTGGCTTGCCTGGTTGTTCCCTTTTGATTCTTGCCTTTTGCCCAATTTCCCTTCTTTTGAAAATTTCCGCCCTTCTGGAAACCAATCCTCTTTATATTCCGATCTTGCGAACTTCCAGCTTCAGACTTTTCTTCATAAAATGGAACCTTCCTCTTCTTGTTATCCCTCTCTTTCCTTGACTGCATCCCATTATTCTCAATCAGAGCAGCTTTCTGTACTACTCCCACATAAGTTTCAAGCTCAAACATAGCCACCCTATCTCTGATCCAAGGCTCCAATCCTTGCTGAAATTTCTTTGCTTTTTCCTCCTCAGTGCTGGTATACTTTGTCACAAACCTTGACAACTCAGTGAACTTCTTCTCATACTCCAATATAGTCATGTTCCCTTGCTTCAACTCAAGAAATTTTAGCTCCATCTGATTCTGCATGTACTTAGGGTAATACTAGTCCAGAAATAACTTCTTAAATCTCTCCCAAGAAACCTGCTGAGTGACTTCCATAGCCTTTACTGATTCCCACCAATAGATGACTTCTCCCTTCAAAAAGTAAGTAGCATATGGTGTCTTCTGATCGTCTCCTAACTATACCAACTCAAAAGCCCTTTCCATCTCCTTGATCCATGTGTTAGCTATCACTGGATCAGTGTTATCATGAAATGCAGGTGGATTCACATTCTGAAAAGCCTTGAAGGTGACAATTTATCTAGGTGGTACTGGTGGTTCAGGTGGTTGGTGTGGCTCACGGTTATCTTAGTTTTCAATTCGTTGTTGAAGAATTAGTTGTTGTTGAGCTATAGCATTGGTTTACTGTTGCAAGGTTTCCAGTAGTCGAAGAATATTTGGGTCTGTGGTAGAGGTGGTTGTTGGGTTCTTCTTTTTGGGAGGCATGATCCTGAAATAAGATTTGTGTCAAAACAGATATGAATGATAAAATAATTCAAGGGTATCGCATGGCATTCTCATTTACATATGGGGTCAAGTTTCCAAATTAAGCAGATATGATGATAAAAACATAAAATAACAGTTGAGAGCAAATGGAACAATAGCATATAATTATTGAAATTTTAAAGGTCACAGTACATAGGATTGGGACATAGTCTGATTCTAGGAATAACATGCTTATTTAAAGGAAAAATGGAAACAATTGGGGATTCCATAGAGTCTGATAGTACAACAATATGAAAGGTAAATAGAAAGAACTAAGGCTCCACTCCATCTGAACGGGGCTTGGTAAGTTTCTGACTATTAGAGTTCAAGGTAAGGTTCTATAGGGGTTCAAGTATCAGGATGAGATATCAATACTTAGGAATCATTAACATAGTAATCAAGAGGATCAATCAAGTAATAGAACAAGTCTTTATTTTATCATGGCATTTAACTATCATGAAAAGACTTTTGAACTACTTCAATACATACTCGAGGGTTCATGGCATTTCTATATAATTCAAAGATAAGCGAGAGATACGCTTGATTTAATATATCAAATGACACAGGATAGTTGCAACATTGTTTGAACTATTAGCAGTGAATATGAAAGACAAGTTGAATCACTTGCCTTAAGATAGGCTGGTCTGGTCTGACTGGTATGAGCAACTGGAGCTTCACTCGACTTTTATGGCAAGTTTTCCCTCGTCTCGAGATCCTACATAAATAATAATAATCCTCATTATAATATATTCTTACCATCTCAACCTATTTACAACCCGAAATTAAACACGGATGGCACTTAGGCCTATATGCACTTAATTTATATCCACCTTTATATTTCAAATGTACACACGTAGCCACATAATCACATATCGTATATTAATACCAAATAACACCATAATGCAATACTAGGCTTGGATGATCTCGACTCACAACTTAAGTCACTTGGTCGCTAAACTAGACAAGATCTTCAAATTTTGGCTTCCTAACTCGATGTGCCTTTCCTAAATTATCCAAAACCTATTGACCCTCACTTGTGCCTTTTGCTCTACTGACCTTATACTATCTTACAACTATGGCGGTCGACCTAATACTCACTTCTAAGTGTTCTAAAACTATGTGATAAGTGAAAGTACTCACTCGTGCAAATTTCAGAATGACAACTATGGTTTCTTGAGTACATTAGACACTCTTATACTACTAGTTTTCCTTCAAAACTTTTACACAAGACTCTCCTGACCTAAGGGCATCTCACAAACTTGATGTGGCTCAAGGGCCTGGCTTGGGCCTTCTTGGGCCTAAGCTAAAAGTCCAAGGTTCCCCTATTTTTCTGGGCAGAAAATATCCTGACTTGAATTAACTTTTGACACATGGTTCTAACTTATATCCTATGAACTATGGTTGGAAAAACTTCTCTGACACTCCCTCTAACTAAGGCCCAATTGGGCCTAATGAGGGCCTACCCATGACATGGTCAAATCTCCCTATTTCTAAGTTGCAACAAAACTGTCCCCTGCTGGACAGATTTTGTTATTCTACTTGTGCACCTAACCAAATGACATGCAAACCTCCAACCAACTCCTAAAACCTTTTATATATCCCAATACTAACTTCTGGTAGCTTGGGCCTCAAAGTGCACACCAATGACATGGTCAAAACTCACTCTAAACCTCAGGGTGCTATACTGATTTTTCTGCAGAAACTATAACTCTCATTTTCCAAGATTTTGACTTGACAAACTCAACTAACAACAACTCAATACTTAAACCAAGACTTATACATGGTATTCTACTGAACTAACTCCCTTATTCTCAAAATAACCTTGGTGAGATCATCCTTACCTAAGGTACAATTATGGCAAAACAAAAGAGACTACACTTCACAAATTACAAATCTTCATGCTTTTGAAACAACAAGATATATATTTTTATAAAAGATACCCACGAATTATTACCATGCAACAAGAAGCATAAATTAATATTAACACGTTATTCCTACTGAAATTAAGGCTCACTAACAAAATCTTTCCAAATGATCAAAATCTTACAACATTCTAAGAGAAATCCACATGCATGCATGCCTTCGGGTTTTTCAAACCAAAACAACACATTTTCTACATATGTTCTATCATAAAATTGACATGCAAGCCTAGCATAAGATATAACTAGATGATCACTTAGCATGCAAAGAGTTTTATCAAATTTTCACCATAAAATTCAAGTCATTATCACATAAACATGCAAAAATTGATTTAAGCAACAAGAATAGTCTTAAGGACCATTCATTCGGCTCCCATATGGTCATGGACGAATGAAATGGATGGGAATGGCCATTTAATCATCAAGAGTTTCCCTCTCAAGATTTGGCACTTCTCCATTCCTTGTAGTCCTCTCAAAAACAACCCTAAACTCACAAGAATCAAGGTTGTATTTTGAGTTTCACTAAAACCTTTACATGCAACCTTTAAACTTAAACTTTTCACTCATCACTCTTTGAATTATGTATGATCAAGATATAGGAAGTAACATTTACTTGATTGCAAAGTGGGAGCTTGAATGAAGAATGAAGAAAAGGGAGGGGGTATGGCTTCGGCCAAAAAGCCGAGAGGAGAGGGGAGGAAAGGAGGAGTGTGGAAATGGTGGGGTGAATGTGGAGTAATAATCATGTTAGTTTGGTTTTTATTTGGCCAAAAGTGAGTGGATTTGAGATTTTACAAGAGTAACCTTCCAATATAGTTAGGTAGATTTGCATGCAAGGGTAAAGTGGTAATTTGGTTAGTAGAATGAAAGTGAGTGGGGTTGGAAATGTCTTCCTTGCCCCTTAGTTGAATTGGAAGAGTATTTGCATGCAAGGGTAGCCATGTAATTTGCTAATTATAACAAATAAAATTTATAAAGATTTATTTTTATAAAATAAAATACAAGTTCAAAAAATTATAAAATTTATACCATAAAATAACTTGGATTTTTAGAGACTTTATAAAATCATTTTCAATATTTGTGAACAAAATACCTTTTAAAAGAAAAAATTTCTAAAGCTTAGAATATTCCTTATAAATCAAAAATAAAGAAATTAAATAAACTCTTGCTTTGAAAAATCATATACTACACAAAGCAAATTTATAATGCAGAAATTTTCACTCACGCTAGCATACAATCATTGAATATATTTTCATTTGACTTTAATATTATACCCAATCCACAAATAATATTACATAAAATGTCGGTCGTAACACCAGGGGTCACCGAATCAAATCTCGTCGACATCATCTTCATCGAGCATGCTCTTGTGTTTAAATGCATCAAAGTGAACGGTGCTCGGATACTTATCAGCCCGCTCATCAAGCATGTTCTTTAAACTATTAAAACAACGAACAACGATTAAGGGAATAGGGAGAAATGAAAGTTATACCTTTTAGTGATCAGATTATAGCTATCTTATGCATGGCTTCCTTCGCCGAGATGGAGGTCTTGCTAGGACCTTGAGACATCTTGAAAAACTTAAGAATTTGAGAGCTTCTAAAACTTGAGAGAATTTGAGAGAAGTTGAGAAATGAAAGTGTGAATGAAAATGAGAACTTCTCATATTCTTATATAGGAGAAGAGGTACCTGCTACAGTAGGTCATAATTCTGCCTGCTTCGCGCTAGCAGGTATCTCTCAAAAAAAGATCAAAAAATGGTAAGAAAAATGATCAAAAAATGAGACGAAATGACATAATAAACGAACAAAGCGATGCAGAAAAGCCTAACCGAGGCTAAATACAACTCGTTAGACTTAATTCGATGATTAATTACACTAATTACCAAGATTAGTAAAAACCATGAAGATTATAGCAAGATCAAGCTCTTAATCCAACACCAATGGCCATCTATAGCCACGACTGGATTACGATAACATTCTGAGAATCATGTTTCGTGAAGAGCAGAACGTTCACGAGAATAGGAGCAGAACGTTCACCAGAAAAGAGTAGAACATCCACCAAAAAAAGAGTAGAAAATTCACCATAAAAAGCCCAGAATGTTCGAAAGGAAAAATATAAAAAATTTCGGAGAACGTTCACCTCTTGACCGACTAGGACCATCTTGGAGGTGGCTTTATGGCTGACCAAGAATAGGAGGGCCTGAGTTCTTCACATGGAGGGCTTAGGGCCGACCAGAACCTCCTGTAAGGTTGGTCCAGGGCCTTCTGAAGTATTCCCAGTGACCCTTCTAGGAAATTTCTTAAATCTTTTTGGAAAATAGGCGCCCTACGAGAACAAGTTTGGTGAAGACTAGAACGTCCACGAGAACAAGTTTCACAGAGGCTAAAACATCCATGAGAACAATTTTTATGAAGACTAGAACATCTTTGGAAACAAGTTTCATGAAGAACAGAACATTCACTAGAACAAAGAACAGAACGTTCACTTGAACAAGAGCAGAACATTCACTAGAATCAGTACATAGCATTTTCACGACAACTAGAACAGAAAAGTTTTGAGAGGCTCCATGACCTAGCCGACCAGGACCATCATGGAGGTGGCTCCATGGCCGACCTAGAGTAGGAGGGGTCGAGTCCTCCACATGGGGGGCTTAGGGCCTAGTAGAACCTCCTGTAAAAAAAAATTACAGGACGTTCACCTACCGGCCAACAGGAGGTACACGACGTTTATCTCCCGGGCAGCAGGAGGCTCACCCCCAGCCGACCAGAAGGGGCCGAGTCCTCCACATGGGAGGCCCTGGCTGACCAACACCTCTTGGGAGGTTGGTGAGGAGCTTCTGGGATGTTGGTCAGGACCTCCCGGAGGTTTTTCGGTGACCCTCTTATGAAAATCTTTGATTTTTTTTGAAAAAATTGGAAAAAAATGATTGTTTTTAAAAATTTTAGGCTTTTAAATTATTTCCTGATTGGGGCCAATTAGTGAAATTTAGCCCCGATTAGGATCGATTATTGTATATTACACGTAATTAACCTAAATCAAGGGCGATTAGTGGCTCGTATGATGTAATTAGTCCCGTATAGGGTCGTTTAACTTATTCGTGCACATGATTACCGTGACTTAGGGATAATTAGTGGCTTGTGTATACTAATTAGTCCTGACTAAGATAAATTAGCCTCGATTAGAGTAGATTAGCCTCGATTAAGGCTAATTAGTGTATTCTAGCTTAAAATTAGGCTATTTTAAGCCTAACTAGCCGTTTATGCATGGAAATTAGCCCAGTTTAGAGCCTATTAGCCATGATTAGGGATTTTTAGCAGCTTTCACCCTATAATTGACCTTGACAAAGGTTAAAAGGTGGTAAACACTCGCTTTTTAGTTCCGATTAGGACCGTTTAGTGTCAAACACTATTTAATTAGCCTATGCAAATGCCCTAAGTAAAGGGTTTCGAGCACATAAATGTAACGAAAAGGATGTAAAATTAAATTAAAACCAGAATAAAATCAAAACCTTGTTGAATCACCACGTATCCCACTCTCGCGTTCTACGCTTTACGGTATCCACACGAACGCTTTTCTTGAAGAATTAATGTGTACCAGCACCCAAAAACTCCATCTCTACCTCTCTTCCTCTTTCTCCTTGAACGGCTAGGGTTTTCTAAACTATGTTTCCATATATATAAATCAACCCTCAAAGAGTTTATTTAGAGAGAAAGATGAGTTTTCTAATTATAATTAATACTAATTTGAAATCCCAATTTATTATTTAATTAAGTCACACTTAAGTAATTAATAACTTATCTCAGAATTAGTTTAAGTAATTTCTCTAATTTATTTATTTAATTAATTAATTCATACTTAATTAATATCATAAATAAAACAAATTACTTATTTAATTTAAATTCATAATTTAAATTATTTCTCCTTCAAGCATTTTTTGTGTATGACCTTGTAGGCTATTATTCAATAATTTTGATATCAAATATTAAAATTATAAATAATGAGCGGCATGTAGTAATACATCATTACTACCGAAGTAATAATAATTAAATCCGTGATCGATTAAACCTTTCGTGAATAATGTACAATGTAATATAATCCCTTTAACCACATATTATAGATTAAACTAGAGACATGTAATGTGTCATCCTCGTCATAGTATAATCCGGGTTTCCTTGATCAATGAGTAGACTATCGTATCAAATCAATATTTGAGCGTTGCCAAGCATTTCATAGTCTAGCTCAAACAAGAGGCCAATAATATCACTCCTTAAATTAGGAAGGTGAAATCCTTTCTAGATCATTCATATTTCTCATACGATTCATAATATACCTGAAGTACACTTTTATCATTACACGATCAAAGGTAACTTTTAATATAATTAAAGTACATTAATTCTCATATAAAAATATAATAATTTCAATTCTAAGGATCATTACATCATTATCACAGTGAGAATTACTTATGACACAACAGACATGTAGAATCTCACGTTGGGTCTGTCCAGCACCATGTATTTTACATCTGCCTGTGTGTTAGACTTTAGTATCACTATATCTATGATCAAGGAGATATGATCATCAGTCAACAAACACACGAGTATTAATGCATTATTATTGTCCCTTAATAATAATACTCGACTAGGGACCTTTAGGAATATTGATACTATTCTCAGAATCTCATTTCCAACTCACGCACTTAGATATATAGAATTCACATCATATTCCAAGGACATTTATCAATCTAATATTTATCGTGGTAATTAAGACATAATAAATTATAAAGTGAATAATCGATAGAAGATAAACATTAATAATCCAAATGTCTTAACTAAAACATTAGAGTATTGTCTCTAGGGCACAAACACTAACAATCTCCCACTTGCACTAGAGCCAATCACCCGTGTATCTAATACTCATGGAACTAGTATGACCATCATGCTTCTGTTGCGATAAAGCCTTAGTCAGTGGGTCTGCAACGTTATCAATACTATGCACTTTACATATATATATATCTCCCTGGTCATTAATCTCATTAATAAGGTGATATCGCCTAAACATATGCCCAAATAGTCTCATTGACTGTTTCGAAAGCATCAATATATTCGGCTTCCGTTATAGAATCATCAATGTTCTTGCTGTGAACTACTAAAGCTAACATCACTTACATTTAGACAAAGCACAGACCAGACATAGACACATAATTAATCTTGTTTGTCCAAAAAATTAGGTTCAAAAACTAGCATTAGTGTAACCCTTTACAACCAGTTCCCTATCTTTTCCATACATCAAAAATAAATCTTTAGTCCTATTTAACTACTTAAGAATATTCTTGACAACTATCCAGTGACCCTCACCAGGATTAGATTGATATCTACTCGTCATGCTCAAAGCGTATGAAACATCAGGACAAGTACATATCATTGCACACATTATAGATCCAATTGCTGAAGCGTATTAAACTTTCTCATAGGGCCCTTATCATCTAATGATTTATGGGGGAATTATCCTTTGAGATCACTATCTCATGAGACATCAAAACATATCCTTTCTTTTCCTAATGTGTCCTAAAAATGATGGAATACTTTATCAATGTATGTACTCTGATTAGGTCGATTAATCTTCTCAATCTATCTATATAGATCTTCATCCCTAATATATGGGTAGCATCGCCTAAGTCTTTCATCGAGAAACTATTTCTCAACCAAGTCTTAACAGCCTGTAGAGAAGGTATATCATTTCCTATTTGTAATATATCTCTACATATAATACTAGGAATGTCACATGGCTCCCATTAACCTTCTTCTAAACACATGGTTCATATTTGTTTTGAATAAACACAAACTCTTTTACTTTTTTATTAAAATGAATAACCCATCTCCTCGAGTCTTGTTTCAATCTATAAATAGATAGAAGAAACTTACAGACCATCTTATCAAACTTTGAATTGATAAAACCCTCAGGTTGTATCATAAATACATCATCTTTAAGGCTCCCATATAAGAAAACGGTTTTGACATCCATTTTTCAGAACTTATCGTCAATGTAAGCAACTATTACTAGCAAAATCCCTATGGACTTAACCATAACAACTGGTGAAAAGGTCTCTTCATTGTCTATACCATGAATTTACTTGAAACCTTTTTGCACTAGTCGCGCGTTGTAGGTCTGTACTTTACCATCCATGTCGGTTTTCTTCTTGAAAACCCACTTGCACCCTATAGGTTTTACCCCTTTAAGTGGATCAACTAAAGTCAATACTTTATTTTGAAACATTGATTCCATCTAGGATGGAATAGCCTCCAGCCATCTCTCGGAGTCTAGATTGTTCATAGCATCTTGGTAGGTTAGAGGCTCATCATTATTCAAATTTTCATAAATGACATGTTATGACATTTCTTAGTCGATATCTCATATGGAGTCTTTTAAACCACTTTTGTCATAACTCGGTTAAGTGTATGAGCAACCGTTTCTTGAGCATAACCCCAAAAACTGATTGGAAGATCTGCTTGACTCATCATCGATCGCACCATGTTACGATTTCTCCTCTGAGAATCTCTATTCCATTGAGGTATTCCAGAAAGAGTAAGTTGTGATACAATATCATACTCTTTCAAGAAACTCTTAAAACTGAGGCTTAAGTACTCTCCTTCACGATCTAATCATAAAACTTTTATACTTTCCCCTGTTTGCTTTTCTACTTCGGCCTTTTATTCATTGAACATTTCAAAAGAATCAGATTTGTTCTTCATAAGACGTACATATTCATATCTATCAAAGTCATTGGTAAATATTATGAAGTAGTAAAATCCAACTCTTACCATCGTACCCATTCGACCACATACATCATAATGTATAAGTCCTAATTATTCGGTGGCCCTTTCACCTTATTGGGTAAAAAAAGCTTTTGTCATTTTTCCAATGAGACAAGGTTCGCATCTTTCGTATGATTCAAAATCAAAACTAATCCAAGTATCCATCTGTATGTAAGAAATGTGTTTCTCATTATTACGGATTAGACAACAATGGTAAAGGTAATGTTTGATTTGAGTCATCTTAGAACGTATAAATTATTAACTAATTGTGCAATATTACAAGTCTAATCATTTAAATAGAATAAATAACTGTCATTTATTTAATTAAAATGAAATACATTTCTTGTCCTGACAAGAAATTGATATATGTATCAGCTAAAAGAAGGTACGTAATAACAGTTTACCAAGTTCTCCACTTCACCTCATGGGAGAAATTAGGTATCGAGTGTTAGTGTTTCTGCCCTAGAGACAACACCATAATTTTTTAGTTCAAGATATTTGTATTATTAATATTTTTGTTCAATCGATTATTCCCTTTATAATTTATTATTCCTGAATTTACTGCGATATAAATGTTAAATTAATAAATCTCCTTGGAATATGATATAAATTATATATCTCTAAGTACGCGACTTAGAAATGAGATTATGAGAATAGTATCAATATTTCTAAAGGTCCCTAGTCGAGTAATATTATTAAGGGACAATAGTAATGCATTAGGACTGGTGTGTCAAGCTCCACAAGCAAGAACTCAGATTTTGTTTCTCACTCTCAAGCTTCTCATTAGCTTTTGATAACCTACTGACCTCCTCAGTAGCTGCTACCATGCTAGTATGAATGCGGAACATTTATATGCTCATCTTTTCAACAGTCTCCTTATATTGACTTTCATTTAAATTGTTAGGAGCAATTGATGATATCAAACAGAAACTATCAGAAGCATCAACCGATGATGATCACAAGCATCAACAGATGATGAATAGAAGCATCAATGGATGATATTGACGGATGTTGATATTCGACGGATGATGATGAGATCAGTATTTGTCAAATTAGTTGATTTTTGAAGAGGAAAAGGAAACAGGAATTTCAAGGCAGTGGAGGACTTTATCTCAGAAGCAATTGTATAGGTTTCCTTGTTGTTAATAAAATATGATTCCTTATACATTAGCAGTTGTGCTCTATAAAAGCATAGTTTAGGTTCATGCTATATGCATTCCAATATTGTTATATATTTCGCATAACCTAGCAGCTCTCAAGCATATTTGTTCATCCTTTCGAGAGAGTACTTATGTAATAAGTTTTTATAAGATTTATATAAAAAATGTTTGATTCTGTTGAAGCTTTGTCTAGTTGATTGTATTAACTGTATTCACCCCCTCTACAGTTGATTAAGGGACTAACAATGGGTATCAGAGCTTGTTGTTAACGCACAAACAATTTAAGATCTGAATATTGATCAACCATGTCAGAAAAAGGAGAAGAAGAGACATAGAATCTGGATCCGAAGCCACAACCCCATACCATATCACATATAAGCAACAACATGAGTAGGTATGAAGCAATCAAGGTACTCATCCAGAAAGTGCATGAATATCAAATCTGGAAAGTCAGGATGGCTATGTGTTTAGAAGCCACAAATCTTGAATACATAAGCAGGATCTATGATGGTCCTAATAAACCAATGAAGGTAGCTTTTTTAGTTGCATGAGAACCAGAGAAGATGATAGACAAAGATAGGAAGAACTACACTCCTAAAGGCATCTCATCAATCATGAAGGATGCTAAGGTTCGACATATCCTGCACAACATTCTTGATAGTGTTATGTCCAATAGATTCAATGGATGTAAAATAGCAAAAGAGATATGGGATGCTTTGGAAGTAAAGTATCAAGGTACTAATGCTATCAAGAAAAATAGGAGGACAATGCTTACTCAAGAATACGAGAACTTTGACTCGAGGGACAATAAATCCCTAACTGAGATCTATGATAGATTTTAGAAGTTGCTGAATGACTTATCCCTTGTCAAAAAGAATATGATTTGGAAGACTCAAACTTGAAGTTCCTACTTGCTTTTCCTGAAAAGTGGGACTTTAAAGTTACATCGATCAGGGATAACTATCAACTGGACATCACACCTCTAGATGAGATTTATGGAGTTCTGAAAACTCGTGAACTAGAGATGGAGCAAAGGAGCAAGAGGAAAGGATCAAAATCTAGACCAGTTGCACTTAAAGTTGAAGGGAAGCCAAATGAGAAAGATAGGAGGAAAAGCTACTCCAAAGGGAAAACCATGATTGCTAAGTCAGATACTGAATCATCAAATTCTGATGATGACTCAAATCCTGATACTGAATCAGATATTGATAGTGATCATAACAACAATGAAGATATGGATCAAATTGCTGCCCTACTGGTTAAAATCTTCAAGAAGATGGTCTACATAAACTTCAAGAAAGGAAAATATTTTCCAGAAAAGGCTCCAGTTCCTCAAATTCTAATAAGAGGAACGACAGAAGAGATACTGATTGGAAGGAAGCTAGATCTGGAAAACCTGACAAGTCAAAAGAGAGATGCTACAACTGTGATGGACTTGGACACTTTGCAGCTGACTGTAAAAAACCCAGAGCTGAGAAGAAACAAGCTTTGGTCTCAAGGAAGAGAAACTGGGATAATTCATCAGACTCGGATGATGGGATCAATTATGCTCTCATGGAAAATGCTGATGCTAAGACCAACACTGCTAAATTAAAGGGTGACAGGAGGAATGCTATAGTCTTGGACAGTGGATGCTCAGGACATATGACTGGTTATAAATCTCTGCTATCACAATTTGAGGAGAAGGCTGGCCCAAACGTTTCTTATGGAGATGAAAACTTAAGAAAAATCTTGGGATATGGCAAAATCAAAGGTGGAAATGTCATAATTGAAAATGTAGCTCTGGTTGCAGGAATCAAGCATAATCTGATTAGTATGAGTCAAATTTGTAACAGCGATTACCATGTCAATTTTTATAAGGAGCATTATGAAATTGCCAGTAAGTCTGATGGCAAGATCACATTGACTGGTGTGAGACATGGTAGTTTGTATGAAGCCAGGGTCTTCACAAGAACTGATAACTTAGAAGTTTGTCTACTTAGTAGAGCATCTGAGGAAGATAGCTAGAACTGGTGTAAAAGACTTTCTCACCTCAAGTTCAATAACATCAATGAACTTGTGAGGAAAGATCTTGTAAGAGGATTGCCCAATGCAGTATTTACTCCTGATGGCTTATGTGATTCATTCCAGAAAGCCAAGCAAAGGAAGACATCTTTCAAGAGTAAAACTGAATCCTCAATTCTTGAACCATATCATCTACTTCATGTTGATCTCTTTGGTCAAGTGAATGTTAAGTCTATTGCCAAGAAGAGGATGCACTTGTGATTTTTGATGAATTTACAAGATACACATGGGTGTATTTTCTGCACACCAAGGATGAATCTCCATCCATTCTTCTTGATCATGTGAGGGAGCTAGAGAAAGGATCAACACATAAACTGAAGATCATCAGAAGTGATAATGGAACTGAATTCAAGAATAGCTGTATGGAAGAGTTCTGCAAACTCAAGGGGATAAAATAAGAGTTTTCTGCTCCTAGAACTCCACAACAAAATGGAGTTGTTGAAAGAAAGAATAGAAATCTAATAGAAGCTACAAGAACCATGCTTGAAGAAGCAAGATTGCCTACCTACTTCTGGGATGAGGCTGTGTAAACTGCTTGCTTTACACAAATTCAACATTGATCAACAAGCATGAAAATACACCATTTGAGTTGGTGAAAGGGAAGAAGCCAAATTTGAAATACTTTCATATATTTGGTTATAAGTGTTTTGTTCTCAAAACTCATCCGGAGCAGCTTACCAAGTTTTATCTAAAAGTTGATGAAGGAATATTTGTAGGATATTCGTTGACTATAAAAGCCTTCAGAGTTTACAATCTGAGAACAAGAACAGTCATGGAGTCTATACATGTATCTTTTGATGACAACAAGATAACAGGTCTAGAAGATGCAGATGACCATGACAAGTTGAGATTTGAAAATGAAGTACCTTATGCTGAACTTTTAAATCCTGACTCTGATACAGTAAGTCCTGATATCACTCAAAGCTCTGAGATTCCACAAGATAGTGGAAATTCTTCTGACAGTGGAGCATATTTTCATGGGGAGCAACATGTTTCAAATCCAGAGACTACTGCAAGTGATACATCTCAAGGAAATTCAGTATAAAGATCATCAGAATCATCTTCCTATCCCATTTTCTGGTGTGAGTTTGTTGACTTGAGTTTTTCGCATTTTCTTCACCATTGGCATGACTTGTAGAATCTTCTCATCTTTCTCCCCCTAAGTTTTTGCTATCAAATTTAGGTGTTTAAGATGAGCTTCCATTCTCATAATTCACTTGATCAGTTGACTCTTCATCTGTTCAGTGATTTGTGTTGATTTCAGCTTCATCCTTAGAATCACTATCAATGTTGAGATTTTTAAATTTCAGGGTCACAGTTTATTTTCAGCAAGGCATTCCAAGCCTGGACACTTGTCATCATCAAAATTTACATATGTGCTTTCCATAATTTTATTTTGCTCAATCACATAGACTTTGTAGGCAGTTCTCTCCAATGAATATCCAAGAAAATTTGATTCAAAAACCTTTGTAACACCCCCAAATCCGGGGTCAGGGATCCGGGTTGTCACGAGTTCCATTTCACTTAATAACACTTAATCTTAATAAACAACCAACTACTGCATATTGTGACCCCACAATATACACACACACACACCACAAGTTATAGTTTCAAAGATGAATACCAAAAATAACACAAGTCGTTTTATTCCACAATTATAAGTCATTACACCTCAAAAGGGTTTCTGAATAAATTTACATATTCTTTGCCATTATTACAATTCATAATATACATAAATCTGGTACATCAAAAGTTGAAAGCCTAGCCTATTGGTAGCTCCTACCTCAGCCACAACGGCATCAACGCCTACAGGAAACTGCGGAACGTTTCCTATCTGCTCACGAATTGGGAGCTTGGTCCCGTTCATCTTGTATATCTGTTGTTGTGTGATGAAAGAAGAAAGCAAGGGTGAGCAACAAGCCCGCCGAAATAATATGTATAATAATTTATAATATATGAGCATTCTCATAGTACTCATGAACGTCTTGGTCAAGAAGAAATGAACCAAGTTGATATCTTAACGCGATAAGTCACAAAATATTCAGTATATATATACATATATACTACTCAAAATCTTTGAAATCCTCTGACATGTATAATGTACACAGAGTTCCAGTTTATAACTGTATAAAAATATCACTAGAAGGTGATATCATATATCTAACCTTGTCTCAACATTTTTTTGAAAATCTTTGTCATGCATAAGATAATCATTAACCAAATATAATTGAAAATATGAAGTTACAAGATACTCCAATATACTTATATCTTTTTCCAAATACTACTTGAACTACCACCGTTCAAGGTATAAATAGTTCATCCCATAGATGAAGCTATAAGAAAAAACTTTCAATCTTTGAAATATCATCAAAATGAAATGAAGTTACGAGATACTTCATTTGATAAAAATATCATTTTGAAAACTCGACCATGCCAACACTCAACAATCGCCCATCTATAGCCTTTCTTTCGAAGTGCTTTGGGTAGTGTTGCAGAAATATCCAACTGGATGATGAACTCATTACGGGAGTTTGCCGCGCCAGGAAGACCACTCACGATGATCAGTCATAGTAGCGCAACCCCACCATTTTCTACATGTAGAGGAGAACCATCGGATTTACTTATCAACCGAACACTGGATTCCTAGGTATTATGCAACTTTTAAGCATTTGAATCAACAATTAGATATCAAGATTACGAAACAGGCATGCATATATACCATATCAGCAAGCTCCAATATATCGCAAGATTTGCTAATAACAATCATGCACTTATCACAAGATAATAATGCATATACATATATATACATCACAAAACAGTATAACGGGTAGAAAACTTGCCTGAGTGTTTCCATATAGACTTAAGCTTAGAGTGGGTCCGATAACCTATGAATAACAACATAAGTCGGAATTAAACCACGGTCGCTTAAGAAACTAGACTTTAACCAACTGAACCCTAACGTTCGCTTATGGTCACTCCTACGCTTAACGAATCACATAAGTCGTTCGAGTACCCTCGGCTCCACCATTTTTAATAAATTAACCATTAAGAATTTTAAGGACATTCTTTCACGAGTACTCTACCAACTGCCTAATCCACTTTACATAATTGTTTAATACTCCAATTAGTCCTTTAAGGGCCTTAACCAAGGTTTCAAAGTAAGGTGAGGGGTAATAGTTCGTTCGCGAAATGACGTTACTTAAAATGGTCGTTTCTCCTAAAACGTACATCAGATTCAAGCGAACCACATATCAAAATGAAGCTCATAACATGAACTATCTAAACATGGCAATGGTCAGAATCTAACAGTGAGTTCACGGGTACTGAAGTTAATAACAAAATAGTCTAAGGTAAATCGGGCATTACGACGGCTATGTTTACGCGATTACCAAAGTTTATACTACTCCAAATCAATCACAAACCACTTACAACCAACATTACAACCAAAATCCATCCAAACCTCACTACATCAGTCCATTACTTCATGTTTTATCCAACTCATTCAATCACAAGCAAGAGCTACTAACCATACTAAGGTTCGTTAACCAATAACCAAGATCTACATCTCAAACTCATTACAAATCCAACCAAACTCTAAATATACATGAATCATGCTTCTCAAGAACTATAACAATCAAAACCATTCATAATACTCAAAAGTAAAGCTAGGGTTTAAAGTTTTATACCTTCTTGAAGCTTTTAATCAATGAAAGATCCTTGGAATGCCAATGCAAGCCTTGCTCTATGCTTAAGCTACCTTGTCTTTACAAATAAAATCAAGAATCAAAAATTTGTTCTTAAAAAGTTACTATTCACCCTAAACTTTTAGGAATTGTTTAACTAGGTAAGCCTTGGATTCTTGGATCCAAACTTATAGCATAACTAAGTTATGAATTATGGAAGCTAAGGAAATAAACCTTATAATTTTTGAAGGTGTGTAGCTTGAGTTTTTGAAAAACTCCTCCTTGTTTTAAGAAGAAAGGCCGAGAGCTTTTTGTGGGAAGAAGATAGTGAAAATGCTTTTTTGATCCTTGCTTGGTTGACTTTGTGTGTTGTTTTATTTGCTTGGTTAAATTAAACCTTGATTTAATTAACTAGGTTTCAAATACTTGGCCATAAATCAATCTTAGCTAAATATCTTTTAACCATGCTTGCATCATCAAGCCTATGTCATCCTTTTAACACATGTCTCTTCCTTGTGGTTTGATGATGTCACAACCATTGGCTTATTGTACAAGCTTGTCTCTTGGTCGCTTATTTGTTTTACGGTTCGCTAATCTCTCGTTTTCGTTAATCGTTTGAGGGATCATACCCGGGATCTTATTACTTGGGTTTCCCCTAAACCTTTCTCAATATTTTATATTCCTTTTTATGATCCTCTCTTAAAATCCTTGAATTTAAATCCTTTTAATCATGTTACCTTATACTCAATTCTTTCGGTATCTGGTGGATTTTCGGGGAAAAATCAAAGTGTCCGGATTCGAAATCTAACGACCTTTACATACACTCATTTACTTTATGGAATACTAATACGATCTTAGAATTTCCATGACAGTACTCCTATATAGCGTGGTCCGATAATTTTCCTTAATCAGCATCATCAGCAAAAGTTACTATTCATCCGTGTTTTAAAAATTCCATAAATTGGGGTTATTACAGTCTCCCCTCCTTAAAAGGATTCCGTCCCGGAATCAGATAGAAAATGAATAGGGATACTTTCTTGGCATTGCACTTTCTAACTCTCAAGTCAATTCTCCACATTATGGTTCTACCACTAAACTCTGACTAGTTTGATAACCCTTCTCCTAAGCACTTGTTCCTTTTCGATCTATAACCTTTCCTGGTTGCTCCATATAGGTTACGTCTGTTTGCATGTCTATGCGCTCATACGCCCTTATTTGTTTGGAATCCGAATTACACTTCCTTAATTTTGATACGTGAAATATGTTATGAACTTGCTACAGGTTCGGGGGTAGGGCTAGCTCATATGCTAACTTCCCAATACGTCTTAATATCTCCAAGGGTCCAACACTTCGTGGGCTTAGCTTTCCTTTCTTTCCGAACCACATCCATCTTTTCCAAGGGAATACCTATAACAACACTAGGTCCCCTACTTCCTACTCTGTTTCTTTTCATGTCAAATCAATATACTTCTTATGTCCATCTTGGGCTACTACCAGCCGTCCTCTGATTAGATCTATTATATCCTTGGTCCTTTAGACCACTGCTGGTCCGAGCATCTTGCGCTCTGCAACTTCGTCCTAACATAAGGGAGATCGACATTGTCTTCCCTCAAGGATCTCATAAGGCGATACCTCGATACTGACATACGATCTATTATCATAAGAAAACTCAATCCGCGTTAAGTGATCATTCCAAATTCTTTCAAGTCAATTACACAGACTCTCCTCATAGCTTCTAGCATTATAGCTTTTGCTTCTCAATACCCATTCTTTCCCAGTTCGTAATCGTTACTATCTTCCGTACATAATATTATTCTAGATATACCTTTACACGCTAGAGTTTTATAACCTTTTAATAATCGCGTCAACCTTAGTATCACGAATGCGTTTCCATTCCGAATACCACCATACTTGGTACCACTTCATCTCTAGCTGCCACCATCTTCGAAAGCTTGGTCCTTCGTGTAGAAGTAAAAGAATTTATTGAGAGATCACTATGATCATGAACAGTTGTTCTATTGCATAGTTAGTACAGAAGGTGGCCAGCCTTTAGTACTTGACAAGCAATTAAACAACATGTGGTATCCTACTAGGGTTCTATCACACAGATAGATAGTCATTCGGCAATACCTCCCCTTCTGGAAGGGTTGTTCTTCTCAGCTTACATGAAATGAAAAGAAGAGAAAAGAACGAACTGAAGAGAATTGTATATATGAAAAAAATACTGCCATAAAATATCTGGCTTGGAATATACCTCTGAACTATAGAGGTTTATCATAGGAGAACAAAGCGTATACCTATATATATCAACATCAAGTATTATAGCATCACATTTCACCTGCTTAAACATTTTTGCTATTCCGTCCATCATTCTATGAACCCATGCTCTTGCTCGAGCTTATACACAATCACCTTTGAAACTCCCTCGACATCGAAAATCGAATCTGGGATCTCATTCTAGACATCATCGTTACTAGAATTCTATGCTTGCACTGCAACCGTCCTCGTATAGTAATACGACTCTCTATTGATAAGAAGGAATAAGTATTCAATAGGTAGATAATCGACTTAATTAGCCTATAAATGATAACTTATACACCACCACGACCCGATTAGTGGTACTCACTCTCAACATCATTCCAATACAACTCTCATGGTTGTAAGTAATCGGCTCATTACTCGCAGAATCATTCCTGCATTACTATGGCCCACCGTTGACCTACTGTAGTCATTCGTTTTCCATGAAGTCTTAATAGCTAACCATACGGAGTCCATACATATCGTATCGAATTCTTCTAAGGAGGTAACATGATCACCATTCATGATTCATGAAGAACACTCCTGAACTTGACGTACATATGACATGAAGCAGATAAAATTGCAGAAGAGTTTCAATGAAAGCAACGATAGCAGGTTAATACCATTCTTAATCATATGCCTTCAATAGAAGACTTAACTCAAAGGTTTGTTTAACCCTTTTTGAAACATGGTCCTGGCTTATTCTCAAGATAGGACCTTCTAAGATATGTAGCCCGCTCACAGCGATAACATAAATTAAATCTTTACCAAACTACTATTATGGTTGAGTATCGCACAATCATCAGAAGGAATGTCAATCTTTCACACCATAATACAACCTTCACGGCTTTAACCATCATCAATGTATTCATCTGGCACAAGCGCCTATAATTTCCCTCTTATAGTTAAAGTGTCGGCCACCTCTTTGGCCTTTCCTGATAGTAAAATTTCCTTACAATCAATATCATTTTAACCACCTCCAAATAAATTTTCTACCTCATTTCAATCACTGCTTATGTGAAAATGCTTTTCTTAAGTCCTAGTGAGAAAAAAAAATTCACCATTTTTCCATAAGTCATTGCCTTAGTCTTTAGATGTGAACATTGTCACGACTAACTCTCGATCATACTTAGGACGTCTCTTATCTTGGGTCCTTCTTGTTTTCACCAATCCCGACTCTCATTGGGTCGATCTATACTTTCTTATGGTTCAACACGTGCCCCACCTGGCATTATTATAATTACGTCATATTTCCTTCATCAAAATTTCTATTCTTGATAGTAAATACCATGTACTAATACCAGAATCATTGTCTATATACTTCTGAAAAATTTCTCCACTGATCCTTAAAGGTTGTTGTTACCTTAATCCTTTCCAATTCATACTGTCAAAACTCATACTATCCCTATTAAGGGTGAAATGCCAACCTTTATGCATTCCCCTAGGATTCATTTTAAGTTACCGATGTTCTATCCTTAATTCCACCTTTAAAAAGGTACATGCATCCTTTCATGGATAAATCAAGTCATATATCCCTGATAAGAGTGTCTTATTCAATCATTCCCACCTCGATAGTATATGCCTAATTTCACAATAACATCTGTATTCAAAATGAGGTCAATCAATATGGCCTCCAAAAGATAACAACAGTTATCCGCTTTTCTTGCCTGATTCAGTAATGATAACAGGGATGTTCTGGAAGATATTGGTCGTGTTCAACGTGAACCTTTTAGTTCTAACTACTCATTTACCTCTTTTATTTATCTCAACAGTCATCTCAACGCTGGGATATCTTTTATACCTAGCGTCTTCCTCTCTGGGTACCAAGTCACAGGTCTTACATACACTTCACCTTCTTAAAGGTCACTTCCTTCATCCCATTTTCTAATTTCTTACTTTCTTGTCTCCTCAGTCTATCCGCGTCTCATTATTTATCCTTCGAACCATCTCAAGGTTTCCTCGAATCCTCCCAACTTAAAGGGGATAAAATATATGTACCTCTTATGCCTTCAACCATCAATTTTAACTCATGGTGAATCGCCCTCATCCTGATGATTACATACTTTTCTATTTCTATTGTTACGAGTCTTTAGGGTTTCCTCATACCCAACTCCCTTATCATACCTCAAACTCTATTGCCTTTATATTCCTTTCCACTTCAGTTTCTTTTTATTTTCCTTTCTCTTACAATCATTTCATGAATCCACTAATTATTTACTTCAAACATCAAGTGATTCTGGGATTCGTGTCCTCAGGACGAATCTTGCTAACTTTTACAACTTAGATTCATAACTCATCATACTCGTCCGCCTTTGTTCTGGCTCTAAAGTGTAATAACTCGAATTTTTGAGACCCTATAAAATGTTTAATGAATAGTAACCCCGACAGACGGGAAAAACTTTTGAGCCCACACTATATAGTGCATAAGAAAATGAGTTTTGGAATCGATATTACGACTATACGTATCAAATAAGTGTATGTAAATGTTATTAGTTTTCGAAGAAAATGAACATTGAAAAATGACCGTAATTACGACTTATCAAGGACTACGGGAATCATAATATAATTATGAGATTCAAATCCTACGGATTTATATTCAATTAGGATAAATAAAAATATAAGGACTAGAAACAAAAAGAATTACATTGCGAACCATTTACAAATAAGTATTACGGAGAACGTTTAAGTAACCGAGCGAACGCGTAAACGATTAATTAAACGTAACGCACTAACTAAACCATGGTAAGGAAGTAACCATGGTTACTTCATCAAATAGTGAGCTAACCCTAGGATGACCAAGCTAGCTAGCAAATAGTGTGTTAAGGAGCTAACCTTGTAGTTTAGCTTGTAAGCTAGCAAGAGACAAAGATTTGTCCATGGATTTGGAGACAAGGAATAAACCTAAGCTATCCTAGGAAGAATAAAGATCAACTTGCAAAGATATCAAGTCACCTTCCAAGAAGCAACCTAAAAATCATCCAAGAGAAGCAACCAAGTGCTATAAATACCCCCCCCTCACAAAGCTCCCATTCGGCTATTTTGAAGAAAAAAAGGGAATTGCAATTCAAAACTCCAAGCTCTAGTTCTTGTAAAATCACACAATTATTTCCCAAGCCTCCTAGAAACTAAACTAAGGTAAGAAAAATCTTTCATCTCTTTTTATCAAGGTTGGATGGGTGGAATAAATTCAAGAAACTCACTAGTGAATAGTGTGAATAGTAACCTCTCTTTGGTTTCTTGATTTTAATGGTGGTTTTAGGTTCCAAAAATCATACCAAGCACTTCCAAGACTCCACCATCCTCAAGAACACATCACAAGATTTCAAGAAAGGTAAAAATCTTTGGCCTAACTTTATTTAAGGTTCATGTTTAAGATCCATTTAGTGGGTGTTAGTAAACCTAGCTTACTAAGTGTTGTTGATGAAATCTTGATAATTAAGTTAAGTAGATTTAAGGTTGGTTGTTGTTGCCTCAAGAACATGATGTTCTTGAGAGGAGTTGTGTGTTGATTATGATATGATGATTGTTGCTGGTTGTGTTGAAAGTTAAGGCGTAAACGAAACCCCGATCGTAAACGTAACTTCGTTAAAACCAACAAACCGTAACTTTAAGTTTCTGCAGAAAGTCTCGAAGTTGTAAACTGTAGATTCTTGAGAAATAACCTTTGTTTAAGATAGAAAATGTTATAAGGATCGTTTAGGCGCTTGAATCGCTTAATTCCGATTTATGGATCAAAAGTTATGATCATTTTAGTAAAAGTGTTTTATGTGACAAAAACTGCTACGAATCACGAACTTTGAAAATATAAAGGATAGATTAAAAGTATTCATAAATCATGAAATTTTTACAGAGAGTAACATGTGGAGTTTCCTAACTGTCATAAAAATTTTAAGTGGAAATAATAATTTCTCAATTTTATAAAAATGTCGGAGCCGAGACCGCGCGAGTAGAAACCGTAAGAATCCTTAAGCGGAGCCGACAACGATAATGAGTATGAACTCAAGATACTTAGGAAAATGAAGTGACCATAAAGTGTTTATGACTTAAAAGAAATGTTAAGGGTAGTATGAGTTGAGAGAGTGTATAATGAGTAGCGCATGAGTGCGAGTTACTGTCACACCCCCAACTTTAACAGCAAAATAAATATAGCTATTACATCATTTTAATGAAGAATACACAACCAAATCCCAGATCTTACAATTTAGGGTTTGGAACAGCCCAACACTACCAACTATTACATATGATTACAAATACCGAGTCCTCACACAACTATTATTACTTATTCTACCTGAGCTCGAACATAAGCATCAGCATCACAGGTCTTACGGGCAGTCTGCTTGAATCTAACCATAGCTGCTAGCTGTAATATCAGGGTAAAGCAAGAAGTGAGCCAAATGCTCAACAAGTGCTAACAACACAACATAAAACATAAATCGAGATATACTTTTAAGAATGCCAAAGGAAAGACATAACTAATGATAACGAGAGATAAAACTATGCGAGATGGCATCATTTTGCTTGTATCAAAACAACTTTAAAAATCATGTCTTAATCAAAATCATTTTATGACGCTACGGATTACAGCCGGTGATCAGCCGCGAAGTAATCCCGAACCTCGCTGGGTTCTAAAACATTAACGGGAATCCCTAGGCAACTTTTAAGCCTAATATAAGTGTGGAAAGGACTCGCGTCTCAGTCCAGATCCACTATTCAAGAAAACATTTATCCCCCTTTGGGACTGAAAACCCATATTTTATTTATTTCAAAAGCTGATGCCGAATTGTAACAAAATCTCTTTTAACAGTACACATTTTTATTAAGGGAATATAGATCAACTCGAAACACGGGAAATATGGTACTAAATCTCAGGGCCATGATTCACAAAACTTTACTCTATTAGGGTAACCAAAAGGTTTTCATATGTCAGAACTTGGACAGGAAAATATGGTGAGACTAATGGATAATATGAAGGGGTAATGCCAAACTGGGCTTAAAGCAATGGTTTCTCGTCAAGGTACAGGTGTTGGATCATTAAGAAGATAAGCTTCACGAATATTATGGGTGTTAAGGTAATGATCTCTAGCTCAGGATGAATGTATATATCAGAATTTTCAAGCTTTAGGATAGGAAAGAGAGTATCAATCAATGAGGAATCATGTTGGTAAGTTTCTGACTATCAAAGTTCAAGGTAAGGTTCTATAGGGGTTCAAGTATCAGGATGAGATATCAATACTTAGGAATCATCATCATGTTAATCAAGAGGATCAATCAAGTAATATAATAACTCTTTATTTTATCATGGCATTTAACTATCATGAAAAGACTTTTGAACTACTTGCAATACATACTTGAGGGTTCATGGCATCTCTATGTAATTCAAAGATAAGCGAGAGATACGCTTGATTTAAACATATCAAAATGACTCAGGATAATTGCATCGATAAATATGAACTATTTATAGAAAATATGAAGGTCAAGTTGAATCACTTGCCTTGAGATAGGCTGGTCTGGTCTGACTGGTAGGAGCAACTGGAGCTTCACTCGACTTTTATGGCAAGTTTTCCCTCGTCTCGAGATCCTACATAAATAATAATAATCCTCATTATAATATATTCTTACCATCTCAACCTATTTACTACCCGAAATTAAACACGGATGGCACTTAGGCCTATATGCACTTAATTTATATCCACCTTTATATTTCAAATGTACCCACCTGGCCACATAATCACATATCGTATATTAATACCAAATAACACCATAATGCAACACTAGGCTTGGATGATCTCGACTCACAACTTAAGTCACTTGGTCGCTAAACTAGACAAGATCTTCAAATTTTGGCTTCCTAACTCGTTGTGCCTTTCCTAAATTATCCAAAACCTATTGACCCTCACTTGTGCCTTTTTCTCTACTGACCTTATACTATCTTACAACTATGGTGGTCGACCTAATACTCACTTCTAAGTGTTCTAAAACTATGTGATAAGTGAAAGTGCTCACTGGTGCAAATTTCAGAATGACAACTATGGTTTCTTGAGTACATTAGACACTCTTAAACTACAAGTTTTCCTTCAAAAATTTTACACAAGACTCTCCTGACCTAAGTGCATCTTACAAACTTGATGTGGCTCAGGGGCCTGGCTTGGGCCTTCTTGGGCCAAAGCTAAAAGTCCAAGGTTCCCCTGTTTTTCTGGGCAGAAAATGCCCTGACTTGAATTAACTTGTGACACATGGTTCTAACTCATATCCTATGAACTATGGTTGGAAAAACTTCTCTGACACTCCCTCTAACTAAGTCCCAATTGGGCCTAATGAGGGTCTACCCATGACATGGTCAAATCTCCCTATTTCTAAGTTGCAACAAAAATGTCCCCTGCTGGACAGATTTTGTTATTCTACTTGTGCACCTAACCAAATGACATGCAAACCTCCAACCAACTCCTAAAACCTTTTATATACTCCCAATAATAACTTCTGGTAGCTTGGGCCTCAAAGTGCACACCAATGACATGGTCAAAACTCACTCTAAACCTCAGGGTTCTATACTGATTTTTCTGCAGAAACTATAACTCTCATTGTCCAAGGTTTTGACTTGACAAACTCAACTAACAACAACTCAATACTTAAACCAAGACTTATAATTGGTATTCTACTGAACTAACTCCCTTATTCTCAAAATAAACTTGGTGAGATCATCCTTACCTAAGGTACAATTATGGCAAAACAAAAGAGACTACACTTCACAAATCACAAATCTTCATGCTTTTGAAACAACAAGATATATATTTTTATAAAAGATAATCATGAATTATTACCATGAAACAAGAAGCATAAATCAATATTAACACATTATTCCTACTGAAATTAAGGCTCACTAACAAAATCTTTCCAAATGATCAAAATCTTACAACATTCTAAGAGAAATTCACATGCATGCATGCCTTCGGGTTTTTCAAACCAAAACAACACATTTTCTACATATGTTCTATCATAAAATTGACATGCAAGCCTAGCATAAGATATACCTAGATGATCACTTAGCATGCAAAGAGTTTTATCAAATTTTCACCACAAAATTCAAGTCATTATCACATAAACATGCAAAAATTGATTTAAGCGACAGGAATAGTCTTAAGGACCATTCATTCGGCTCCCATATGGTCATGGCCGAATGAAATGGACGGGAATGGCCATTTAATCATCAAGAGTTTCCCTCTCAAGATTTGGCACTTCTTCATTCCTTGTAGTCCTCTCAAAAACAACCCTAAACTCACAAGAATCAAGGTTGTATTTTGAGTTTCACTAAAACCTTTACATGCAAGCTTTAAACTTAAACTTTTCACTCATCACTCTTTGAATTATGTATGATCATGATATAGGAAGTAACATTTACTTGATTGCAAAGTGGGAGCTTGAATGAAGAATGAAAAAAAGGGAGGGGGTATGGCTTCGGCCAAAAAGCCGAGAGGAGAGGGGAGGAAAGGAGGAGTGTGGAAATGGTGGGGTGAATGTGGAGTAATAATCATGTTAGTTTGGTTTTTATTTGGCCAAAAGTGAGTGGATTTGAGATTTTACAAGAGTAACCTTCCAATATAGTTAGGTAGATTTGCATGCAAGGATAAAGTGGTAATTTGGTTAGTAGAATGAAAGTGAGTGGGGTTGGAAATGTCTTTCTTGCCCCTTAGTTGAATTGGAAGAGTATTTGCATGCAAGGGTAGCCATGTAATTTGCTAATTATAACAAATAAAATTTATAAAGATTTATTTTTATAAAATAAAATACAAGTTCAAAAATTATAAAATTTATACCATAAAATAAATTGGATTTTTAGAGACTTTATAAAATCATTTTCAAAATTTGTGAACAAAATACCTTTTAAAAGAAAAATTTCCAAAGCTTAGAATATTCCTTATAAATCAAAAATAAAGAAATTAAATAAACTCTTGCTTTGAAAAATCATATACTACACAAAGCAAATTTATAATGCAGAAATTTTCACTCACACTAGCGTACAATCATTGAATATATTTTCATTTGACTTTAATATTATACCCAATCCACAAATAATATTACATAAAATGCCGGTCGTAACATCCTCTCCCCCTTAAGGGATTCTGTCCCCAGAATCTAAGAGAAAAGATGAGGATGCCAGGAACTCATATCAGACTCTAACTCCCAAGTCGACTCTTCGACCTTAGGGTTCCTCCAAAGTACTTTTACTAACTTTACTGACTTATTTCTAAGACTCTTTACTTGTCAGTCGAGTATTTTAACCGGTTGCTCCACAAATGACAGGTCTGCCTGAATTTCTACAGGTTCATATTCTATCACATGGCTAGCGTCAGGATTGTACTTCTTAAGCAACGAAACATGGAATACATTATGCACATGCTGATACTAAGGTGGTAAGGCCAACTCATAGGCCACCTTTCCCACTTGACTCAAAATCTCAAAAGGACCTATGTATCTAGGTGCTAACTTCCCTTTCTTGCCAAATCTCATCAACCCTTTTCTAGGTGACACCTTCAGCAACACAGCTTCGCCAATTTGGAATTGAACGTCCTTACGCGCTGGATCCGCATACTTCCTCTGTCTATCTTGAGCAGCAAGCAACCTTTTCTGAATTAACTTGACCAAGTCATGCAACTGTTGTACCAATTCCGAGCCGAGAATTCTTCCTTCTCCCACTTCATCCCAACTTGTTGGTGATCTACATTTTCTCCCGTACAAAGCTTCATATGGTGGCATGCCGATACTGGAATGATAGCTGTTGTTGTAAGAGAATTCAATCAACGGCAAGTGGTCGTCCCAACTTCCTGCAAAATCGATTGCACAACTGTGTAACATGTCTTCAATCGTTTGAATTGTCCTTTCACTCTGGCCATCAGTCTGCGGGTGGTACGCCGTGCTCATATTGAACTTTGTGCCAAGACATTCCTGAAATTGCTTCCAGAATCTCGAGTTAAATCGGGGATATCTGTCTGAAACTATTGATACGGGTACTCCATGCCTTAGTACGATTTCGCGCACATACAGATGAACCAACTTATCCAGTGACGACTTTTCATTTATTGGAAGGAAATGCGCCGACTTCGTAAGACTATCAATTATAACCCATATTACGTCATGCCCGGATTTCGTTCGCGGTAGTCCCACTATAAAGTCCATAGCGATATTTTCCCAATTCCATTCTGGAACCTTCAGGGGCTGAATTAATCCGCTTGGTCGTTGATGTTCTGCCTTTACTTTCTGACAAGTATAGCACTTTGCAACCCATTCTGCCATGTCTCGCTTCATATTTGGCCACCAAAAGTTCTTCTTTAAGTCTCGATACATCTTGGTGCTTCCCGGGTGGATTGAAAATTTTGAATTGTGGGCTTCATGGAGGATCTCATTCTTTAATTCAGGTACATGGGGAATCCATATTCTGGATGAAAACCTTAGTATCCCTTGCTCATCCCTTTGAGTATTAATCTCCTCTCTAGATAACTGATTCTTCTCTTTTTCCATTACTTCCTCTTGACACTTCTTTATCTTTTCCACTAGTGTTGGCTGAAAGGTCATTGCACGACAAACTTCCTCGACTTTTCCATAAGCACAAAGTTCCAATTCCAATCTTTCGATTTCTTCAGATAACTCTTTTGATGTTATCATCATATTCAATCTCTCCTTCCTACTCAGAGCATTGGCCACTACGTTCGCCTTTCCAGGATGGTAATTTATCGAACAGTCATAGTCCTTGATCAATTCCAGCTATCTCCTCTGCCTCATATTGAGCTCTTTTTGAGTAAAAATGTACTTTAAACTCTTGTGATCCGTGTAGATTTCACACTTCTCTCCATAGAGGTAATGTCTCCAGATCTTGAGTGCGAACACTATGGCGGCTAGTTCCAAGTCATGCGTTGGGTACTTTACCTCATGCGGCTTCAACTGTCTTGACGCATATGCGATCACTTTACTGTGTTGCATCAACACACAACCCAAACCCTTATGTGAAGCGTCCCTGAATATTACAAAATTCCCTTGATCATCTGGAAGTACCAACACCGGAGCTGTTACCAACTTCTGCTTTAACTCTTGAAAGCTATCTTCACATTCTGCACTCCATTCAAACTTTTGATTCTTTCTGGTTAACTTGGTCAATGGCGTGGCGATCTTCGAGAAATCCTTGACGAATTTTCTATAGTATCCGGCCAATCCTAGAAAACTTCGCACTTCCGTAGGAGTCTTTGGCCTCTCCCAACTCATAACTGCCTCAATCTTTGCCGGATCCACTTTAACTCCCTCATTTCCAATAACATGCCCCTAAAATTGAACTTCCTTTAACCAAAACTCACATTTGGTAAACTTGGCATACAACTTCTCTTATCGGAGTATCTCCAATGCTATCCAGAGGTGCTGCTTATGTTCTTCTTCCGACTTAGAATAAATAAGGATGTCATCAATGAATACCACGACAAATTTGTCCAAATACTTCTTAAATACCCGATTCATCAGATCCATAAATGCGGCCGGAGCGTTGGTCAATCCAAACGGCATTACTAGGAATTGATAATGCCCATATCTGGTCCTGAATGCGGTCTTAGGAATATCTTCTTCTTTGATCTTTAATTGATGGTATCCCGATCTCAAATCAATCTTGGAAAAGCATTTTGCTCCCTTCAACTGATCAAAAAGGTCATCTATCCTTGGTAGCGGGTAGTGGTTCTTGATCGTCACCTTATTCAACTCCCAGTAATCTATGCATAGACGCATACTCCCATCTTTCTTCCTTACAAACAGAACAGGTGCTCCCCATGGCGACGTACTTGGTCGTATCACTCCTTTATCCAATAATTCTTGTAGCTGGCTCGCCAACTCTTTCATTTCTGCTGGTGCCATCCTATATGGGGCCTTTGAAACTGGTTCCGTGCCTGGAGCAAGGTTGATCTCGAACTCAATTTGTCGATCTGGTGGTAAGCCTGGTAGTTCGTCGGGAAACACATCGGGGAACTCGTTAACTACAGGAATATCTTCCATTCTGAGGTTGCCTCTCTCTGAATCCACTACATATGCTAGGAACGACTCACAACCTTTTCTAAGTAACTTCTTAGCCTGAACAACTATAAGAAATAGTTGCTCTTGCCTCTGCCCCTTAAATATTACCTTCTCTCCACTCTTCATCTTTAAATACACTCTCTTGGTCTTACAATTTATCTGAGCGCTATTCTCTCCTAACCAATCCATTCCTAAAATTATATCAAACTCTCCCAACTTGAAGAGTATTAAGTCGACTGAGAACTTATACCCCGAAATATCAATCTCACACTTTGGACAAAATTGATTCACAGGAATCTTCTCTTGGTTCGCAATTACCACATTTACTACCTCACTCATAACCATTTTATCACATTGGAGCTTATCAACAAAAGATTCTGATATGAAAGATCTTGTTGCTCCCGAATCAATCAATACTTTAGCTTTGACATTATTGAGTAAAAGTGTACCTGCTATCAGAATTCTGAACAGCATCCTTCATCTTCAAATCAAATGTCCTTGCTGTTGCTTGCGGGGTTGGTGCAGGTGGTGGAGGTAATGCCAATACCTCAGTTGGCACGCTTGCACTGGTACTTGCCACGTTCATCAGAGCTTTGACTGGTCCGGTTGCCTTACACTCCCTAGCCATGTGTCCAGTCTTCCCACACTTGTAGCACGTAACTCCTGGCTTCGGCATCTTGTACTCATTCGCCAAATGTCCCTTCTGATTGCACCTATAACAGGTCATGCTCAGCTTATTGCATACTCCGGGGTGCCTTCTTCCACAGTGCTTGCATTCCGGTCTCTGGAACCTGTTTTCTCCAACTTGCCCTTGGCTTGCCTGGTTGTTCCCTTTTGATTCTTGCCTTTTGCCCAAATTTCCCTGCTTTTGAAAATTTCTGCCCTTCTGGAAACCAATCCTCTTTATATTCCGATCTTGCGAACTTCCAGCTTCAGACTTTTCTCCATAAAATGGAACCTTCCTCTTCTTGTTATCCCTCTCTTTCCTTGACTGTATCCCATTATTCTCAATCAGAGCAGCTTTCTGTACTACTCCCGCATAAGTTTCAATCTCAAACATAGCCACCCTATCTCTGATCCAAGGCTCCAATCCTTGCTGAAATTTCTTTGCTTTTTCCTCCTCAGTGCTGGTATACTTTGTCACAAACCTTGACAACTCAGTGAACTTCTTCTCATACTCCAATACAGTCATGTTCCCTTGCTTCAACTCAAGAAATTTTAGCTCCATCTGATTCTGCATGTACTTAGGGTAATACTTATCCAGAAATAACTTCTTAAATCTCTCCCAAGAAACCTGCTGAGTGACTTCCATAGCCTTTACTGATTCCCACCAATAGATGACTTCTCCCTTCAAGAAGTAAGTAGCATATGGCGTCTTCTGATCATCTCCTAACTGTACCAACTCAAAAGCCCTTTCCATCTCCTTGATCCATGTGTTAGCTATCACTGGATCAGTGGTATCATGAAATGCAGGTGGATTCACATTCTGAAAAGCCTTGAAGGTGACAATTTGTCTAGGTGGTACTGGTGGTTCCGGTGGTTGGTGTGGCTCACGGTTATCTTGGTTTTCAATTCGTTGTTGAAGAGTTAGTTGTTGTTGAGCTATAGCATTGGTTTGCTGTTGCAAGGTTTCCAGTAGTCGAAGAATATTTGGGTCTGTGGTGGAGGTGGTTGTTGGGTTCTTCTTTTTGGGAGGCATGATCCTGAAATAAGAGTTGTGTCAAAACAGATATGAATGATAAAATAATTCGAGGGTATCGCATGGCATTCTCATTTACATATGGGGTCAAGTTTCCAAATTAAGCAGATATGATGATAAAAACATAAAATAACAGTTGAGAGCAAATGGAACAATAGCACATAATTATTGAAATTTTAAAGGTCACAGTACATAGGATTGGGACATAGTCTGATTCTAGGAATAACAGGCTTATTTAAAGGAAAAACGGAAACAATTGGGGATTCCATAGAGTCTGATAGTATAACAACATGAAAGGTAAATGGAAAGAACTAAGGCTCCACTTCATCTAAATGGGGCTTGGTAGTCTTTTCCTCTCGAAGCATCTTCACAATGCTCTGGAGCTCATCTGCCACCATCTGAATGACATACTGGCTGGTACGGTCCCGGTGCGCTGGCATCTCCTCAAGCTTAGTGTTGACGTACTGAACCAAGGTCGCAAGTCTCGCAGTCATCTGCTCCTTGGGCTTCCCTTCATAGTTTTGGATGTCCGGATACACGTTCTTCAGTCGGTCTATCAGTCGGTCGTACTTGCCCTGAAGCATGTCGAACTCGCGCCTCAACTCAGCATACACTGTGAAAGCAATAGTGTCGTCCGACCCAGAGGATGACGAGGAATGTGCCCTTTGCTGACAACCAATAAGAGGAGTATTAATAATAATTTACTTAACCTACTCTCTCGTATAATATCTATAACCTACACACAAATCCTATAACCTATTTGGGCTGTCCAGGGACTCTAAACCGTAGCTCTGATACCAAAACCTGTCACACCCCCAACTTTAACAGTAAAATAAATATAGCTATTACATCATTTTAATGAAGAATACACAACCAAATCCAAGACCTTACAGTTTAGGGTTTGGAACAGCCCAACACTACCAACTATTACATCTGATTACAAATACCGAGTCCTTACACAACTATTATTACTTATTCTACCTGAGCTCGAACATAAGCATCAGCATCACAGGTCTTACGGGCAGTCTGCTTGAATCTAACCATAGCTGCTAGCTGTAATATCAGGGTAAAGCAAGAAGTGAGCGAAATGCTCAACAAGTGCTAACAACACAACACAAAACATAAATCGAGATATACTTTTAAGAATGCCAAAGAAAAGACATAACTAATGATAACGAGAGATAAAACTATGTGAGATGGCAGCATTTTGCTTGTATCAAAACAATTTTAAAAATCATGTCTTAATCAAAATCATTTTATGACGCTACAGATTACAGCCGGTGATCAGCCGCGAAGTAATCCCGAACCTCGCTGGGTTCTAAAGCATTAACGGGAATCCCTAGGCAACTTTTAAGCCTAATATAAGTGTGGAAAGGACTCGCGTCTCAGTCCAGATCCACTATTCAAGAAAACATTTATCCCCCTTTGGGATTAAAAACCCATATTTTATTTATTTCAAAAGCTGATGCCGAATTGTAACAAAATCTCTTTTAACAGTACACATTTTTATTAAGGGAATATAGATCAACTCGAAACACGGGAAATATGGTACTAAATCTCAGGGCCATGATTCACAAAACTTTACTCTATTAGGGTAACCAAAAGGTTTTCATATGTCAGAACTTGGACAGGAAAATATGGTGAGACTAATGGATAATATGAAGGGGTAATGCCAAACTGGGCTTAAAGCAATGGTTTCTCGTCAAGGTACAGGTGTTGGATCATTAAGAAGATAAGCTTCACGAATATTATGGGTGTTAAGGTAATGATCTCTAGCTCAGGATGAATGTATATATCAGAATTTTCAAGCTTTAGGATAGAAAAAAGGGTATCAATCAATGAGGAATCATGTTGGTAAGTTTCTGACTATCAAAGTTCAAGGTATGGTTCTATAGGGGTTCAAGTATCAGGATGAGATATCAATACTTAGGAATCATCATCATGTTAATCAAGAGGATCAATCAAGTAATATAACAACTCTTTATTTTATCATGGCATTTAACTATCATGAAAAGACTTTTGAACTACTTGCAATACATACTTGAGGGTTCATGGCATCTCTATGTAATTCAAAGATAAGCGAGAGATACGCTTGATTTAAACATATCAAAATGACTCAGGATAATTGCATCGATAAATATGAACTGTTTATAGTAAATATGAAGGTCAAGTTGAATCACTTGCCTTGAGATAGGCTGGTTTGGTCTGACTGGTAGGAGCAACTGGAGCTTCACTCGACTTTTATGGCAAGTTTTCCCTCGTCTCGAGATCCTACATAAATAATAATAATCCTCATTATAATATATTCTTACAACCCGAAATTAAACACGGATGGCACTTAGGCCTATATGCACTTAATTTATATCCACCTTTATATTTCAAATGTACACACGTTGCCACATAATCACATATCATATATTAATACCAAATAACACCATAATGCAACACTAGGTTTGGATGATCTCGACTCACAACTTAAGTCACTTGGTCGCTAAACTAGACAAGATCTTCAAATTTTGGCTTCCTAACTCGATGTGCCTTTCCTAAATTATCCAAAACCTATTGACCCTCACTTGTGCCTTTTTCTCTACTGACCTTATACTATCTTACAACTATGGTGGTCGACCTAGTACTCACTTCTAAGTGTTCTAAAACTATGTGATAAGTGAAAGTGCTCACTGGTGCAAATTTCAGAATGACAACTATGGTTTCTTGAGTACATTAGACACTCTTAAACTACAATTTTTCCTTCAAAACTTTTACACAAGACTCTCCTGACCTAAGGGCATCTCAAAAACTTGATGTGGCTCAAGGGCCTGGCTTGGGCCTTCTTGGGCCTAAGCTAAAAGTCCAAGGTTCCCCTGTTTTTCTGGGCAGAAAATGCCCTGACTTGAATTAACTTGTGACACATGGTTCTAACTCATATCCTATGAAATATGGTTGGGAAAACTTCTCTGACACTCCCTCTAACTAAGGCCCAATTGGGCCTAATGAGGGCCTACCCATGACATGGTCAAATCTCCCTATTTCTAAGTTGCAACAAAACTGTCCCCTGCTGGACAGATTTTGTTATTCTAATTGTGCACCTAACCAAATGACATGCAAACCTCCAACCAACTCCTAAAACCTTTTATATACTCCCAATACTAACTTCTGGTAGCTTGGGCCTCAAAGTGCACACCAATGACATGGTCAAAACTCACTCTAAACCTCAGGGTGCTATACTGATTTTTCTGCAGAAACTATAACTCTCATTTTCCAAGGTTTTGACTTGACAAACTCAACTAACAACAACTCAATACTTAAACCAAGACTTATACATGGTATTCTACTGAACTAACTCCCTTATTCTCAAAATAGCCTTGGTGAGATCATCCTTACCTAAGGTACAATTATGGCAAAACAAAAGAGACTACACTTCACAAATCACAAATCTTCATGCTTTTGAAACAACAAGATATATATTTTTATAAAAGATAACCACGAATTATTACCATGCAACAAGAAGCATAAATCAATATTAACACATTATTCCTACTGAAATTAAGGCTCACTAACAAAATCTTTCCAAATGATCAAAATCTTACAACATTCTAAGAGAAATCCACATGCATGCATGCCTTCGGGTTTTTCAAACCAAAACAACACATTTTCTACATATGTTCTATCATAAAATTGACATGCAAGCCTAGCATAAGATATACCTAGATGATCACTTTGCATGCAAAGAGTTTTATCAAATTTTCACCACAAAATTCAAGTCATTATCACATAAACATGCAAAAATTGATTTAAGCAACAAGAATAGTCTTAAGGACCATTCATTCGGCTCCCATATGGTCATGGCCGAATAAAATGGATGGGAATGGCCATTTAATCATCAAGAGTTTCCCTCTCAAGATTTGGCACTTCTCCATTCCTTGTAGTCCTCTCAAAAACAACCCTAATTTCACAAGAATCAAGGTTGTATTTTGAGTTTCACTAAAACCTTTACATGCAACCTTTAAACTTAAACTTTTCACTCATCACTCTTTGAATTATGTATGATCAAGATATAGGAAGTAACATTTACTTGATTGCAAAGTGGGAGCTTGAATGAAAAATGAAGAAAAGGGAGGGGGTATGGCTTCGGCCAAAAAGCCGAGAGGAGAGGGGAGGAAAGGAGGAGTGTAGAAATGGTGGGGTGAATGTGGAGTAATAATCATGTTAGTTTGGTTTTTATTTGGCCAAAAGTGAGTGGATTTGAGATTTTACAAGAGTAACCTTCCAATATAGTTAGGTAGATTTGCATGCAAGGGTAAAGTGGTAATTTGGTTAGTAGAATGAAAGTGAGTGGGGTTGGAAATGTCTTCCTTGCCCCTTAGTTGAATTGGAAGAGTATTTGCATGCAAGGGTAGCCATGTAATTTGCTAATTATAACAAATAAAATTTATAAAGATTTATTTTTATAAAATAAAATACAAGTTCAAAAATTATAAAATTTATACCATAAAATAACTTGGATTTTTAGAGACTTTATAAAATCATTTTCAAAATTTGTGAACAAAATACCTTTTAAAAGAAAATTTTTCCAAAGCTTAGAATATTCCTTATAAATCAAAAATAAAGAAATTAAATAAACTCTTACTTTGAAAAATCATATACTACACAAAGCAAATTTATAATGCAAAAATTTTCACTCACACTAGCGTACAATCATTGAATATATTTTTATTTGACTTTAATATTATACCCAATCCACAAATAATATTACATAAAATGCCGGTCGTAACAGTTACCGTGAATTAGGACGGAACCTAACGAAATGAAATGTGTTTATGGTTATAGATTCCGAGCGGAACCTAGAGCATCCTCCACCTCGAGATACCCAGGCAAGTTTACAAACCCAACTCCATTTTACTGTTGTGTTGTGAAAGGATTGTTTTACTGTCATCTCATAAATAACATGTTTGCCATGATACGTAGTTGTTGAATTTTCGCATAATATAACGATGTTGTACGAGAAGTATATATCGTGAAATGATTATTTTGCTTTAAGCGTGACGTATTATATAAGACCGAGGGTCGGTCGGGGATTAAGATAAAACCCGGGAATCATTCCGGAGATATTATAGGACGGTTATACGTCCATAGTGGTACGTTTTAAAGAGACTCATCGTCCACTTAGGAAACATTAAAACACCTCGAACTTTTAAAACGATTTCCTAATGAGCATATTCCCTCAACTATATTTTATTGATTCGGATATTAAATATTATATACGTATTCCTTTATTATAGGAGTAGTATACTTCAACGTTATTGATTTCAAACCCGATTAATCATTATAGATTATTAATTATGTAAACACAAACTAGTTGAGGAATACTATTTAAATAAATCTTTTAAAGAATAACTCATTCGAGGTATGATTAATATCGAATATCATTCAAATTATTTATAGACTACTATTTAAGTAATGATTATTTCTTAAGGATTGTTATTGGTTGAAAGATCATGGATCCTGATATACCTTCTGATTTAGAAGTATTATTCGAATAATTTCAGATCGTCGGTGGATATTATTCCGACTTATTGTTATATTAAATATAGTTTCAAGAAGAAACTTTTCCCCTTATTAATTATTCTAGTTGACAACGGTCAACTCACATCCCTAGTACTTCCTCCGAAATTCTCGGAAGTACGTATATACATATATATATACACTTATATTTTAAAAAAGATAAACTATCTCTATCAACAAGCAAAACGCTTGGGGAACTTCGATGTGGTTCAAGTTCCCGAGATTGATAGAATTCTGTTGAAGGACAATGGAGGGGTAGACTCTGGTACTACGTGTGCTGGATGGGCTACCAAAGGTACCGCAGGTGAAGGTACTTTGTGTACTCAGGAACTTGTGAAGTATGTGCATACCCGAAAATGGGACACGTAGCCCGAATGCGGCTAGGGTGATACCCGAGAGATGACGGTATTCGTCCTTTTACTAGTAAAGAAGGTTACTTTCCGTAGGACGACTGATCATCGTATGCGGTGGCTCCTGTGAGATGTCCAAAATCTTCCAATTGGAATTGATATGCGATACCGTAACCCAAGCCTAGGTGCTGGGATTACTATTAGTGTATTCGTTGGTTATAAAACCCCCTTAAAAGAATTGTTTTCATAAGAAGGTGTGGGACACCAAGAAATCTACTCTTAAATAAAACATATATATAATATATGATGTTATTATACAGTCATTTTCATACTGTACATTATTATGCTGAGCATCTTAGCTCATACTTGTTTTCTTAAATTGACACAACACAACAGTGAATCAAGATGCCTGCCATGAGAACCACAGCCTGGAAACAGGTAGGAAATGGCCAGCTGTTCCGTAGATTGTTTGGTGCAGTACCTCAGGTAGTCGGAATAAGCTGGATTAGTTTTCAGTTGTTTATAGTTTGGCTTATTTATAAGTATGGGTTATGTAAAATAAGAAATAAGAAACGTATATTCGGCCGGTGGATTAACCTTACTTAAAGGTCACCCCCGGTAAGACTAATTACATTTGGGTTGTAATAAAATTTCTCTAGTAATGATGGTTCGTTTCTAAGACAATAACCTGTAGTGTGTGTGTGTTAAGTGTGGGGTCGCGAAGCGTGAGTATTTATATATTATAGTGTGAGTTGTGTGAGTTTAGATAGCATGGCTTCCGAGACTCCTGACCCCGGGTTTTGGGGCGCCACATAAAGCTTTTACACTATCTCTATAACCTTGTAAAGTACTTTCCCGAAAACAATTGACTGAACTTTAATCGATTTATTATAATCTCTGGCCCCATGTCTTTCTTCGCCTTTCACCAGCGGGTGGCCTCTCTCTTAGGAAGGTAAGTGACAAAAATAGTCTTTTGAGCTTCATAGTCATTTAGAATATAAAATCAGTCCTCTATTTCCTTTGGCCAGGCTCTTGCCTTGGCTTGGTCAGCTTGTTCCTTGGAACTCTGAGAGCTTAGTGACTTAAAGGTCCTGAAAGAATTTACCACCGCATTGTTTCCTTAGGGTGGTGTTTGGGAATAAAAGTATAATTTTTGTTTAGGCAGGTCCATGAATTGTCCCATAGGAGTACCATCCCGGTTCTCCCTATCTTGCTCGACTTCTGTTTTCTCAGTATGAAATGTTTCACCCTTCTCCCATAATCAGGGTTATCTTATACGTTAAAATCCTTGTTTTCCATTTTGCTATGGGTTCTTTCTTTCTTGATGGCGACCTCCCTGACTATCACATTCAGGGTTTGCCCTAAATCTTATTCCTCGAACTATGGCTTTCATCTAAGATCTCGTCCTTAAGCTCTTGAACGTTTGGAACCCAAATTCTGTAGGAATACCTCATTCTTCCCTTATCATCTTTCTCGGTATTAATCTTTTCTCTATTTGTTGGCTCTCTGCCTTCATTCATCACTTTTTCTTGGCACAATATAATCTTTTCCAATAATTCGGGCTGTATTGCAATCTCAAACAGCTTTTCAGTACCGGCTCCGGTTACCTTCACTTTTATTTTCATTTTCTCAAAATCTCTTATCAACTCTCCCAAAGACAGTTTCATCTTGAGTCTCTCTTTTATACTAAGGGCATTAGCCACCATTTTGGCTTTCCCTGGATGATAAAGAATCTCATAATCGTTATCCTTGATTAGCTCTATCCACCTCCTCTGGTGCATGTTGAGCTCTTTCTGCGTAAAAATGCACTAGAGCACTTATGGCTTGTGGAAATCTCGCATTTCTCTCCATACAAGTAGTGCTTTCAATCTTTAGGGCAAAACTATTGCCACGAGCCCAAGCTCATGGGTGGGGACATCGAATTTTATATTCCCTTAATTGTCTTGACGCGTACGCGATTACCTTGATGTGTTGTATAAGAAGCACCCTAATTCTTTATGCGAAGCGTCATTACACATTACAAAATCTCCTTTTCCATCCGACAACGCCAACATAGTACCCGTCACCAACCTTTGCTTTAGTTCTTAAAAGCTGTTCTCGTATTTATCTGTCCATTCGAACTTCTGAGTCTTACGAGTAAGCCGCGTTAAAGGGGCTACTATCTTTACAAACTTGAACGAACCTCCGGTAGTGACCGGCCAATCCTACCTCTGGTAGTCGCCCTGACCATGGTCATCAATTCCTCAGTGGTCCTTTATTCATTCTTGTTAGGATCCTCCACGGGATCCTTCTCAGCAATAATCCCTTCTAGGACAACATTCTTAACCGCTACATCCTTAATATGAACATCATCCGGTCCCGTGTTAGGATGCTCTATCGAATCCATAATCTGATCTCCAATAACTAATAAAACATCATCGCGTTGTTGCTCCTCAACCTCAGGGTTCGGAGTCCCGCTACCATATACGATAATGAACTACGCTTCTATCATGATATTTATAAGGGTTCCCATAAGGGTTTTAACTGTCAGTACTACGTTAGGTAGTCCGACTATGAACTTGGCAAGAGTTCTTATTTATCTTAGTGAACTTATTATTTTAACGTCACTTCATCTCTGAGGTTTATAACGCTTAGCTCTGATACCATTTCTGTAACAACCCCAAATCCGGGGTCGGGGATCCGAGTTGTCACGAGTTCCATTTCACTTAATAACACTTAATCTTAATAAACAACCAACTACTGCGTACTGTGACCCCACAATATATACACACACACCACAAGTTATAGTCTCAGAGATGAATACCAAAAATAACACAAGTCATTTTATTACACAATTATAAGTCATTACACCTCAAAAGGGTTTCTGAATAAATTTACATATTTTTTGCCATTATTACAATTCATAATATACATAAGTCTGGTACATCAAAAGTTGAAAGCCTAGCCTATTGGTAGCTCGTACCTCAGCTACAACGGCATCAACGCCTACAAGAAACTGCAGAACGTTTCCTATCCGCTCACGAATTGGGAGCTTGGTCCTGTTCATCTTGTCTATCTGTTATTGTGTGATGAAAGAAGAACGCAAGGGTGAGCAACAAGCCCACCGAAATAATATGTATAATAATTTATAATATATGAGCATTCTCATAGTACTCATGAAAGTCTTGGTCAAGAAGAAATGAACCAAGTTGATATCTTAACGCGGCAAGTCGCAAAATATTCAGTATATATATACATATATACTACACAAAATCTTTGAAATCCTCTGACATGTATAATGTACACAGAGTTCCAGTTTATAACTGTATAAAAATATCATTGCAATATGATCTCATATATCTGACCTTATCTCAACGTTTTTCTGAAAATCTTTGTCATGCATAAGATAATCATTAACCAGATATAAGTTGAAAAGATGAAGTTACAAGGTACTCCAATATACTTATATCTTTTTCCGAATACTACTTGAACTACCACCGTTCAAGGTATAAATAGTTCACCCCATAGATGAAGCTACAAGACAAAACTTATATAGAATCAATCTTTGAAATATCATCAAAATGAAATGAAGCTACGAGATACTTCATTTGATAAAAATATCATTTTGAAAACTCAACCCTGCCAACACTCAACAATCGCCCAGCTGTAGCCTTTCTTTCGAAGTGCTTTGGGTAGTGTTGCAGAAATATCCAACTGGATGATGAACTCATTACGGGAGTTTACCGCGCCAGGAAGACCACTCACGATGATCAGTCGTAGTAGCGCAACCCCACCATTTTCTACATGTAGAGGAGAACCGTCGGATTTACTTGTCAACCGAACACTGGACTCCTAAGGAATGGACCGTCTTAGTGGAACTTCCGGGCCATTTGGGTCAATATAATAAGGCTGGGCCGGTGCCACTCGACCACTTATGCCACTCCTAGTTCAGATGAAATCCATGACTCTGAAACGTAAAGCTCGTCCCCCCCTTTCCCCAAGTAGAAACTTGTTGATACGGCTCCACCAAGAAGTCGTATCTAGTTGGAAAGGAAAACTTACCGATATTTCCCAGGCGATGCCTGTTAATGGATTAACTTATTCCAAGAATTTTACTTCCCGAGTGTTGGGTAAGTAATCAAAAACTCTTTTATCAAAACAGCAACCTTGCTGCGAATATAAAATACGCCACAGAGCCGGATCCCTTAGGTTTTGAGCGAGTATTTAAATCCCCTTCGAAAGGAGGATCTTAAATATAAAAATGAGTTTTGGGATCCGCCCTAACTTTTAAAAATCATTTTGAAGACTCGAAAACAATTTTAAGAATGTTTGGAGTAATGCTGATTTAATGAAATAAATTAGTCCCGATATATTAGAAAATATCTGAAAATTATTATTTAAATAATATTCCCATAAAGGATAATCTTTATAAAAATAATTGAAGTAGAAGTTTTAAAACTTATACTTGAAATGAATAATAAATAACCAAAGATATACTTATACGAAAGTACGATCTTTATTTGAATAATCAAAAATAAGTTTGATTATCGAAACATTATTCTTTAATAAAATAAAGAATATTATTTAATAAAATAAGCGGAGTAATAAGTCCTCAAATGAATATTCAAAGTAATATTCATTAATAAAATAAGCGGAGTCATAAGTCCTCGAGTGAATATTCAAAATAATATTCATTAATAAAATAAGCGGAGTCATAAGTCCTCGAGTGAATATTCAAAATAATATTCATTAATAAAATAAGCGGAGTCATAAGTCCTCGAGTGATTATTCAAAATAATATTCATTAATAAAATAAGAGGAGTCATAAGACCTCGAGTGAATATTCAAAATAATATTCATTAATAAAATAAGCGGAGTCATAAGTCCTCGAGTGAATATTCAAAATAATATTCATTAATAAAATAAGCGGAGTCATAAGTCCTCGAGTGAATATTCAAAATAATATTCATTAAGTAAAATAAAGTTATCGAATAAACCTTATTCGATTAATAGTTTTGAAAACTATTCATACATATATATATATATTATACTCTGGAACATCAACTCCCGGTTTAGAAAATGTTCACCTTTGGGTCCCCTATACTAAGGGTATACGCAACTATTGCTTATCTCTAGCATATATATTATGCAACTTATAAGCATTTGAATCAACAATTAGATATCAAGATTACGAAACAGGCATGCATATATACCATATCAGCATGCTCCAATATATCGCAAGATTTGCTAATAACAATCATGCACTTATCACAAGATAATGCATATACATATATATACATCACAACAACAGTATAACGGGTAGAAAACTTGCTTGAGTGTTCCCGGATAGACTTAAGCTTAGAGTGGGTCTGATAACCTATGAACAACAACATAAGTCGGAATTAAACCACGGTCGCTTAAGAAACTAGACTTTAACCAATTGAACCCTAACGTTCGCTTATGGTCACTCCTACGCTTAACGAATCACATAAGTCGTTCGAGTACCCTCGGCTCCACCATTTTTAATAAATTAACCATTAAAAATTTTAAGGCGATTCTTTCGTGAGTACTCTAACAACTACCTAATCCACTTTACATAATTGTTTCATACTCCAATTAGTCATTTAAGGGCCTTAACCAAGGTTTCAAAGTAAGGAGAGGGGTAATGGTTCGTTCGCGAAATGCCATTACTTAAAACGGTCGTTTCTCCTAAACCGTACATCGGATTCAAGCGAACCACATATCAAAACGAAGCTCGTAACATGAACTATCTAAAAATGGCAATGGTAAGAATATAAAAGTGAGTTAACGGGTCCTGAAGTTAAAAATAAAAACAGTCTAAGGTAAATCGGGCATTACGACATCTATGTTTACGCGATTACCAAAGTTTATACTACTCCAAATCAATCACAAACCACTTACAACCAACATTACAACCAAATTCCATCCAAACCTCACTACATCAGTCCATTACTTCATGTTTTATCCAACTCATTCAATCACAAGCAAGAGCTACTAACCATACTAAGGTTCATTAATCACTAACCAAGATCTACATCTCAAACTCATTACAAATCCAACAAAACTCTAAATATACATGAATCATGCTTCTCAAGAACTATAACAATCAAAACCATTCCTAATACTCAAAAGTAAAGTTAGGGTTTGAAGTTTTATACCTTCTTGAAGCTTTTAATTAATGAAAGATCCTTGGAATGCCCATGAAAGCCTTGATCTATGCTTAAGCTACCTTGTCCTTACAAATAAAATCAAGAATCAAAAATTTGTTCTTGAAAGTTACTATTCACCCTAAACTTTTAGGAATTTTTTAACTAGGTAAACCTTGGATTCTTGGATCCAAACTTATAGCATAACTAAGTTATGAATTATGGAAGCTAAGGAAACAAACCTTATAATTTTTGAAGGTGTGTAGCTTGAGTTTTTGAAAAACTCCTCCTTGTTTTAAGAAGAAAGGCCGAGAGCTTTTTGGGGGAAGAAGACAGTGAAAATGCTTCTTTTATCCTTGCTTGGTTGACTTTGTGTGTTGTTTTATTTGCTTGGTTAAATTAAACCTTGATTTAATTAACTAGGTTTCAAATACTTGGCCATAAATCAATCTTAGCTAAATATCTTTTAACCATGCTTGCATCATCAAACCTATATCATCCTTTTAACAGATGTCTCTTCTTTGTGGTTTGATGATGTCACAACCATTGGCTTCTTGTACAAGCTTGTCTCTTGGTCGCTCATTTGTTTTACGGTTCGCTTATCTCTCGTTTTCGTTAATCGTTTGAGGGATCATACCCGGGATCTTATTACTTGGGTTTCCCCTAAACCTTTCTTAATATTTTATATTCCTTTTTATGATCCTCTCTTAAAATCCTTGAATTTAAATCCTTTTAATCATGTTACCTTATACTCAATTCTTTCGGTATCTGGTGGATTTTCGGGGAAAAATCAAAGTGTCCGGATTCGAAATCTAACGACCTTTACATACACTCATTTACTTTATGGAATATTAATACGATCTTAGAATTTCCATGACAGTACTCCTATATAGCGTGGTCCGATAATTTTCCTTAATCAGCATCATCAGCAAAAGTTACTATTCATCTGTGTTTCAAAAATTCCAAAAATTGGGGTTATTACAACCTTAGAGTCAAATTTTCCCACATATTCAAAGTTGTCTTTCAAAACATAAAACTTGCTTCTAAACACATGAACATGCTTCAGAGTAGGCTTTCTTTTGGACAAGATTGAGTAAGGTGATTTGCCCAGATTCTTGTTGATGAGATATCTGTTTTGAGTGTAGCATGCAATATTGACAGCTTCTTCCCAAAAACTTGTTGGTAATTTGGCATCTTGCAACATTATTCTAGCAGCCTCCACTAATGTTCTATTTTTCCTTTCAACAACACCAATATGTTGAGGTGTCCTAGCTGCCGAGAATTTTTGAACAATGCTCTTATCTTTGCAGAATTCAGTTAAAGTTGCATTTCTGAATTCTGTTCCATTGTCACTCCTCAATTTTTACACACAATTCTGATCTTCAGTCTGTTTTTCAATTTTCTTGATGTGTTCAATTATGATGTATGAAGTTTCATCTTTAGAATGCATAAATTCTACCCATGTGTATCTTGAGTAGTCATCCACAATCACAAGTGCATATTTCTTCCTTGAATTGTTAAGACATTAACTGATCCAAATAAGTCCATGTGAATAAGTTGCAAAGGTGCACTTATGAAATTCATAGTTTTACTCTTGTGACTTGATTTCTTTATTTTTCCTTTTTGACAAGCCTCGCAGACCTCATTTTGAACAAACTCCAGATTTGGCATGTCTCTGACTAACTTCTTTTTGAATAGAGTATTGACTGCCTTGTAATTAAAGTGAGAGTGCTATTTATGCCACAACTTACTTTGTTCTTCAGATGCCTTGGTGTACAAGCAACAAATTCCATCCTCATTTGCTGAGTCCAGGTCTGCAACAAATAAGCTTGCTTTCCTTGCTCCTTTCAATGCTGTTTCACCAGTCTTTATGCTGATAATTAGGCATTCTCCTTTGTCAAATAAAACATTGAATCCTCTATCTGTAAATTGGATGACACTCAGGAGATTCACCACAAGACCATGTACCAGTGCTACATCTTCATTGACAATATTTCCAGAAATTATCTTGTCATATTCCATTAAGAAACCTTTGTTGTTGTCTCCAAAAGTCACTAATAGGCAGCCATCTCCTCAAATTGTGAAAGAAGGGCCATATCACCTGTCATATGTCTTGAGCATCCACTGTCTCCGATTCATATGACCTTCTTCACTTTGCCCTGCACACAAGGAGGATTAAGTGTTTTTAGCAACCCAATCAGTATTGGGTTCTTCTTGTTAATATATTTGGTAGAAGTAAAATTTGATGATTCAAAAAGAATGGAGTTCATTGATTGATGTGCATTTTCCTTTTTAGCTGAGGTCTCTATATTGACTTCCTTAATATCTATTCTCAGCTTGTGGAAACTTGTCATTACTTTCATGTTTCAAGGTATGCAATCAAACTTATCACATAATGAGTAAGGATCATTTGCATTTACTTCATTATACTTGCATGCTCCCAATATTGGCTCACTAACAACCTTTTTGCAAAGTGAGTTAGAAGATTAACAAAGCCACATTTTTGACATTGTTTCCTGGGAGCATATGCAACAAATGGAAAGTTGTTGCTTTTGTTTATTCCAACCTTCCCATTTCTATTTTTCTTTTTCTTTCTTGCATTCTCAACTTTAACTTCTTTGATTGGTTCCTTGGGAGTTTGGTTCACCATGTGCTTCTTCTCATCCATAGTAGTTAGAGTTATTTCTGTGTAACTTTTCTCATTATCCTCATCAGCAAGCTCTTGCTTTATCACCAACTCAACTTCACTAAAATTTACTTCACATGCCTTGAACAAAGGTGCATTCACTTTCCTCAGCATATCTGGGACATCTTCATTTATAATTGTTTTGCCTATGTCACTTTAACCTTTTTATTGTTGTTCAATGCATCATAATCCAAGAAAATAGCTATGTTAGCACATGACTTGTTCTTCTCCTGGTACTGACCAACTAGCTGAGATGCATTCCTGAATGACTTCAGTTTCACCTAATTCTTTTCTATCTTTTCTCTTAACACAGCTTCTATCTCACTAGCACACTTGAGCTTGTTCTTTAGATATTCATTTTCTTCCTTGACTGTCTCAAGCTCCACAAGCAATATATCAGATTTTTGTTTCTCACTCTCAAGCTTCTCATTAGCTTTTGATAACCTACTGACCTCCTCAATAGCTGCTACCATGCTAGTATGAATGTGAAACATTTCTATGCTCATCATTTCAAAAGTCTCCTTATATTGACTTTCATTTAAATCAATAGTGGTAAGTTGGTACCTTTGTTTTTATGAGAATGACTCTCCTTGCTCCAAGGCCATGAGTTCATAGTTTACTACTTCCTCACCATCATCATTATCTGAATCATCCCAACTCTTTCCTTCTACAATATAAGCTTTACCATGTTACTTTCTTAGAAAAGCTTCATACTTTGCTTCCAGTTCAAGATAGTCCTCATCCCTTTTCACCTTCTTTGGTTTCCTGCGTTCTATAGCAAAATGGCCGAATTCATCATAATTGAAGCACCTGATCTTTGACCTATCAACAGATCCTGTTTTGTAGCCATTTTTGTTGCCAGAATTGTATTGTGTCTTGTATTTTAGTTGTTGTCCTTGTTGAATGTATGTCCCTTGTTTTTGAAGAACTCTGGCTTCTTTACTTTAATGTTGGAGAATTTCTTGCTATGTAAGCCATGGACTGATCTAACTCATCCAGTTTATCCAATGTATAGAATTCATCCTCTTCAAGTTTAAGAATGACTTGCTTCTGTGGTTCCTTGTTCTTTTGCTCATTACTTGAAGCAGCCGGAGTATGGATTTCTAGTTCATCATTAGATGACTGGCTGTCATTAACAACTAGTGCACTTGCTCCATCAACAATGTGCCCTTGACCAGTGTTAGATATATTTGTGATGTCATGTCTAATAATGATTTGTGTTTAGTTTTCAGATCTTAACTAATAGGACAAATCAGGACTTAACTGGAAATCAGTACTTATACTGAAGTCGGAACTTAAGATATCAGAACTTAAGTTATCAAAACTTAAGATATCAGAAGATATTTATCAGGAGATAATATCAGGACTTAAGAAGACGTTCAGATAATGAAGGCGGCTGATTGAAGGAAAGAAGATTAAGGCAAACACAAGATGAGATATGCATGGAGAAGAATTCTATGAAGAATAGAAGATTTGGAAGAAAAGATAACTAGTTGATATATTTTAGGATGCAGACTTATGTTCGATATCAATTAGAAGTTTATCTTGTAACTGTGTGTCTATATAAACACAGCATAGGGTTTACACTATAAGTGTTATCATAATCGAGAATATTATTCATTGTAACCCCAGTAGCTCTCGTGATATTTTTTCATCATTGAGAGAGAACGGTTCCATTGTAATATTATTTTATTAATAAGATTATTCTATGTTTCATACTTGTGTTCTTAATTTGATTTGATTGTAGTATACACTGTATTACACCCCCTTCCACAGTGTGTGTGACCTAACAAGTGGTATCAGAGCAATCTGTTAACACATATACAGTAAAGATCCAAAACAATCATGTCTGAAGAAGAGAAAACTCGAACCAAGCCCACCAAAACTGAAGAAACTCCAAAGACTCAAATCCATAATCGATATGAGACTATTAGGATTCCCATACTGAAACCTTCTGAGTATTCCATATGGAAAGTGAGGATGACTATGTTTCTGGAAGCTACAGATTCAGAATACCTTGACAGAATTAATGAAGGTCCACATAAGCCAACCAAGCTCTCCGTTGTAGTTGCAGATTAGCCAGCACAGACTGTACCAAAGGAGAAAAGTGAATATACAGCTGAAGATATCTCATCTATTGCCAAGGATGCAAAGGTAAGGCATTTGCTGCATAGTGCCATTGATAATGTCATATTAAACAGGGTAATTAACTACAAGACTGCAAAGGAGATATGGGATGCCTTGGAGACAAGATGCTAGGGAACTGATTCAATTAAGAAGAACATAAGGACTATACTCACTCAAGAGTATGAGCACTTTGACTCAAAACCTGATGAGTCATTAACTGGTTTATATGACAGATTTGTCAAACTCTTGAATGATCTGTCACTGGTGGATAAGGAATATGATCTTGAAGATACTAATCTTAAATTCCTTTTAGCTCTTACTGAAAGTTGGGATTTGAAGGCAACTACTATAAGAGACAACTATGCTCTTCATGAAACTACTCTTAATGAAATTTATGGTATGCTCAAAACTCATGAACTTGAGATGGATCAAAGAAGCAAGAGGCATGGGAGAAAGTCAAGAACAGTTGCTCTTAAGGCTGAGGAGGAATCCCCCAAAGTGGTTATCTCAAAGAAAGGCAAAGGAAAGGCTCTCATCACAAAGTCTCATACTGAGTCAACAAGTTCTGATAGTGATGAGGATTCAGAAACTGAAAGTCTATCTGAGATGGACGCTGATGAAGAGATGATGAAATTCTGTGCTCTTGTGGTGAAGGGTATCACAAAGATAGCCTACAGGAAATTCAGAAGGGGAAAGAAGTTTTCTAGGAAAAGTGGAAGTTCTGATAAGAAGGGATTCAGAAAATCTGAAGGCAAAGCTGGAAATTCTGACAGAGGAGATTACTCAAATGTTAAATGCTACAATTGTGGTGAGAAAGGCCACATATCTCCTGATTGCAAGAAAGGAAAAAGTGACAAAGGCAAGTCACTTGTCACAAAGAAGAAAAGTTGGACAGACATTTCAGATTCTGAGAATGAGGTGAACTATGCCTTGATGGCAAATGCTGATAGCAGTTCTGAATCTGTTGAGTTAAAGGTACCTCAAACAACTTATGCTTTTCATACTGATGATATTACTGAGTTGAGATCTTATCTTAAAACCATATTCATTAGCTATAGAGATCAGACTTTAACATGTGATAGGTTAACTTCTGAAAATCTGGCTTTTAAGAAAAGGAATGACTATTTAGAAAAAGAGTTAGTTATGTTCCATCAAACTCAGAAAGAAAGAGATGATGCTTTTTATGTTAGAGATGAAGTATTAAAATTGAATCAATCTCTAAAAAATGAGTTAGAAAAGGAAAGAGAGATTATCAGGACTTGGACTAACTCTGGTAGAACAACTCAGAATTTATTAAGTAGTAAAAACTGGAAAGAGGGCTTAGGTTATGGAGATGATAAAAGTGAAACTGGAATTGAACAAATTAAGCCAATTATTGTTAAACAGACTACTAAGCCAAAGTTAAATCATGTTAAGTTTGTAGCTAAATCTGTAAAGTTTGATTCTGAAAAGATGAAAGATACTGAGACAGAAGTAAAGGCAGAGTCAACTTCTGACAAATTGAAACAGGATATGACAATTGAAGTTAACATAGGCTTAATGACAAAGAAGCAGCTTAAGTACAAGCTGAAAGAGATTAAGGATGTAAACAAGGTAAAGCCATCTAGGAAAAATTGGAATGTAAAGGAAGGTGTGAATAAAAGCAATAATTATATGCATGTTCCTAATGCTCCTAGAAAGAAATGCTATAACTATGGAAATTCTAACCATATGGCTTCTTTTTACAAGAAGAATAAGAATATAAACTCCTTACCTTCTAAGTCAGGAGTTAAGAGTCAGTCTGTTGGGTTTAAGCCACAAAATCCTTGTTTTCATTGTGGTAGCTTATGACATTCCATTTATACTTATAAGGAATATCATAGTTTGTACTATGATTATTATCAAACAAAACCTTCTTTAAAGAAGTGTAAGTTATGATGCAAAGTCTGATACTGTAAATTCTGATAAGAAAAATGTTAACATAAACTCTGATGTTAAATCCGCTGCAAATGTTAACAAACTTTATAAGGCCAAAGGATCCAAGCAAGTCTGGGTCCTTAAAACTAATCATTAGTGGTCTTTGTGATTGCAGGGCAACAGGAAAAACATCCTTGTTCTGGACAGTGAATATTCAGGACATATGACTGGAAATAAAGCCCTGCTATTAGACTTTATGGAGAAAGTTGGCCCAGGATTTTCTTATGGAGATGGCAACATGGGAAAAACTCTGGGATATGGCAATATCAATCTTGGGAATGTCATCATTGAAAAAGTAGCTCTAGTCTCAGGACTTAAACACAATCTGCTGAGTGTTAGTCAAATCTATGACAGAGGTTATCATGTGGATTTCTTTGAAGAACACTGTGAAGTTGTAAGCAAATCTACATGCAAAGTTGTTCTAAAGGGATACAGGCATGGTAACATTTATGAAGTCAAGCTTTCAACAAGTTCTGATGGTTCTGCAATCTGTCTGTTAAGTAGAGCATCAATTAAAGAAAGCCGGGATTGGCACAAGAAACTCTCTCATTTAAATTTCAACAATATAAATGAACTAGTCAAGAAAGATCTTGTGAGAGGACTGCCAACATCAGTATTTTCTCCTGATGGCCTTTGTGATTCATGTCAAAAGGCAAAACAAAGAAAATCTTCATTCAAGAGCAAGACTGAATCTTCAATTCTTGAGCCTTATCACCTACTACATGTTGATCTATTTGGTCCAGTGAATGTCATGTCTATTGCAAAGAAGAAATATGCTATGGTCATAGTAGATGAGTTTACCAGATACACATGGGTGTATTTCTTGCACACAAAAAGTGAAACTGCATCTATCTTGATTGATCATGTCAAACAACTGGATAAATTGGTCAAAGACTCTGTGAAAATCGTTAGAAGAGATAATGGCACTGAGTTCAAGAATATAATTGTGGAAGAGTTTTGCAAAGACCAAGGAATAAAGCAGGAATTTTCTGCTCCTGGAACTCCACAGCAAAATGGAGTTGTTGAAAGAAAGAATAGAACTCTTATTGAAGCTGCACGAACTATGCTTGATGAAGCAAAGTTACCAACCTACTTTTGGGTTGAAGCTGTGCAGACTGCTTGTTTTACTCAGAATGCAACACTTATCAACAAGCATGGAAAGACACCATATGATATGGTGAAGAAAAAGAAGCCAAATCTGAAGTACTTTCATGTATTTAGATGCAAGTGTTTTGTTCTTAAGACTCATCCTGAAAAGCTATCCAAATTTGATCTAAAAGCTGATGAAGGAATTTTTGTTGGATATCCACTTTCCACAAAAGCCTTCAGAGTCTACAATTTAAGAACAAGGGTTGTCATGGAATCTATCAATGTCTCTTTTGATGATAAGAAGATTACTGGACTTGAAGATTTCAATGATCATGATCACCTGAGATTTGAGAATGAAGCTTTAAATTCTGATTCTGTAAATTCTGATAGTCTAAATCCTGATACTGAAAACTCTGATGGGTTAAACTCTGATATTATTGTAACTGTGGTGACTACGCCAAAGGAAAATGCACCTGTGCAGGGGGAGCATATTGAAGATCCAACCACATCTCAAGAAGCATCAGAACCTAGAACAGGCTCTTCAAGTTCTGATTCATCAAGTTCTGATGGGCCAAGTTCTGATAATTCTGGAAACTCAAATTCTGATTCATCAAGTTCTAATGGGCCAAGTTCTGATAATTCTGGAAACTCAAATTCTGAAACATCCAACTCAGAGAGCGTTATTTCAGGGGGAGCATCAGAAAATGTTGATGGAGACAACATGGATCATGGGGGAGCATCCAGTTCTAGAGATAATCTTCCATCTGCAAGGAAGTGGACTAAAGCACATACACCTGACTTGATTATTGGAGATCCTGAAGCAGGTATTAGAACTAGAACAACAACATTAAATGAATGTCTCTATCACTCTTTTCTTTCTCAGGCTGAACCAAAGAAAGTGGAAGAAGCTCTTCAAGATGCTGATTGGGTGCAAGCAATGCAGGAACAGTTAAATGAATTTGAAAGAAATAAAGTCTGGACCCTAGTGCCAAGACCAAAGAACAGATCAGTTGTTGGTACAAAATGGGTGTTCAGAAACAAAACTGATAGTGATGGCATAATTACAAGAAATAAAGCAAGGCTGGTTGCAAAAGGATATTCTCAACAGGAGGGAATTGATTATGATGAAACATTTACACCAGTTACTAGACTGGAAGCCATAAGGATATTTTTGGCTTATGCTGCTCACAAAAAGTTTACAGTCTTTCAAATGGATGTAAAAAGTGCTTTTCTTAATGGAGAATTGGAAGAAGAAGTATATGTTGAACAACCTCAAGGTTGTGTAGATTCAAAATTTCCTCATCATGTCTACAGACTTGATAAAGCACTTTATGGCCATAAGCAAGCTCCAAGAGCATAGTATGAGACATTAGCTCAGTTTCTTCTGGAAAGTGGATTTAACAGAGGGACTATTGATAAAACTTTATTCTATCTCAACCATGGAAAGGACTTACTTTTGGTACAGATATATGTTGATGATATCATTTTTGGTTCTACAAATGATAGACTTTGTAAAAGGTTTGCCAAGCTAATGTAGTCAAGATATCAAATGAGTATGATGGGAGAACTTAGCTATTTTCTGGGCCTTCAAGTCAAGCAGAATGAAGAAGAAACTTTTATTTGTCAATCTAAGTACACCAGAGATTTGTTGAAGAAATTTGGAATGCAAGACTGTTCAAGTGCATCCACTCCTATGGCCACTGCAACAAAATTGGATAAGGATACTGGTATATCAGTAGATATTACTGATTACAGAGGTATGATAGGCTCATTACTCTATCTAATTGCAAGTAGACCTGATATCATGTATGCTACTTGTCTTTGTGCAAGATTTCAAGCAGATCCAAGAGAACCTCACTTAACAGCTCTGAAAAGAATTTTCAAGTACCTTAAGGGTACAACTGATCTGGGATTGTGGTATCCTAGGGAATCAGACTTTAAGCTAATAGGTTACTCAGATGCAGATTTTGCAGGGTGCAAAATTGACAGGAAAAGCACAAGTGGAAGCTGCCAATTTCTTGGCGGCAGATTAGTTTCTTGGTTTAGCAAGAAACAAAAGTCAATTTCCACATCAAGTGCAGAGGCAGAGTACATTACTGTAGGAAGTTGTTGTGCACAGATTCTTTGGATGAAGAATCAGTTACTGGATTATGGGTTAGAATTTTCTAAAATTCCTATATAATGTGATAATCAAAGTGTTATTGCTATGACAGGTAATCCAATTCAACACTCAATGACAAAGCACATCAGCATTAGGTACCATTTCATAAAAGAACATGTGATGGAAGGTACAGTGGAATTGCATTTTGTTGTAACAGATCAACAACTAGCAGATATCTTCACAAAACCATAATATGAAGCTACTTTTACAAGATTGGTAAATGAACTTGGAATGTTTTCAGGTTCTTTCCCTAAATCTGTTTAGTTTATGTTATGATACATCAGACTTTATGATCAGTATTTACAGATATTACTATATTTATGTAATATGTGCTTAAATTGAAATTACCTAAGTGCTGATTGTTGTTTGATGTGAATTTCTAAACTTTGATAGTGATATGAATATTTTTGTGATTATTCAATCCAATGAGGATAACTGTGCTAGATGCTGACCTAGTAGTCTTTAATATACTAAAGATCCCATGTTTGAAGTAATTGTTTACGTGGAAATCTTTTAACACAAGCAAATTCTGATATTGAGCTTAGTTGAGTTTACTTTGTGTATCTTATTACTAAGTCAAAAACTAGAATAGTGCTTCTTATCTGTTAAGTTCTGATATTGGTAAATCTTATGGATGTACTAAGTGCTGATAAGCCTCACTTATCAAAAGAAAAAGAAAAAAAAGAAATAAATATCAGGTACTCCTTTGAGATCTAGAGAAAAATGTATGTGGAAGTGAAGACCCAAGTGCATTGCTGGTATTAAGTAATATGCATTAGAAAAGCAAAATAAAATTTTCTTGGTGACTTTTCACATTCTCTGATTACTGGAGAAATACTCTGATAATACTATAAATTCTACTCACTTACACTGAGAAGCCACTGTAAAAAGGAATTTCAAAAGATGCATAAAATGAGCACAAAACAGTTGAGGTGGACTCATGCATGAACTCATTCTATAGTGGACTTCAGACTAATGACATATTTTGAGCAAAGTTCTTAGTTATGCCTTATTTCTAAGATGTACTGAAGTGAATGGATATTTAGCTTAATGCACACACTTACACTTCATATGAATGATGAAAATTACCGTGGTGATCAATGTTGTTTTAGATGAACAGTTTAAGTGTCAGTTACATAAATTCTGAGGACAAGTTCTGATGGAAGTCCTGATGATTAAGTTCTGAGGAAACCATATCAGTATTTGTGTGAAGAATTACAGAAATAAACATTCACTTTTTGGGTTACGAAGCGATATTCTGATGACTTTTAAATTCTGATAATAATCAAGTTTTGATGCTTACGTGGCAATATTTATTTACTTGATTTATTTTTAAGTCAATACTTGAACGGTTATATTTTATCAAAATATTGGTTTATGTGAGATAAATCAGTCATAATCATTTGTTTAGTGGGAACAATTTTTTTTTGCAAAACTGCATGTACATGGTAATCATTACTTATTTCTCGTGCCCATTAACTTTTGTTTTAACTGCTACATGCCTGGCAGGTGTAAAGTCTGTTCCACTTCTCAATAACTGTTGTCACGTGGGGTGTCTAAGTAAAAGAGATAAAAGATTTTCAAATCTTTTATTTACATTTCTATTCTACTTACTCTCTCTCTTTTTCTTATTCTCTCATATTTTTTGACGGTTTACTATACAGACATTTTATCAAACATTTTCCAGGAATTCTAAATTCTCACTCGTTTTCAATGGCACCCAAGGATATAATCTTTGATGGAGCAAAGTTCGTCCCCAACAACTATGCTGCCATTCTCACTAAGAGTGAAGCTTCTTCTGAATTTCATTTTATTTAGGATTTCTTATCTCATAGTGAAATTGAGTTCGCATTGACACAGCCATCCAGTATATCTGGAACTCAAGTTCTGCAATTCTGGCGTACTGGACATTATGATGATGGTGGTAAGCATGGGACTCCAAGCATCGTATTTACAGCAAATGAGGTTGAGTATGTTGTTACTCGAAGAGCAATTCGTAAAGCTCTACACCTACCTGAATCCTGTCAATTTAGTTCTGCTGTGGAGGAGCCCTTGCTACAACAAATGATGGCTAATCTTGGGTATGAACGGAGTTTGGCTAAGTTGGGTCAACTCAAATGCCCATATATTCGAAAGGAATGGAGCTTCTTCTTCGATTGCATCACGAAGATGTTTGCCAACAAATGCTCAAATTTTGATGCCACTCCTATTCTGACACAACAAATTGGGTATGCACTCCTAAACCAGTCTCATTTTCATTATGCAAAGACTGTGTTATGTTTTATAGGAGATAGAATGAAAGAGGACAGGAATGTAGTTTACTTTGCTAGATTCTGTCAGTTAATTTACAATTACTATACAGAAGATGAACCAAAACTAGCAGGTGAACTCATAGAACCTTTTAGGTTAGCAAAAAGGACTTTTACTGATTTTTTCACTGCTGATAACAAGAAGGGAGTTTTAAGACCCCTTAGAATTCCTTTATCAGTAAAGCAAGCTCTTGTAAATGTTGATGCTGCTACATATTCATTGCTATATCCTGATGTCCAACCTACCACCACACAACAGCCATCAGCACCTACTTCTATCACTCCACAAACATCAACACATACCACTCAACCATCAGCACCTACAGTGAAGCCTTCTTCTTCTAGAGCAAAGAGGACAAAGACTGTACCTCAGACATAACAGAAAAGAAGGAGGATGATTCTGAGAGATGAATCAGAAGATGAGGCACAGGTTCAAACATCAGAACCTGTTATAAAAGTAGCCGAGGAAGTGTCTCCTCAGAAAACAAAAGAAACTGGGAGTTCCAGGCCACTCAAAAGGCTTAGAAAGATAAATTTTGATGACAAAGCTCCTACCGTCTCTCCACCCTTGAAGAGATGGAAGAAACAAAGAGCTAATAGGGACACAGTTGAGTCAGATTCAGAGGATGTGGAAGCAGTAGCTAAGGAAGGGGATCAGGAATCTCAGATCCCAAAGGAGCCAATTGTGATTGAATCCCTTCCATCTACACAACCAGAATTTGCTGAAGCCACTGCATCTATACCTCCACTGTCTCCAATTCAAGCTGAAGAAACTGCTCAAGACAGAGTGCCTACACCTCCTGTGTCACCTATCATTAAACAAGTACATACTGCAACTACAGGCACAAGTGCAGAAATAGACATTCATAACTTGAATGTGACTGAAGTTCTGTACTTAGAAGCTCCAACCATTCCTCAACATACTCCACCAACAACACCAATTTTAGATGCTAATCTAAATGTAGATATTCCAACAACACCTCTTCTGAATCTAGATGATGAAGCTCAGATATTAGGTGAGCATCAGAATTTGGATGTTGATCAGAACTTAGAGGATGATTTTGAAACCTCTATAGCCTCACACACTATCATTTTATCAGAGGAAGCTGATTCTGCAGGCTCTGTAAGTTCTGATGCTGCAAATGTTGACACTACTGGTGAAGGTACTATAAATGAAAATGCTGATGCAGCTGGTCCTTCAGGACATGCACCTCTACCAGCAGTTAATAAAGCTTATTTGATTAAGAAGTTTGTGAGAAGGGATGCACCAGTACCTTGGAGTGAAACTCCAAGAGGAAAAGAATGGATCAAGGAGTGGAACAAAGTTGATTTTGTTCCTACTGCAAATATTCTTGCTGAGCACCTGGCTAAAGCTGATGAGATGCTTATGAATGATAATTTCAAAGCACAGCTCAGAGTTACTGCATTGAATACAAGGCACCTTCAAGGTCAACACTCAATAACTCAAGCCAAGGTGAACAAAATTCAAGAAACCCTAATTCAGCAAGACATGAATGTCAAGTTGGAAAAGAACAGGTTTTTTAAGCCAGCCTTTGACCGCATTGGGTACATAGAAAAGACTCAAGAAAAGCAGCAAGCTCAAATATCTGATATTTTGTAGAATCAAGCTGATCAACAAGATTAACTCAATGAAATCCAAAACTCTGTGGAATTGCTTGTCTCTCTCCTATTATCTGATGATGCCAAAAAGGGGGAGATAGTGATTAAGTCCAAATGCAAAACTTATCAACCACTGAAGGGTAAGGATGATGATAATGATGACCAGGATAACTCTGAAAGGGGTAGAGGTCATGGTCAAGGCAAAGGCTCGTCATCTAGGAAAGCAGGAACTTCTACACAGAGAACAAGTTCTAATGCCGGGAGAAGAACAAGTTATGATACTGGTAAAATGATGAGTTCTAGTGAACAAACTTTGAAACTTGATGAAGAGATTTCCAAAAGGCTGTTCCTAAAGGATAATCCAGGCATGGATATTGAAAGTATTAAGGAAGAAGAAGCCAGAATTAAAGCAGAAAATGTCAAATCCAAGTCTAAAGCTCAAGTTCTTGCAAAGAAACCACCTAAGCCAAAGGGCATTCTGATTAAAGAGAAGACAAACTCTGAGGCAATCAAATCTGAATCCAAAGCCAAATCACAGGTGGAAGTTGATTCTAGATCCAAGGGTAAAGCAAAAATTGATTAACCTGTAAAGGTATATATGCCAATCATGGATCTGGAAGCAAAACCTGATGAAGATACTAGTCTGATTTTGAAGAAGAAGAATATTTAAACAACCTCTGACAGAGCTTATGTTGTTCAAGATCAGGACTTAGTAAATTCTGATATTACAATGAAGCAAGCAACCTCTGACAGAGCTCAAATTGGCTTGATATCAGAAGATAAGGAAAAGGAAACCTCTGACATTGCTCATGTTAAACCTTCAAAAATTCTACTACCTGGATTTACTAAAGCTCAACAATCTACACAACCTTTGAAGACTACATCAAGTGGTTTTAAAGCAAGAGTTATTAGAGGAAAGGAAGCTAGAGACAAATCACGATTGGGTAGTTCTAAATAAAAGAGGGTAAATAATACTACCTCTGATCCAACTTCTTTGAGTGAACCAGGAGTAGGAACAACTCCTGAAAGATTGAATCAACTAGAGTCTGTACAAATGGTTTACTACTCTGTATTAAAAGAAGATATCATGCTATACTTCATCATAGATGGGAGGGTATTCCAGATTAGGAAGAATGCTATTCGTTTGAAGTACTTTGAAAAATTGCAACATGTGCTATTTCTACTTAAGTGAAAAACAGGTCAACAGATGGTGCTGCCAGGTACTTAAAATCTGATATTCAAAGGCAGAAGAAACTTTACTCTGTAAAGTCTGACAGACCTTACTATCCTAAGTACAGAGCTCACAATGGTGATATAGTTGAGATGAAGCCTAATACCGCCAAAATCATCACTACACTTCTTGGTATTAAAGGTCTTGAATTCAATCTAGAGTCTGATGAAGTCTATGTCATCAGGCTGGATCAGGATATAAGGAAAGCAAAAATAAATGATATCAGGGCTGCTATCTTTCAAACAGGTGAAGATACAGTTGAACTTAAAAATATAAAAAGGAGGATGCAGATTGAACTTGAATATGCTGAGAGAAGTCTGTTAAGGAACTATCTCAGAACAACTCCTGATATAATAGAGATCACACACCGAAGCCAAGTCAAGAACTACAACTGTTAAATTTTGAAGGTTATACAGGCTAAAGCTTAAAGGGTTTTTAGCACATAAACGCAGCAAAAACGTAAATTTAAATCTTAAAAAAACTCGAAACCCTCCGCATGATCCATGCGAAAAATAATATTTAATTCGTAGTTCAGTATGTTTACCTTAAGAAGCTTTACGTTAATGGAGAGATGGAGGTCTTTAATGGCGATCCAAAAACGATGAACGGAGATCCTTAGCAGCTGGTCCTCAAGTGTGAAGCACTCCACAGGTATCCACCAAGAAAACGATGTAATGAAGGAGGAGGAGATGGAGAGAATTAGGGTTTTGTAAATCTTTTTGGTTTGGGCAAAAATAGGATTTTTAATAGTATATTTATAGGCAAAATTTTCAGCTGAAAATTTTGCCATAAAATATTATTATTATTAACCCTTTATTATTCTCATTAATAATTAAAACATCTTTTAATTATTAATCCTTTTTCTAAACACTTTAGAAATAATTCTCTCTTTTGATTTAATTTCAAAAAATTAAATTTTTAATTAATAATATTAATAAACTTTTCTTAATTAATTTATAATCAATTAAATCTTATTTAATCAATTAATAAATTTGCCAATTAATTATTTATTTCATAAATAAATAATTATCAGCCATTATTAATTAATTCGTCCACCATTAAATCATTCTCTTTTATGGTATGACCCTGTAGGTTCAATATTAAGCCGGCAGTAGAAATAAATAATAATAAAACTATTTTATCATTATTTATATAAATGCTCTAATTCACTAAATATGATTAATTAAATAATCATATTTATTCTACATCGTGAGGGATACTTCTCAGCATATCGCGACTATCTAAATAATACGAATTCACTGCTTAGAATACCAAGAACCTATTCAGTGAGTAGTTACCGTACAATTAACTCCTTCTACCCTGCAATGTCACGATTAAATACAAGGCATGGAACTTGTGTCAAGCCTATCTTATTTAATCACTTGTTTTCCCATTCACTATGCTTAGTTCTATTTAATGTAAATTAGAAACTCCTTTCTAATTTCATTCACTCTGGCCAGAGATTCCTGAACTAACATAAGTGGATCAGCATTGAAGATTCTCTTCCTATACTGGAAGGGGTAGATCCTTTATTAATCATAAACTATCTTCGTGTACAAATTCTTATAACCATTAGAGCCCTTATAATTGTCCCTTGAGACTAAGAACTAAACCAAAGCATAGTTCATTGTACACAAGATGACTATGATGACCTCAAGTCTAAGGATACTTGTACAACTATCACTATGTGAACAACTACTGACACGTGAGTAAACTTCATCAGTTGTTCAGCTGTGTGAGTCATGTTCAGTGAACTTATTCTATAATAAGCACCTACATACTAGCTATAATGTCACCACACAAATGTCTATGAGAACAGACATCCTTCATAATGAAGCAAGCATAATATGTACCAATCTTTGTGGATTATTAATTACCAGTTAGTAATCCTACGACCAGGAACTATTTAAGTTTAGAGTTATCATCTTTTAGGTCTCATTATTATGATCTAATCACAATCCATAAAAAGCTTTACTCTAAACTGTGGTATATCTTATTTAAACATTTAAATAGATAGAACCCGCAATAAAAACAAAACAAGTCTTTTATTAATATCAATGAAATCAAAACAGATTACATAAAAGTTATTCCTAAATCATCCTAAATGATTGGACTTAGGACATATCTCTTTCAATCTCCCACTTGTACTAAAGCCAATCACTCTGGTATCTAATACCCATCTTGTCTTTATGACGATCAAAGTGACTCTGAGAAAGTGGCTTTGTGAGTAGGTATGCTACGTTGTTATGTGTGTCAACTCTCTCGACGTTGACATCTCCTCTATTTTCAACTCAGATTCACCACCAAAAATAAGAAAAATGTCCTGAGTCCTTCGCAAGTACTTAAGGATGTTTTTCACTGCTTTCCAGTGGTCTTCACCTGGATTGGACTGATATATGCTCGTCACACTAATTGAATAAGCAACATCAGGCCTTGTACACAACATCGCGTACATGATAGATCCTATTGCTGAAGTATAAGGAATCTTACTCATACGCTCTCTTTCCTCAGGTGTCTTAGGAGACATTTTTTTCGGAAAGGGACACTCCATGGCTAATCGGTATGAGACCTCTTTTGGAGTTTTCCATGCTAAACCTTTTAAGAACTTTCTGGATGTATGTACCCTGGGTAAGACCTATCATTCTTCTAGATCTATCTCTATAGATCTTCATACCAAGAATGTAGGATGCTTCTCCCAAGTCCTTCATGGTGAAGTTCTTTGATAGCTATACTTTGACTGATTGTAGCATTGGTATATCATTTCCTATAAGAAGTATGTCATCCACATACAATACAAGAAATGTTACCACGCTCCCACTAACCTTCTTATAGACACATGGTTCATCTATGTTTTTGATAAAACCAAACTCTTTGATTGTCTCATCAAAACGGATGTTCCATCTACGAGAAGCTTGCCTTAAACCATATATGGTTCGTAGCAGCTTACACAGTAGGTGTTCATTTCCCTTGGAAAGAAAACCCTCTGGCTGTGTCATATACACTTCCTCCTCAAGTTCCCCATTGAAGAAGGCCGGTTTCACGTCCATTTGCCAGATCTCATAGTCGTAGTTACCAGCAATCACAAGCAAAATCTGAATTGATTTTAACAGGGCTACAGGCGAAAGAAGTTTCATCAAAGTCAATCCCTTGCCTTTGTTTGAATCCTTTTGCAACGAGCTTGACCTTATAGGTCTCCTCCTGGCCATCTGCTCCAATCTTTCTTTTGTATACCCACTTGCACCCAATAGGCTTAACACCTTCAGGCACCTCAACCAGAGTCCATACTTGGTTGGTATACATAGATTCAATTTCGGATTTCATGGCACTATGCCATTTCTCTGAGTCAACACTACTCATAGCCTCATTATAGGTCACAGGGTCGTTATCATCAATGATTGACAACTCATTGTCATTCTTAATGACAAGGCCATAATACCTCTCAGGTTGGCGAGACACTCTCCCTGTCCTACGAATGGGCTGTTCCACAGAAGGTTGTTCAGTCTGAACATGTGTTTCCACTTGATCCGTAGTAGTTTGTGCTTCTTGAACTTTATCAAGTTCAATTTTGCTCACACTATTTCCTTTAAGGATAAACTCCTTTTCCAAGAAGGTAGCATGTCTAGAGACAAACACCCGATGATCGGTGTAAAAGTAATACCCCAAAGTCTCTTTAGGATATATCACAAAATTATATTTTACGGATCGAGATTCCAGCTTATCTGGGTCAACTTTCTTGATATAAGCTGGACATCCCCAAATCTTAACGTGTTTAAGACTCGATTTCCTTTCTTTCCATATCTCATATGGTATTTGAGGAACAGATTTGGAAGGCACCTTATTTAGTAAATATGCCGAGGTTTCCAATGCATAACCCCATAGGAATACTGGAAGATTCGCATAGCTCATCATGAACCGAACCATGTCTAACAAAGTCCGATTTCTCCTTTCAGATACCCCATTTAACAGTGGAGTATATGGAGGAGTCCATTGGGAGACTATAACATTTTCTTTGAGATAATCTAGAAACTCTCCATTCAAGTATTCACCACCTCGATCTGATCAAAGAGTTATAATATTGTGTTTGGTTTGTTTCTCTACTTCATGTTTATATTCTTTGAACTTTTCAAAGGCTTCAGACTTGTGTTTCATCAAATACACATATCTGAATCTAGATCTATCATCTATGAAAGTAATGAAGTACGAAAATCCACCCATGGCTTGCGTAGACATTGGTCCATATACATCTGTGTGTACCAATCATAGCAAATCTGCAGCCCTCTCTCCATGTCCACTAAATGGAGATTTGGTCATTTTACCCAATAGACAAGACTCGCATGTAGGATATGATTCAAAATCAAAGGGGTCAAGTAACCCTTCCTTATGTAATGTCCGCAGTCTATTTTTACTAATATGACCTAGCCTATAGTGCCATAAATAGGTCAGATTTTCATCATCTCGTTTTCTTTTATTATTCTGTTCAATCTGAAGTAAATCATGCTCTACGTCTTATACATACAGACCATTATTTAAAATGCCACGTCCAAAAAGAACATTATCTCTAAGGATAGAACATTCATTATTCTTAATAATAAATGAAAAACCATCCACATCCGACATAGGAATAGAAACAATATTCCTCACAATATAGGGAACGTAATAACAATTATTCAAAATAATAGTCTTACTCGTAGGAATATGTAAACTAAATGATCCTACAGATATGGCCGCAACCCTTGCTCCATTGCCCATATGTAGAATCACCTCATCTTTTTCAAGAGTCCTACTTCCCTTTAGTCCTTGCAACGGATTGCAAATATGAGAACCACAGGCGGTATCTAATACCCAAGTAGAAATTTGACCTAGTGACATATTAACTTCGATCATGAACATGCCAGAATCAGAAGCGGTAGTCTTACTACCCTTCTTCTTCTTCAATTCTGCAAGGTAAACCTTGTAGTTCCTCTTCCAGTGCCCCAACTTGTTACAGTGAAAACAAACAGCTAAATTCGGACAAGTCAACTTGTGAGCATCTAGTATGCTCCGGAGTGATAGTGTAGAAGACATGACGAATATAGTAAATCTGTAAATGTTAAACACATAACAATACTTAGCAAATATTCAATTTCATTTCAAAGCACTATATGAATCGGGACTTTATTCATAAGTGTCTCCCACTAGTTTATCTAATTTATTCAACCCCCTAAGTGAAAATTTAGCATTCATAATGCTAGTGGGAATAGGGATCCTAATTCCATCACACAACCTCGGCTGTGGCATGAAACGTCATGTGATGTTCAATAGGCAGACAACTCTTGTCAATTACATCTTATGTTATTCCCTAATATAAGTTTAGCCTCTTGAATAATTGAGTCACGGCTGTGGCACGACAAACTCAATATTCTAAGTCAAGTCTAACCCAACATTTCGTACAATTGAATCAGTCTCCAACGGCCCACGACTGTAGCACGTATCGACCTTTAGATTCTAATCCAATGTACATATCTCTATGTAATAGACAAGTATTTCTTATTTCGAAATCAAAGCCCTCGGCTGTAGCACGAAACGACAATGATTTAAAAATAAGAACCACTTTCTACCATGTTGGAAGGCTATGACCGACACAAGCCCGTTGTGTCATTGGCCAATCATAATCATATTATAAAGAGATTCTTCCTTTTAAATTAAATATTTCAAATCAATAATCGATAATCAGATGATTCCTAGATCGGGTGGAGCATTGTCAAGAGGCGTCACTTAATAACCCTTTCTTACAGGTAGAAATCTGTTGTTGACAGAATCATCCTTTCTCTCAATATTGAAAATTCATATTCAATTACGTGTTTCATAAAAACAAGAATTTCATGATCGTATTCATAATATTTATTGTTAAGGCAAGAAACGATTCCTATTCTAGATTTTCTAGAGCACGCCTTATATTGATTTAAGTTCGCCTAAATCTATCATCGCATGGTAAACATAGGCATATATCTCATATATAAAATTAAATAAACAAGTAAATGTAAAGTGCAATAAAGTAAATGTGTTTGGTTATGGCCCCATCCTATGTGATCTTTATCAAGCTCATGATAAAGATCAAGGTCAATCTAATATGGTGATGGAAATAAATACAACTACTTATTACATAAGTCTTCTTCTTTGTTTAGACTTCTTGTATGCCTCGTCTTCTTCTTTGTATCACCTCCATTGGATAGCCTTCGTGAGTCTTCAATTACATTACATGATTGAAAGTAAAACTAATCTAATGAACTTACAAGAATAACTCGAGTTACATTCGAGATTTATGATTACAAAGATTGACGACATGTAAGTCATATTTAAAACCAAAACCAAAACCATTACACTAAGGTCGAAAGGCCATAACCATCCACCATGCCCATACAACACATAAAAGTATGTTAAAACACATAATCTGATCTTAACATATCATATTATCCATGATCTAATCATAAAAAGAAAATATGATAAAAATCAGAAAAATCAGAAAAACAAGAATCACTTTTTACGGGCAGTAAACGACGTCAAACGCCTTACATACGAGTCGTTGATAGTTTTGCTATCAGTTTTGTTCAGACGCTTGTTTACCTATGGAATAGGGTATTCTTTTGCGTAAATCGGACACCAGACCCAGATTTCAGCAAATTTGCAGCAGCCAATTCAGAATCCGTATCTAATATGATTCTCATAATTATAACAAAAATAAATCATGTATATATCAGTATATATACAGATTACATAATCATCTTATGATTATACAGCTCACATGAATATCATATATTCAAAACCATACATATATAAGCATATTATATCAACATCAAATCATGGCGAATCACGTACATGCTCATATATCGAAAATAGTTAAACGCATAAACGAATTAAAAACTTTTCACAAGTAACTCTGATGCCATTGAAGGGTTTTTAGCACATAAACGCAACGAAAACATAAATTTAAATCTTAAAAAAAAACGAAACCCTCCGCGGGATCCATGCGAAAAATAATATTTAATTCGTAGTTCAATATGTTTACCTTAAGAAGCTTTACGTTAATGGAAATATGGAGGTCTTTAATGGCGATCGAAAAATGATGAACGGAGATCCTTAGCAGCTGCTCCTCAAGTGTGAAGCACTCCACCGGTATCCACCAAGAAAATGATGTAATGAAAGAGGAGGAGATGGAGAGAATTAGGGTTTTGTAAATCTTTTTGGTTTAGGCAAAAATAGGGTTTATAATAGTATATTTATATGCAAAATTTTCAGCTGAAAATTTTCCCATAAAATATTATTATTATTAACCCTTTATTATTTTCATTAATAATTAAAACACCTTTTAATTATTAATCCTTTTTCTAAACACTTTAGAAATAATTCTCTCTCTTGATTTAATTTCCAAAAATTAAATTCTTAATTAATAATATTAAGAACCTTTTCTTAATTAATTTATAATCAATTGAATCTCATTTAATCAATTATTAAATTTGACAATTAATTATTTATTTCATAAATAAATAATTATCAGCCATTATTAATTCATTCCTCCACCATTAAATCATTCTCTTTTATGGTGTGACCCTGTAGGTTCAATATTAAGCCGGTAGTAGAAATAAATAATAATAAAACTATTTTATCATTATTTATATAAATTCTCTAATTCATTAAATATGATTAATTAATTAATCATATTTATTCTACATCGTGAGAGATACTTCTCAGCATATCGCGACTATCCGGATAATACGAATTCACTGCTTAGAATACCAACAACCTATTCAGTGAGTAGTTATCGTACAATTAATTCCTTCTACCCTGCAATGTCACGATTAAATACAAGGCATGGAACTTGTGTCAAGCCTATCTTATTTAATCACTTGCTTTCCCATTGACTTTGCTTAGTTCTATTTAATGTAAATTAGAAACTCCTTTCTAATTTCATTCACTCTGGCCAGAGATTCCTGAACGAACATAAGTGGATCAGCATTGAACATTCTCTTCCTACACTAGAAGGGGTAGATCCTTTATTAATCATACAATATCTTCGTGTATAAATTCCTATACCCAGTAGAGCCCTTATAATTGTCCCTTGAGACTAAGAACTAAACCAAAGCATAGTTCAGTATACACAAGATGACTATGATGACCTCAAGTCTAAGGATACTTGTACAACTATCACTATGTGAACAACTGCTGACACGTGAGTGAACTCCATCAGTTGTTCAGTTGTGTGAGTCATGTTCAGTGAACTTATTCTATAATAAGCACCTACATACTAGCTATAGTGTCACCACACAACTGTCTATGAGAACAGACATCCTTCATAATGAAGCAAGCATAGTGTGTACCGATCTTTGCGGATTATTAATTACCGGTTAGTAATCCTACGACCAGGAACTATTTAAGTTTAGAGTTATCATCTTTTAGGTCTCATTATTATGATCTCATCACAATCCATAAAAAGCTTACCCTAAACTGTTGTATATCTTATTTAAACATTTAAATAGATAGAGCCCGCAATAAAAACAAAACAAGTCTTTTATTAATATCAATGAAATCAAAACAGATTACATAAAAGTTATTCCTAAATCCTCATACATGATTGGATTTAGGACATATCTCTTTCAAAGCTGATATCAGACTTTAAGGATGGTAAAAGCTACAAGGATTGTGAGTTGTAGTTACTTAGTCAAATTCTCATATGCATTTGTACTTAATGTTTTTGACATCATCAAATATCTATTAAACTTGTATAATATGCTAATTTACAAGTTGGGGGAGATTGTTAGATATATTTATGATGTCATGTCTAATAATGATTTGTGTTTAGTTTTCAGATCTTAACTAACATGACAAATCAGGACTTAACTGGAAATCAGTACTTATACTGAAGTCAGAACTTAAGATATCAGAACTTAAGTTATCAGAACTTAAGATATCAGAAGATATTTATCAGGAGATAATATCAGGACTTTAGAAGATGTTCAGATAAGGAAGGCGGCTGATTGAAGGAAAGAAGATTAAGGCAAACACAAGAAGAGATATGCATGGAGGAGAATTCTATGAAGAATAGAAGATTTGGAAGAAAAGATAACTAGTTGATATATTATAGGATGCAGACTTATGTTCGATATCAATTAGAAGTTTACACTGTAACTGTGTGATATATTTTAGAATCTGTTTTAGATATTTTTAAGGCTTTTTGAATGTTTGTTACTTGGTTAACAAAGCAGATTAGAAATGCAGTAATATTATGTTAATTTAAATAATGCACACAATATTTGAAAACTCACTTAATTTTGTATTAAAATTAAGCTAGTGTCTTTCTACAAATCCTGGGTTCTTTGAAAGTAAATAACTCAGCTTCTTATAAGCAAAAAAAAAAAAAAAAAAAATAACTCAGCTTCTTGCTTAAGAGAGTTACAAGTACAACTAGATTTGTTTTATGCTATTTAAAATCAAACGACCAGTGTTTACTTTATAGATTAGTAAACACAGGTTTACATAACATGCAATAGAATGTACTAAATCCTACTTTAAGTTATCTCTAAAGCTTTCCATTTCTGGCGTAATGTATCTTTGCAAATCCTGTGAATCTGTGACTTTCCTTTGTCAGTTAATCATGGCCTTTGATCTTGCACTCTTCAAGATGCTTTTGTAGACTTTTTAATCTAACTGATTAGATCGTTTGTTGATTGATAATCTTGGATATTCAACTTGTCTGCATTCTGTACTTGATGTTCATATCGAGATCTCCAGTTTATTTTATAGAGAACTGACATCTCGATAAGTATAATGGCTTATCGAGATCTCTTAGTTCTCTATAAGTGTATTGGACTTCTCGAGGTCTCTGAGTTCTCTATAAGTGAACTTGGCTTTTCGAGGTCTCGAAACTTCTGCCTGTAGAAATGACTTGTCGATATCTCTGAGATCTCTATAGGAATTCTAACTTGTCGATATCTCTGAGATCTCTAGTGATAGTTTGACTTGTCGATATATCCAATATTCATGTCTTCATTTGGCTTGTCGATATCTCTGAGTTCTCTAATGAAAAAATGACTTGTAGATATCTCTGAGATCTCTATAGGCATTTTGACTTGTCGATATCTCTGAAATCTCTAGTGATAGTTTGACTTGTCGATATCTCCAATCTTCATGTCTTCATTTGGCTTGTCGATATTTCCGAGACTTCTTTATAAGCAGTTTTGGACTTCCCGATAAGTCTTTCTAGAGTTCTGAAATGACTTCTCTATATGACTTGATCTGTGAATTGTAGATATCTTGACTTCAAATATTTTTCCTAGAACAAATTTATTCAACTCCAATCTTTTTCACAATTTCTCTGAGGCATGATCTTCTTGATCTTCTTCCAGAGTTTACTCTTAGGCTTGAGATTGTTTACAGAAAAATACTCCAGTCTAATCTTTGACATTTTTACAGACTCAAGAATACAATACAAAATACAAATTTAGATTATCATACAACCAATTCTTAGGGCTGTCAATTTGACTTAGTCTTGTTATAGTACAGGCATGTCTTGCACACATATGACAAATATGAATGATATACAAAGAATTTAACCTTCCTATTTTAGGAGTGATATTATTGGCCTCTTGTGGGAGCTAGAAGACTATGAAATGTGTGGGCATGCTCAAATGTTGATTTGATATGATAGTCTACTATTATTATTAGGATGACACATTACATGCCTCTAGTTTAATCTATAATATTTGGTTAAAGGGATTATATAACATTGTACATTATCACGAATGGTTTAATCGAGTCACTAATTTAATTATTATTACTTGGTAGCACTGATGTATTACTAGATGCCGCTCATTATTTATAATTTTAATATGAGATATAAAATATTTCCAACATAATAATAACCTAGAGGGTCACACACAAATAATGCTTGAAGGAGAAACAATTTAAATTATAATTTAAAGTAAATAAATGATTTGTTTTATCTATGATATTATTTAAGTATGACTTAATTAATTAAATAAATTAAATAGAGAAATTACTTAAACTAATTCTGAAATAAGTTATTAATTAATTAAGTGTGCCTTAATTAAGTACTCCCTCCGTCCCAATTTATCTGTCTTGTTTGACTTTTAATGGTCAAATTGACTCAATTTTGACCGTAAATAAAAACTTATTCTCTCACTATTTTGAAATAGTAAAATATAAATATTAAAGTACATTAAACATCCTTTCTAATGATACAATTTTTATAAATATTTTCGATAGTCCACTATGTGAAATTTTTAGTCAAAGTTGGGTCAATTTGACCGCAAAAAGTCAAACATGACAGATAAATTGGGACGGAGGGAGTAATAAATTGGGATTTTGGATTAGTATTAATTATAATTAGATTATAATTAGAAAACTCATTCTCTCTATATAAAGTCTTTAAGGGCTGATATATAAAGAAGGATACATGGTTTAAAAAACTCTGGACGTTCAAGGAGAAAGAGGAAGAGATATGGTGATGGAGTTTTCGGGTGCTAGTACACATCAATCCGTCAAGAAAAATGTTCGTGTGGATACTGTAGAGCGTAGATCACGAGAGCGGGATATGTGGTGTTTTAACAAGGTTTGGAACTCCATTAATCCCCCATTAATGAACTCTTAAAGTTTCTTTAAGGTAAAGATTCTTACTACAAAGTAAATATCTATTTTCGCATGGATCATGCGTTGGGTTTCAATTTTATTCTGGTTTTACATCGTTTCCATTGTATTTATGTGCTCGAAACCCTTCATTGAGTTACTACAATTAGAGAAACAACTTTTACTCAAATTCTAACCCGATATATGAAGCTTGACCATTGTTGGTCTTCTTTTTTAGATCTTCCAAATAAGCTCGACAGTTTAACTTCCAATCATCTGGTTATTTCCACAAAAAAATGACAATCTTCTTCTTTAGCAACACCACTATTAGGCTTCAAAATCCCTTTGGGATTGGACTTTTGTTTGGCACAAAATAATATCAATTCTTCACCTTGCCTGTCGACTTTCCTTTCCCATTTGCATTCCATGTGTACACCATCAATATGGACGTAGTTCATGCCTTTACCATGTTATTTTCAGCAGTTCTAAACATGCCTAACAACTTAGTGGGTGTTTTATCTATCTCATTCATTTTTGTTGATAACAAACTGAGAATAGAAGTTGTACAAAGATTGCTTGATAAAATTAAGATGAGTCTCTAGACCAATCTATAAACTCAAATTATCAAGATATGTATATCTATCATCTTTAGAACATATTTGGAACATGCGGTCCAATCGGATCTCATTCTCCCATTTATGTAAATTTATAGTTATTAGTCAAATCTTTCTTGACGAGCTTATCCTTCAAACATCCTTTGACGGTGCTTAATCACATCATAGGCATAAATATGCTCTTGTTGCTTCTAAAGCTTGACACTCATATTTGTGAGCATGAGTTGTAATAACCCTATTTTTTTTTGAGATTTTTAAAACCCTAATGAATAGTAACTTTAGCTGATTTTGCTGATTGAGTAAAATTATCCGAACACACTATATAGGAGTACTATTACGGAAATTCTGAGGTGGTATTAGTATTCCATAAAGTAAATGAGTGTATGTAAAGGTTGTCAGAATTCGGATTCGGACACTTTGATTTTTCCCCGAAAATCCACCAGATACCGAAGGAACTGAGTATAAGGTAACATGATTAAAAAGGAATACAATTCAAGGATTATAATAAAGGATCATTAAAGGAATATAAGTTATTCAGAGAGGTTCAAGGAAGCCCAAGTAATAAGGTCCCGAATATGATCCCTCAAACGATCAATGAGAACAAGGGTTAAGCGAACCGTAAAACGAATAAACGTCCAAAAATCAAGCTTGTACAAGAAGCAAGGAACTAGAAACAAGGTGACATCATCAAACCCCAAGATAATGACAAGTGTCAAGGGGATGAAGTAAGCAGTATGATGTAAGCAATTGGAAAAGATATTTATGTAAGAATGATTCTGGACCAAGTGTTTTAACAAACCAATTAACCTAATTTAAGTAGATATTTTTTATTGGGTAATTTGTGGCCAAGTAAATTAACCTTTATTAAGCCAAGGTTAATCTTAACCAAGTCTAATTCACAACACATTTCACAAAACACAAACAAAAAGCATTTCATTTCTCCCTCACCACTTTGCTCTCGGACTAATCAGAGACAACAACTTCAAACTCCTCTATCTCCTTCGATTCTAACTCACATATTGGGTTCTATATCTCATTGGAAAGGTATTGAGAGGGCCTAGAACTCTTTTTCACAAGTCTCGTCCTGATAAGCATGGTACGACCCTCATTTTTTCAGTTCTTTCAAGCGGACTACTAGTAACTCTGAAAGTTCTAACCTTTTCTTGAATTCCTTTTCAAGTTTGAACATGATAAACATAGATCAAGGCTCTCTTAAGCATTAAAATCTCTTATTAGTGTGTTCAAGGATCCAAGGAAGGTATACCTCATAGTTTAGCTTGATTTTATTATTGGGTTTAATGAAAGTTATGTTTTAATGCATGTATGCTTAGATCTATTACCTCGAACCATGCTAAAGCATGTTTTAATGGTGGGAACCTTGAGTTGATGAAATTTGAGTATTAGATGATATTTCTGAGATATTTGTGAAGAAAAACTAGATTTTATGATGCTTGGGTTGTTATTTGAATGGATGTCAAAGGTTGAAAATCTTGGAATCATAGTAAACATAAAATTATAATGTCCAATTTATCAATCCCCTGTTTTGTGAGTAACATTCGGATTCAAAACCCTAACTGCTAAACCTTACCATTTCCATTTTTAGCTGGATCATGTCGTAAGCTATATTTTGATATGTGGTTCTCTTAGATCCAATTTATAATTTAGGAGAAACGGTCATTTTAGGTAACGACATTTCGCGAACCAACCCTTAACCCTCGCATAACTTTGAAACCTTGTTTAAGGCCCTTAAAAGACTAATTGGATCATTAAACAATTGTGTAAGGTGGATTAGGCAGTTGGTAAAGTACTCGTAGAAGAGTCTTCTTAAGACATTTAATGGGTAGTTTTATAAAAATGGTGGAGCCGAGGATACTTGAGTGACTAATGTGAATCCTTACGCATAGAAGCGAGCCTTGGGGTATAAATGGATAAAGTCTAGTTTCTTAAGCGACCGTGGATTAATTCCGGCTCATATGTTATTTGTAGGTTACTTGAGTCATCCCAAACCTATTTTCACCCCAGATCGCTCAGGAAAATTTTCTACCCGTATACTGTTGTTGTGATGACTATATGTATATGCATTATCTTGAGGTAAGTGCCTGGTGATTATTAGCAAATCTTGCGGCATAATGAAGCATTTTGATATGATATATATATATGCATGTCTGTTTTGGAAATCTTGATATCTCACTGTCGATTCAACTGATTATAAAATGCATAATACCTATGCTAGAGATAGGCATTATTTGTGAATACCCTTAGTATAGGGGACCCAAGATGAACATTTTTCCTAAAATCGGGAGGCGAGGTTCCCGAGTATATTCTATATAGTTTTCTATGACTATTAATCGAATAAGGTATATTCGATAATTTTGAATAATAATCAACTTTATTTTCGATTATTCAAATAATGATCTTACTTTCTTATAAGTATATCTTTTGTTATTTATTATTTGTTTCAAGTATTAGTTTCAAAACTTCTACTTCATTTATTTCATAAAATTTATTTTTAGGAATATTATTTAAATAATAATATTCAGATATTTTCTAATATATCGGAACTGATTTATTTTATTAAATCATTCTTACTCTAAACATTTCCAAAAAAGTTTTCAAATCTTCAAAATGGTTTTGAAAATTGGAGCGGATCTAAAACTCGTTTTTAATTTAAACCTTTCCTTTCGTGGAGGAATTTCAATACTCACTCAAAATCTAAAGAATCCGGCTCCGTGGTGTATTTTTGTCACAATGAAGTTACGAAATGATAATAGAGTCTTTGATTACTTGCACAACGTTCGGGAAGTAAGCCTAATCAGAATGTGTCGGTAGAGGTGACATGGGTGCGATGGGAGTCCATTAAAGCGTACGTGGCTGAGTGGCAGTCCATCCTAAGGTCCTAATATGTCCTGGGTGATGACTAGTAGGGAATTCATCCATATACTAGTATAAAAGGTAACTTGATTAATACCTTTGCCTGATCAGCAAGGTATCGGGTTTATGCCGAAGTTTTCCTCCTTCCAAAATCATTGGGTATTACATCTCTATTTATACTTTTCATGACAGAGGTTTTCAAGGAGTGTATGAGATATACATATATGTGTATATATATATTGGGACTAATGAAGTATGTCATAACTTCATTTCTTTTGAATGATATTTCAAATATTGATTCTATACAAGTTTTATCTTGTAGCTTCATCTATGTGATGAACTTTTGAAAACTTATTATACTTTGAACATGAAAGAGATATGTCCTAAGTCCAATCATGTATGAGGATTTAGGAATAACTTTTATATAATATGTTTTGATTTCATTGATATTAATAAAAGGCTTGTTTTGTTTTTATTGCGGGCTCTATCTATTTAAATGTTTAAATAAGATATACCACAGTTTAGAGTAAAGCTTTTTATGGATTGTGATGAGATCATAATAATGAGACCTAAAAGATGATAACTCTAAACTTAAATAGTTCCTTGTCGTAGGATTACTAACTGGTAATTAATAATCCGCAAAGATCAGTACATACTATGCTTGCTTCATTATGAAGGAGTTCACTGAACATGACTCACACAGCTGAACAACTGATGGAGTTTACTCACGTGTCAGCAGTTGTTCACATAGTGATAGTTGTAGAAGTATCCTTAGACTTGAGGTCATCATAGTCATCTTGTGTACACTGAACTATACTTAGTCTCAAGGGACAATCATAAGGGCTCTACTGGGTATAGGAATTTGTACACGAAGATAGTGTATGATCAATAAAGGATCTACCCCTTCCAGTGTAGGAAGAGAATGTTCAATGCTGATCTACTTATGTTAGTTCAGGAATCTCTGGCCAGAGTGAATGAAATTAGAAATGAGTTTCTAATTTACATTAAATAGAACTAAGTATAGTGAATGGGAAAGCAAGTGATTAAATAAGATAGGCTTGACACAAGTTCCATGCCTTGTATTTAATCGTGACATTGCAGGGTAGAAGGAATTAATTGTACGGTAACTACTCACTGAATAGGTTTTTGGTATTCTAAGCAGTGAATTCGTATTATCCGGATAGTCGCGATATGCTGAGAAGTATCCCTCACGATGTAGAATAAATATGATTAATTAATTAATCATATTTAATGAATTAGAGAATTTATATAAATAATGATAAAATAGTTTTATTATTATTTATTTCTACTACCGGCTTAATATTGAACCTACAGGGTCACACCATAAAAGAGAATGATTAAATGGTGGAGGAATTAATTAATAATGGATGATAATTATTTATTTATGAAATAAATGATTAATTGGCAAATTTAATAATTGATTAAATGAGATTAAATTGATTATAAATTAATTAATAAAAGGTTCTTAATATTATTAATTAAGAATTTTGATTTTTAGAAATTAAATCAAGTGAAAGAATTATTTCTAAAGAGTTTAGAAAAAGGATTAATAATTAAAAGGTGTTTTAATTATTAGTGAGAATAATAAAGGGTTAATAATAATAATATTTTATGGGAAAATTTTCAGCTGAAAATTTTGCCTATAAATATACTATTATAAACCCTATTTTTGCCTCAACCAAAAAGATTTACAAAACCTTATTTATCTCCATCTCCTCCTTCATTACATCATTTTTTTGGTGGATACCGATGGAGTGCTTCACACTTGAGGAGCAGCTGCTAAGGATCTCCGCTCATCATTCTTGGATCGCTATTAAAGACCTCCATCTTTCCATTAACCTAAAGCTTCTTAAGGTAAACATACTGAACTACGAATTAAATATTATTTTTCGCATGGATCCTGCGGAGGGTTTCGGTTTTTTTTTAAGATTAAATTTACATTTTCGCTGCATTTATGTGCTAAAAACCCTTCAATGGCATTAGAGCTACTTGCGAAAATTTTTTAATTCGTTTATGTGTTTAACTGTTTTCGATATATGAGCATGTACGTGATTCGCCATGATTTGATGTTGATATAATATGCTTATATATGTATGGTTTTGAATATATGATATGCATGTGAGTTGTATAATCATAAGATGATTATGTAATCTGTATATATACTGATATATACATGATTTATGTTTGTTCTAATTATGAGAATCATATTAGATACGGATTCTGAATTGGCTGCTACAGATTTGCTGAAATTTGGGTCTGGTGTCCGATTTACGCAAACAAATACCCTATTCCATAGGTAAACGAGCGTCTGAACAAAACAGTGATTCTTGTTTTTCTGATTTGATTCTGATTTTTCTGATTTTTGTCATATTTTCTTTTTATGATTAGATCATGGATAATATGATATGTTAAGATCAGATTATGTGTTTTAACATTCTTTTATGTGTTATATGAGCATGGTGGATGGTTATGGCCTTTCGACCTTAGTGTAATGGTTTTGGTTTTGGTTTTAAATACGACTTGCATGTCGTCAATCTTTGTAATCATAAATCTCGAATGTAACTCGAGTTATTCTTGTAAGTTCATTAGATTAGTTTTACTTTCAATCATGTAATGTAATTGAAAACTCAAGAAGGCTATCCAATGGAGGCGATACAAAGAAGAAGACGAGGCATACAAGAAGTCTAAACAAAGAAGAAGACTTATGTAATAAGTAGTTGCATTTATTTCCATCACCATATTAGATTGACCTTGATCTTTATCATGAGCTTGATAAAGATCACATAGGATGGGGCCATAACCAAACACATTTACTTTATTGCACTTTACATTTACTTGTTTATTTAATTTTATATATGAGATATATGCCTATGTTTACCATGCGATGATAGATTTAGGTGAACTTAAATCAATATAAGGCGTGCTCTAGAAAATCTAGAATAGGAATCGTTTCTTGCCTTAACAATAAATATTATGAATACGATCATGAGATTCTTGTGTTTATGAAACACGTAATTGAATATGAATTTTCAATATTGAGAGAAAGGATGATTTTGTCAACAACAGATTTCTATTTGTAAGAAAGGGTTATTAAGTGACGCCTCTTGACAATGCTCCACCCGATCTGGGAATCATCTGATTATCGATTATTGATTTGAAGTATTTAATTTAAAAGGAAGAATCTCTTTATAATATGATTATGATTGTAACGTAATATAATCCCTCTAAAATTAAATAATATCAAGTAGTAATTGGCCAATGACACAACGGGCTTGTGTCGGTCATAGCCTTCCAACATGGTAAAAAGTGGTTCTTATTTTTAAATCATTGTCGTTTCGTGCTACAGCCGAGGGCTTTGATTTCGAAATAAGAAATACTTGTCTATTACATAGGGATGTGTACAATGAATTAGAATCTAAAGGTCGGTACGTGCTACAGCTGTAATATCCGGGATATATCGTGTAATTATTTTGCTATTAAATAATTATTATATATGTTCAGTATCTATTTTGTGAATTAATTGTTAAGTGTTATCTGTATTTGGATATTCAAAAATAATATTAATTTAGTATTTTAATTTTTATATGTCCAAAATAAAATATAGATAATTGTCATATCTTCCTAATTATTTTTATGTTGATTTATGAATTTATAAGAATCATATGAAATTTATAAAATCTTTTTCCGGGTATTTAAAATCTATTTTATCAAAACGGGAACCAACCGACGTCATCCATTGTTACGTTTTTGGAACCCGAAACTCTTCCGAGAACTCCTTCCTAACCTAATTGTAATATTCCGAGCATATACCATGTTTCAACTTTTTTGATCCGGCGTACAGTTTGTTCTGCGCGGGTCCCGGCGCAATATTTTCGATACAATATTCGTTTTGGTAAATCAATAAAACTCGTATTTTCGATAAACGGGAGCTTTTTATTAAACTATCACAATTATCATCTCGTAATACGTGTAACCAGGCGCTGAGACCAAGACCGTAGTACAAATTGTACTAATTTGGATAATTATCCCGAAAACCGATACCGATTGGATCAGTTTTTATAAATAAAGGTACCGTTTTATATCCGGAATGATCCAACGGGATACTAATTTTCCGTAATTATAAATAGCCCTTTCCCGTATTTTATTTCGTATCAAAATCATTTGCAGACAGATAATTATATAATTTTCAGAGAAAAACCCTAATTTCATAAACTGTTCTAAGAATCAAACAGCAAAACGAAGGCGTTACCGATCTCTGTTTTCAAAGTTCGAGTACTCAATCCAAAGGATTTGAAGTGTTCTATCAGATTTTGAGCTTCGTTTTACTGCAGAAATCAAGATTTATTTTCTATATTTTTATTTATTTTTGAATTAATTTTATTAAAAATATGAATTTTTGTTCGGATGATTGTTTGTATGATTTGATGATTGCATGTTGTAGAGCTTGTTTTCCTGATGATTTTGATATATTATACTTCTGATTTGGAGTTCAATAACATGTTCAAATTTGAGTTTAATTTTCGAATTTCAAATTTAGGGTTTATAACCCGTATGAATGTTCTTAATTGAAATTTGGGGGTTTCTTATTCTGGAATAGATAGATGTTGTGGTATAGTGGATTGTGTTCTCTGTGAAATTTGCAATCCAGTCGTATAAGTTTCATGAATCAACGAGGTCTGTAGAGAAGGGAGTTGTGTTTTGAATATTTTCGAAGTTCGCCGGAAACTGGTAAACTTCACGGCCAAATTCCGGCCAACTCAAGGATTGTTAGGTTGTTTTGATTGCATGGTTGTGTTCCTGGTAGTTTGTAGATGTGATTTGGAGCTTGTGGTAAGGTGAGGAGGCCGGAATCGTGTTCTCCGGCAACCCCTGCATTTTCCGGCGACAGGGGTGTAAAATTGCAGTTTGATACCTGAACTTTTGGGGACGATGCAGTTTGATCCCTGAAGTTTCCAAACTTTGCAAATTTAGGATTCCTGTTTTAAAAATGTTTAAAAATCATATTTCCTATTTATTTTTATTATAAAAATTCATTTTTAATTTCTGAAAATTCTAAAAATTATTATTTTAATTCTGAAAATTATTTTTAATTCGAAAATAAATATGAATTAATTAGTTAATTAATTTCATTTAATTTTAATTGATTAATTGGTCAATTAATTCGAAAATTAATTGATTAATTGATTTAATTAATATTAATTGATTTTAATTAATTATTTAATTAGATTTAATTATTTAAAAATGATTTAAAAATTCAGAAAAATAGTTTCGAGTTTTAAAATATTATTCTAAATTATTTCCAAGGCTCGATAATTATTATAAAATTGTTTTGAAGCCAGAATTGGCCAACCGAACCCTGTTTATTGCCCCGAAATTGATCCAACGACCCGTTTTAATTCCGAAAAATGTTTTAAAAATCATTTTAAATACCAGAAAGCCTATTTATGACCCAAACTTCTTTATAAATGATATATCATTGATTATGTGACATATTATGTGTTATATGTGACTTGTTGGTTGACTGTCGGTCTGTATATTCGATGTTTACTTGTTCATTACATAACTTTCAATCCGTTAATCGGATTTGGGTGAAACGAAGGGTAGATAGAAGTATGTGTTGAATAGAATCATATGAGTTGAATATTGATAGATGTTTTTAATATGTGAGCAGAAGAGGCAAGACGTAGGAAAGGGAAACAGGTAGTTGAGGAGTGAGACGGTTGAGATTGGAAGCGAGTACAGTGTAGTAAGCTAACACCAGGCAAGTGTTCTAAACTTTCTCGAGATATTGTAGTACTTAGTAGTCCTGTTGATATTGCAAGTGCTTTGAAGCACTGAAACCCAAACCCTGATTCCAGTTATTGCTCTTGAGCCGTAAACCCTATTCTTTCTAAGCCATTGATTATTGCATACCCAAATACGAACCTCAAGTATACGATACTACTTCACAAATACATACAAACTAAATACCGAACACTGAATCGAATTACCCACACACTCCAACCATTGTATCCTATGCTTTGAAAGGCAAAATCCTTGAAACCTTGAAACACTGATTCCTTTGTTATCCAATTCTTTCATTACCCAACAACTAAGCTTTGAAAATGCCATATTGATCCTCATGAACTTTGAAACCATTTCATTATGAAACATCCAATATTGTTAATGATTCTGTTTATTGTTTATTATTGTTTATTATGTTATTATGCTAGAATTGGATTGTTTTTATAAAATTGTGGACCAGATTCGTGGTCAGACTATATAATGGTCAAGTTAGGCCAATGTGTGCCTTGGATCCAGTAGTTAGAGCAATGTTGTGTGCTTTGCTCGGGGTTAGTGCGTGACTGATTAGCAGCCTAACCTTGGGTTTTAAAATAAAAGTATAATATCCAATTCTAAATCATAATCCATTGTTCACTTGATATCATAACCATATTTACCTGATGATCATTATTCTCAGTTTTGTCATGGTGACTTGCTGAGCTAGTTAGCTCATTTGTGCGATGTTGTTTATATTCTTTCCAGTTAAAAAGGAACAAGTTGGTAGCGAGGATCCCTAGTCCAGCGCGAGAGCTAGGGGTTCAGGTTGATCGAGTTAAGCTAGCAGGCTTCTTTTGGAATAATTTAAGTTTGTAAAAAATTTGTAATAATGCATAATACTCTGTTTGAGTTTGAATGGTTGGGATTTGAACGGTTTGTAATATAAGTAGATGTGTTTGGCTTGTGTGCATACTTTAACCTGTTGCGATCCTTGGTAGGTGGTAAGTAGGGTCATTACATATTATTATTATCTTTATTATTGTTATAAGCAGGTTTTAATTAAGGTGTGTGAGTGGACCCCAAACTTCTGACCCGGGTTTGGAGGGCGCTACAACAGCCGTGGGCCGTTGGAGACTGATTCAATTGTACGAAATGTTGGGTTAGACTTGACTTAGAATATTGAGTTTGTCGTGCCACGGTTGTGACTCAATTATTCAAGAGGCTAAACTTATATTAGGGAATAACATAAGATGTAATTGACAAGAGTTGTCTGCCTATTGAACATCACATGACGTTTCATGCCACAGCTGAGGTTGTTTGATGGAATGTAGGATCCCTATTCCCACTAGCATTATGAATACTTAATTTTCACTTAGGGGGTTGAAAAAAATTAGATAAACTAGTGTTAGACACTTATGAATAAAGACTCGATTCATATAGTGTTTTGAAATGAAATTGAATATTTGCTAAGTGTTGTTATGTGTTTATCATTTACAGATTTACTATATTCGTCATGTCTTCTGCACTATCACTCCGGAGCATACTAGATGCTCACAAGTTGACTGGTCCTAATTTAGCTGTTTGTTTTCACTATAACAAGTTGGGGCACTGGAAGAGGAACTGCAAGGTTTACCTTGCAGAATTGAAGAAGAAGAAGAAGAAGGGTAGTAAGACTACCGCTTCTGATTCAGGCATGTTCATGATCGAAGTTAATATGTCACTAGGTCAAATTTCTACTTGGGTATTAGATATCGCCTGTGGTTCTCATATTTGCAATTCGTTGCAAGGACTAAAGGGAAGTAGGACTCTTGAAAAAGATGAGGTGATTCTACGTATGGGCAATGGAGCAAGGGTTGCGACCATATCTGTAGGATCATTTAGTTTACATATGTCTACGGGAAAGACTATTATTTTGAATAATTGTTATCACGTTCCCTCTATTGTGAGGTATATTGTTCCTATTCCTATATTGGATGTGGATGGTTTTTCATTTATTATTAAGAATAATGAATGTTCTATCCTTAGAGATAATGTTCTTTTTGGACGTGGCATTGTAAATAATGGTCTGTATGTATATGACGTAGAGCATGATTTACTTCAGATTGAACAAACTAATAAAAGAAAACAAGATGATGAAAATATGACCTATTTATGACACTGTAGGCTAGGTCATATTAGTGAAAATAGACTGCGGACATTACATAAGGAAGGGTTACTTGACCCCTTTGATTTTGAATCATATCCTACATGTGAGTCTTATCTATTGGGTAAAATGACCAAATCTCCATTTAGTGGACATGGAGAGAGGGATGCAGATTTGCTATGATTGGTACACACAGATGTATATGGACCAATGTCTACGCAAGCCATGGGTGGATTTTCGTACTTCATTACTTTCATAGATGATAGATCTAGATTCGGATATGTGTATTTGATGAAACACAAGTCTGAAGCCTATGAAAAGTTCAAATAATATAAACATGAAGTGGAGAAACAAACCAAACATAGTATTATAACTCTTCAATCAGATCGAGGTGGTGAATACTTGAATGGAGAGTTTCTAGATTATCTCAAAGAAAATGGTATAGTCTCCCAGTGGACTCCTACATATACTCCACAGTTAAATGGGGTATCTGAAAGGAGAAATTGAACTTTGTTAGACATGGTTCGGTCCATGATGAGCTATGCGAATCTTCCAGTATTCCTATGGGGTTATGCATTGGAAACCTCAGCATATTTACTAAATAAGGTGCCTTCCAAATCTGTTCCTAAAACACCATATGAGATATGGAAAGAAAGGAAACCGAGTCTTAAACACGTTAAGATTTGGGGATGTCCAGCTTATGTCAAGAAAGTTGACCCACATAAGCTGGAATCTCGATCCGTAAAATGTAATTTTGTGGGATATCCTAAAGAGACTTTGGGGTATTACTTTTACACCGATCATCGGGTATTTGTCTCCAGACATGCTACCTTCTTGGAAAAGGAGTTTATCCTTGAAGGAAATAGTGGGAGCAAAATTGAACTTGATAAAGTTCAAGAAGCACAAACTATTACGGATCAAGTGGAAACACCTGTTCAGACTGAACAACCTTCTGTGGAACAGCCCATTCGTAGGACAGGGAGAGTGTCTCGCCAACCTGAGAGGTATTATGGCCTTGTCATTGAGAATGACAATGAGTTGTCAATCATTGATGATGACAACCATGTGACCTATAATGAGGCTATGAGTAGTGTTGACTCAGAGAAATGGTATAGTGCCATGAAATCCGAAATGGAATCTATGTATACCAACCAAGTATGGACTCTGGTTGAGGCGCCTGAAGGTGTTAAGCCTATTGGGTGCAAGTGGGTATACAAAAGAAAGATTGGAGCAGATGGCCAAGTGGAGACCTATAAGGCCAGGCTCGTGGCAAAATGATTCAAACAAAGGCAAGGGATTGAGTTTGATGAAACTTTTTCGCCTGTAGCCCTATTAAAATCAATTCGGATATTGCTTGCGATTGCTGCTTACTACGACTATGAGATCTGGCAAATGGATGTGAAAACGGCTTTCCTCAATGGGGAACTTGAGGAGGAAGTGTATATGACACAGCCAGAGGGTTTTCTTTCCAAGGGAAATGAACACCTAGTGTGTAAGCTGCTGCGAACCATATATGGTTTAAGGCAAGCTTCTCGTAGATGGAACATCCGTTTTGATGAGACAACCAAAGAGTTTGCTTTTATCAAAAACATAGATGAACCATGTATGTACAAGAAGGTTAGTGGGAGTGCGGTAACATTTCTTGTATTGTATGTGGATGACATACTTCTTATAGGAAATGATATACCGATGCTACAATCAGTCAAAGTATGGCTATCAAAGAACTTCACCATGAAGGACTTGGGAGAAGCATCCTACATTCTCGGTATAAAGATCTATAGAGATAGATCTAGAAGAATGATAGGTCTTACCCAGGGTACATAAATCCAGAAAGTGCTTAAAAGGTTTAGCATGGAAAACTCTAAAAGAGGTCTCATACCGATGAGCCATGGAGTGTCCCTTTCCGAAAAAATGTCTCCTAAGACACCTGAGGAAAGAGAGCGTATGAGTAAGATTCCTTATGCTTCAGCAATAGGATCTATCATGTACGCGATGTTGTGTACAAGGCCTGATGTTGCTTATTCAATTAGTGTGACGAGCAGATATCAGTCCAATCCAGGTAAAGACCACTGGAAAGCAGTGAAAAACATCCTTAAGTACTTGTGAAGGACTCAGGACATTTTTCTTGTTTTTGGTGGTGAATCTGAGTTGAAAATAGAGGGTTATACTGACTCTAGTTTTCAATCAGAAAGTGATAGCAAATCCATGTCAGGGTACGTGATTACTCTGAATGGTGGTGCAATTCAGATTGTTGAAAGAGGAGATGTCAATGTCGAGGGAGTTGACACACATAACAACGTAGCAGACCCACTCAAAAAGCCACTTTCTCAGAGTCAATTTGATCGACATAAGGACAAGATGGGTATTAGATACCAGAGTGATTGGCTTTAGTACAAGTGGGAGATTGAAAGAGATATGTCCTAAGTCCAATCATGTATGAGGATTTAGGAATAACTTTTATGTAATCAGTTTTGATTTCATTGATATTAATAAAAGGCTTGTTTTGTTTTTATTGCGGGCTCTATCTATTTAAATGTTTAAATAAGATATACCACAGTTTAGAGTAAAGCTTTTTATGGATTGTGATGAGATCATAATAATGAGACCTAAAAGATGATAACTCTAAACTTAAATAGTTTTTGGTCATAGGATTACTAACTGGTAATTAATAATTTGCAAAGATCGGTACATACTATGCTTGCTTCATTATGAAGGATGTCTGTTCTCATAGACATTTGTGTGGTGACACTATAGCTAGTATGTAGGTGCTTATTATAGAATAAGTTCACTGAACATGACTCACACAGCTGAACAACTGATGAAGTTCACTCATGTAACACCCCCAGATCCGGGGTCGGGGATCCGGGTCGTTACGAGTTCCATTTCCCTTAATAACACCCAATCTTAATAATTACTCAACTACTCTGTACTGTGACCCCACAATAAACACACACACCACACGTTATAGTCTCAGAGATGAACATCCAAAAATAACCACAAGTCATTTTATTCCACAATTATCTGCCAATACACCTTAAAAGGTTTTCTGAATAAATTTACATTTCTTTGCCATTATTATAATTCATAAATATAAATAAATCTGGTACATCAAAAGTTGAAAGCCTAGCCTATTGGTAGTTCCTACCTCAGCTACGGCGGCATCAATGCTTCTAGAAAACTGCGGAACATCTCCTAATCACTTGCGAATCGGGAGCTTGGTTCTGTTCATCTTTTCTATCTGTTGTTGTGTGATGAAAGAAGAAAGCAAGGGTGAGCAGCAAGCCCACCAAAATAATATGTATAATGATTAATAGTATATGAGCCTTCTCATAGTACTCATGAAAGTCTTGGTCAAAAGAAATGAACCAAGTTTGATATCTTAATGCGATGAAGTCGCAAAATATTCAGTATATATACATATATACTTTTCAAAATATTGGAAGTCCTCTTCCATGCATAATACACACAGAGTTCCAGTGTATAACTGTATAAAAATACCGTTGCAAGCTGATCTCATATATCTAACCTTGTCTCAACGTTTTTCTGAAAATCTTTGTCATGCATAAGATAATCATTTACTAGATATAAGTTTTAAAAAAAAATGAAGTTACAAGATACTCCAATATACTTTATATCCACATACTACTTGAACTACCACCGTTCAAGTTATAATAAGTTTCAAAGTTCATCACCCAGATGAGACTACAAGATAAGACTTGAATAGATTCAATCTTTGAAATATCATTATAAATAATGAAGTTACGAGATACTTCATTAAGTCCTGATATATATATCCATATATATATATATATATCTCATACATTTCCTGAAAATCTCTGTCATGTAAAGTATGAACAGAGTTATAATATCCAATGAATTTTGGAAAGGAAAAGAATTTTGGCATAAACCAGATATCTTGCTGATCAGGCAAAGATACCAATAAGTAACCTTTTCTACTGTAGATGGATGAATTCCTCACCGGTCATCACCCTGGCCGCATTAGGACCTCGCGCTAGACCGTTACCCGGCCACTCACGCGTTGATGGACTGCCACCCAGCCACTTACACTTTGATAGACCGTACCCCGGCCCGTCGCTTATGTCGACTCAATTAGATGGGCTTACTTCCCGAACATTGGGCAAGTAATCAATTCATTTATCAAAACAGCAACCTTGTTGCGAATATAAAATACACCATAGAGCCGGATCCCTCAAGTTTTGAACGAGTATTTAAATCCCCTTTAAAAGGAAGATCTTAAATATAAAAATGAGTTTTGGGATCCGCTCTAACTTTTAAAAATCATTTTGAAGACTCGAAAACACTTTAAAGAGTGTTTGGAGTAATGCTGATTTAATGAAGTAAATCAGTCCCAATATATTTAGAAAATGTCTGAATATTATTATTTAAATAATATTCCCATAAAGAATAATCTTTATACAAATAATTGAAGTAGAAGTTGTAAGACTTATACTTGAAATGAGTATTAAATAACCAAAGATATTCTTATATGAAAGTACTATCTTTATTTGGATAATCGAAAATAAGTTTGATTATCGAAACGTTATTCTTTAATAAAATACAGAATATATCTCAGCAAATAATCGGAGTCATAGATCCTCAAATGAATATTCAAATAATATTCATTAAATAATATAAACTGAGTCATAAGCCCTCGAATGAATATTCAAATAATATTCAATAAATAATATAAAAGAGTCATAAGCCCTCGAATGAATATTCAAATAATATTCAAATAATAAAATAAAAGGAGTCATAAGTCCTCGAATGAATATTCAAATAATATTCAAATAATAAAATAAAAGGAGTCATAAGTCCTCGAATGAATATTCGTAATAATATTCATTAAATAAAATAAAGTTATCGAATAAACCTTATTCGATTAATAGTTTTAAAAACTATATCAATATATATATATATATATAAATATATATTATACTCGGGAGCCTCGCCTCCCGATTTAGAAATATGTTCACCTTTTATCCCCTATACTAAGGGTAAACTCAAATACCGCTTATCTCTAGCATAGTTATTATGCAACTATAAGCATTTGAACCAACAGATATATAAACCAAGAATATAAATCAGGCATGCATATATACCATATCACATGCTACAATATATCGCAAGAATTTTCTAATAACAAATATGCATTTATCGCAAGATCATGCATATACACATATACATCACCACAACAGTATAACGGGTAGAAAACTTGCCTGAGCGACTGGGGGTTACGAATGGCTCGGGACGAGTCTGGTAACCTATAAAAAACAAGTAAGTTGGAATTAAACCAAAGTCACTTGTAAATCTATACTTTAACTAACTTAGACTCTAACGCTTGTTTTGCGCTTACTGATTCTCTTAAGTCACTCGAGTACCCTCGGCTCCACCATTTTTAATAATTTAACCTTTACGAGTTTTAAGGCGATTCCTTCGCGAGTGTCTTACCAACTGCCTAACACACTTACCATAAATGTTTCATACATTAATTAATCATTTTTGGTCTTTAACCTATGTTTCAAAGTAAGGCGAGGGGAAAAGTTTCGTTCGCAAAACGCCGTTACTTGAAACGGTCGTTTCTCCTAAACCGTGCATCGGAATCGAACGAACTACATATCAAAACGAAGCTCGTAACATGAGCTATCTAAACATGGTAGGGGTAATAATCTAGCAGGGGGTTCTCGGGTCCTAATGTTATGCACAAAAACAGTCCAAAGAAAATCGGACGTTACGACGGCTATGTTTACGCGATTACCAATGTTTAAACTACTCCAATTAACCACCAACCAACTCATAACCATCAATACAACAAAACTTCACCTAAACCATACCACATCAGTCCATAATCTCCAAGGTTTTCAACTTAAACAACCACAATCAAGACCTATGAACTATAATCAAGCTTCAATTACCAATACACTTCCAAATCAAACCAAACTACTAATAATCACAATCCATGCTTCTCATTTCACAACACCAACCATTAAACTTACTAACAAATAAAGTAAAGGCTAGGATTTGAAGTTTATACCTTCCTTGGGAGGTGTTAAGTTGCTAGGAAGCCTTAGGGAGCCTCCTACAAGCTTGATCTTTCCAAAGAAATCAAGAACACAAAGTTAGGCTTTGAAGTTTCTAAAAGTCTGATTTAAAGAACTGTAAAAATGAGGGTCTTACCATGATTATTTGGACGAGACTTGTGAACAAGAGTTGTAGGCCATCTCAATACCTTTCCAATGAGCTATAGAACACAATATTTGAGTGAGAAATGAAGGAGATACAGTAGTTTTAGTGTTCTGGTTCTGTTTTGGCCGAGAGCATGAAGAACAATGCCTTGGTTTCTTTTTGATTTTGATGAAAAATGATTTGCTTGGCTTGGTTGGTTTGATTTTTGTGTTTGTTTTAGTAAATTACCTAGTTGCCCTTGATTTTGTGTGGTTAAAAAGCCACCACATCTCCTTCCTTCCCATGTCATGCTTGTGTCATCCTCATGATGTCATCCTCCCCTCCTTGTCCTCTTTCTATTGGTTGGATGACATCATCCCCACTAATCCCCTTGATTAACTTCCTAATCGTTTGCCTAATGACCGCTGATCTGTTATACGGTTCGCTTAACTTTCGTTTTCGTTTATCGTTTGAGGGATCATACCCGGGATCTTATTACTTAGGTTCCCTTAACCTTTCTCAATATATTATATTCCTTTTATGATCCTCTCCTATAATCCTTTAATTTAAATCATTTTTATCCTGTTACCTTTTTCTCAAATCTTTCCGTATCTAGTGTATTTCCGGAAAAAATCAAAGTGTTCGGATTTGGATTCTGACGATCTTTACATACACTTATATCCCATATAAAGTACTAATAAAATCTCAGAATATCCATACCAGAACCCCTACATAGTGTGGCATGAAAAGTTTTCTCATTCAGCAAAAACACTATTCATAAGGGTTTCAAAAATTTCCCAAAAATTGGGGTTATTACAACTCACGTGTCAGCAGTTGTTCACATAGTGATAATTATACAAGTATCCTTAGACTTGAAGTCATCATAGTCATCTTGTGTACACTGAACTATGTTTTGGTTTAGTTCTTAGTCTCAAGGGATAATGATAAGGGCTCTACTGGTTATAGGAATTTGTACACGAAGATAGTGTATGATCAATAAAGGATCTACCCCTTCTAGTGTAGGAAGAGAATGTTCAATGCTGATCCATTTATGTTAGTTTAGGAATCTCTGGCCAAAGTGAATGAAATTAGAAAGGAGTTTCTAATTTACATTAAATAGAACTAAGTATAGTGAATGGGAAAGCAAGTGATTAAATAAGATAGGCTTGACACAAGTTCCATGCCTTGTATTTAATCATGACATTGCAGGGTAGAAGGAATTAATTGTACGGTAACTACTCACTGAATAGTTTCTTGGTATTCTAAGCAGTGAATTCGTATTATCCGGATAGTCGCGATATGCTGAGAAGTATCCCTCACGATGTAGAATAAATATATATGATTAATTAATTAATCATATTAATGAATTTGAGAATTTATATATATAATGATAAAATAGTTTTATTATTATTTATTTCTACTACAGGCTTAATATTGAACCTACAGGGTCACACCATAAAAGATAATGATTTAATGGTGGAGGAATTAATTAATAATGGCTGATATTTATTTATTTATGAAATAAATAATTAATTGGCAAATTTAATAATTGATTAAATGAGATTTAATTGATTATAAATTAATTAAGAAAAGGTTTTTAATATTATTAATTAAGAATTTAATTTTTGGAAATTAAATCAAGTGAGGGAATTATTTCTAAAGAGTTTAGAAAAAGATTAATAATTAAAAGGTGTTTTAATTATTAGTGAGAATAATAAAGGGTTAATAATAATAATATTTTATGGGAAAATTTTCAGCTAAAATTTTTGCCTATAATATACTATTATAAACCCTATTTTTGCCTCAACCAAAAAGATTTACAAAACCCTAATTCTCTCCATCTCCTCCTCCTTTATTACATCGTTTTCTTGGTGGATACCGGTGGAGTGCTTCACACTTGAGGAGCAGCTGCTAAGGATCTCCGTTCATCGTTCTTGGATCGCTATTAAAGACCTCCATCTTTCCATTAACATAAAACTTCTTAAGGTAAACATACTGAACTACGAATTAAATATTATTTTTTTGCATGGATCCTGCGGAGGGTTTCGGTTTTTTTTAAGATTAAATTTACGTTTTCGCTGCGTTTATGTGCTAAAAACCCTTCAGAACATTGGTAGTTCAAGTAGTTTTTCTAAAGGGTATAAATATACTGGAGTATTTTGTAACTTCATCTTTTTAAGCTTATATATCTAGTAAGTAATTATCTTACACTTGATAAAGATCTTCAGTAAGTTAACGATTCAGATACTTGCATTATTGATTAAACTATTTATTATCTTGCGATCTGTAATGCTCACTCTTGCTTCATTTCTTCTTCACACAACAACAGCTAGGCAAGATGAACATGACCAAGTTCCCAATTCGCAAACATATTGGAAATGTTCCGCAGCTCCCTGTAGGCGTTGATGCCGCTATGGCCGAGGTAGGAGCTACCAATAGGCTAGGCTTTCAACCCTTGATGTACCAGAATTATGTATATCTATGAATTGTAATGATGGCAAATAATATGTAAATGTATCCAGAAACCCTTTTGAGGTGTAATGACTTATAATTATGGAATAAAATGACTTGTATTATATTTTGGTATTCATCTCTGAGACTATAACTTGTGGTGTGTGTGTGTGTGTGTATTGTGGGGTCAGAGTGCGCAATAGTTGGTTGTTTATTAAGATTAAGTGTTATTAATAAGAATGGAACTCGTGACAACCCGGATCCCTGACTCTGAATTTGGAAGTGTTACAGAAATGGTATCAAATCCAAGCGTTATAAACCTCAGAGATGACGCAGCTTTATGATAATAAGTTCACTAAGATAATAAGAACTCTTGCCAAGTTCATAGTTAGACTACCTAACAAAGTACTGATAGTTAAAACCCTCACAGGAACCTTTATAAATATTATGATAATAACATAGTTTGTTATCGAATAGGGTAGCGGGCACCGAACCCTGAGGTTTGGGAGCAACATCATGATGATGTTTTATTACATATTGGAGATCAGATAGTGGATTCGATGGAGTACCCTAATAAGGGATCGGATGAGATTCATATTGAGAATGTAGCGGTTGAGGATGTTATCCCATAAGGGATTGTTGCCAAGGAGGATCCCGTGGAGCATCCTGACAAGATTAAAGAGATGATCGTTGAGGAGTTGATGACCGTAGTCAGGGTGACTACTAGAGCTAGGATGGCCACAAGGGAGGCTCTAGAGGATGAAACGTTACCAAGGACATAGCGGATAGTGAGGACAGATGGAGTGGGGCCTTCCATGGCATCAGTTATACCAGTATCAGACCCTGTCCAGGAGGTTCTTGTAGACATCCATGAGGTTCTAGCATATCATGTTCCCTCCCCTATATAGAGCCCAGCACCTACTGAGGAAATTCCACATTTATCTCCTGCACCATTTTCACCGAATACTATGCTTGGTTATCCAGTTGGATCTCCTAGGTCTGCACCTGCTGCACCCCATGGACTGTTAGATGCAACCATTCAGGCTTCTCTTATTGCCAATTTTCACATGACTTTGGGTGGCATGTCTAAGGCCCATAATGTTAGAAGTAATCTGTTGGATCGACTTACTGCACCGAGGAGTGAGGGCGGAGTACATCGACAAGCTTAGCTTATAGCATGGACAGGATTGAGGCTACTACCCGAATTTCAGCTAGAGGCCATCTTAAGAATTAGATCGATTTAACTCTACTTGAGACTATCCTAGACCTCATCAACTCTTTGATAGAGCAGGTTAGGGATGTAGTTCGTGCCTGCATTCCTTAATCCAGAGTAATGTGCGGAGTCAAAGTGATCAGACAAGGATTTTTATTCAGCGCCCTTTTGGAGGATTAGCGTAAGTTATGAATGATTAGTCTATATTGACTAAATGATTATCTGTGGTAGTACATTTAGGATAGAACCAATCAGATCAGATGTTATAATTCTCTTTCATGTTTTTAGTTGTTGTACCCTCGAACAAATAGTTATGTATATATTTGTTCCTTTCAGTTCAGATCAGATCTTTTGTGATAAGATCGCAAGTTTATTCGTATTGCTATCTGCATTGTTAACACTTAAGACTGTCGTGATGTATATAATAAGTGGGAATTCATATTTTCTGACCATGTAAGAACTGTATGAGAAAAAGACTTAAGAAAAGTAAGTAAAACCAATATAAATAGTTTCTCAAAACATTTCCAAGCATAATGCTCCCACAAGGAATAAGATTAGGGGAAACCCTGAGTTTGATAATCAGGGAGGTCACAATCAAAATATAAGGAACCCAAAACATTATGAATTCTAAGATGGGGATTTAAAACATATAGGATGACACCGATTATGGGGAGAAGGATGGATTGTTTTATACTGAGGAAATAGAAGTTGAGTAAGGAAAGGAGACCCAAGATGGTACTCCTATAAGGCAATTCATGGACCTGCCTCAACAGAGCTTAGACTATTATTTCCAACCACTACCCTGAGGAATCAATACAGTGGAAAATTACTTCAGGACCTTTATTCACATAAGCTCTCAGAGTTCCATGGAACAGTTGACCCAACCAAGAAAGAACGTGGATAAAGGAAATAAAGGAATAATTTGAGATTCTACATGATTGATGAAACGCAAAAGACTATTTTTTCCACTTGCCTTCTGAAGGGAGAGGCCAACCACCGGAAGGAGGCCAAGAAAGATATGTAGAAAGATATTTTAATAAGCTGGTTAAGGTCCAGTCAATCTTTTAGAGGAAAGTACTTGCCAAGGTATAAGGGAGAAATGTGACAACAAATTCCAAGAACTGAAGTAAAAATTGGTGATGAGCCATGTGTTGGCATTATCGGATGTAATAGGAGATTTTTTTATTTATAGTGACGCCTCGCACAAGAGATTAGGGTGCGTGATTATGCAACATGGCAAGGTAATAATGTACGCGTCCAGACAATTAATGGAATATGAAATTCGATATCCTACCCATGATCTTGAGCTCACGATAATAGTTTTTCCTTAAGGATTTGGAGGCATTAATTGTATGAAGAGAAGTGCGAGAATTATGCCGACTATAAGAGCCTCAAGTACATTTCACGCAGAAGGAGCTTAACATGCGCCATAGGAAATGGTTAGAGCTAATCAAGGATTATGATTCTGAGATTCTTTATCATTCAGGGAAGGTCAATGTGGTGGCTGATGCCCTTAGTAGAAAAGAGAGACTCAAGATGATAATTACTTCGGGAGAGATGATAATAGATTTTGACTAATCATGAGATAAAATCAAGGTTTGAAGGCATACGCGATACGTATAATTAATCCCCTTTAAGTTGGGAGTATTCGATGAAACTTTTAGATATATCAATGGATTAATAAGGAAGCGCGAATGGAAGGAGAAGACAAGAAAGTAAGAATTTATATTATTGAATAAAGAAAGTTGACCTTCAAGAACTTGAAGTTTATTTAACACCCGTGACTTGATACCTAAAGGGGAGATGCCAGGTATAAAAGGCATCCCAATATTGAGATGACTGTTGAGATACACAACAAAAGTAAATACGGATTTAGTAAGAAGAAGTTCATGTTGAACATGACCAATATATTCCAGAACCTCCCTGCTATCATTACCAAATTAAGGAAGAAAAGCGGATAATCGTCATTATCCTTTGAAAGCCATATGAATTGACCTCGGTTTGAATAGGGATGCAATTGTGAAACTAGGTAAAGACTATCAAGGTAAGAGTTCTTGAATCAGATACCCTTATCGAGGATTTAAGACTTGATTTATCCATGGGAGGATGCAAGTACCATTTTAAAGGTGGAATTAAGGATATAATCTCGATAACTTGAGATGAACCATATGGGGAATGCATAAAGGCTGGCATTTCACCCTTAATAGGAAATAATGAGTTTGACAGTACGAATTGAAGTACTAAGGTAACAACGACCTTTAAAGATCAGTGGGAACAGAACTATATAGACAATGGTTCTAGTATTAGTAAATGGTATCTCGATATGTCCTGTACCTAGGGAGTACAGGAAGAATGATTTAAGGATAACCTTGGAGAGGTTACAAGAAGAGAGGTGATATTTAAGTTTTCCAAATAAAAATTTTGGTAAAGAAAATATGACGTAATAATAAGGATGCCAGGTGGGGCACATGTTAAACCATGAGAAAGTATGGATTGAACCAGTGAAGGTCGAAATTTGAAAGGCATATGTCATAGCCTATTTGTTTATTCGAGGATTTAACTCAACTCAAATAAGGATGTAACAAGTAAATAGTGGTTCTATCGTCAGAGAGATCTCTCAAAGTAACATATGTCAAAGGGTTAAGTAACATTGTTCGTCTACAGACTTGAGGACTTAATTCACTGGAAGAAGCTCAAGAAATTGATCAAGCCTCAGTGATATAAATCAAGATTGTGGATTTAATCAAGTGACAGAGATCTCGTCAGGGTATCAATTAATTACAAGGATTTAGTCTGAAGAAAATCAAGAGTATCAAAGTCAAGGCATGAAGAAATGTCATGAAAGTTAGTCACTCGTGAACCAGACAGTACATCGAGTGTCAACATTGAAGTGGTGGAATTGATTCATAATTGACAGTGATTTTCAGAAGATTTTCAGAAGAATGGTTGCTGCTCAAGATTAGTATTAATTCTCTATTAATTAATTAAGTCATATAATTTAATTAAGAGAATAAATTAAATCTGCAAAGATTAATTTATTGATTTTTTTGAATTAATTGATTAATTAATTCAGAATTATTATTTGATTAAAATCTGTTTTAATCCAGCAAGACTATCTTTTGTATTAGCAAGACAATCGGTATGACAATCAATAGTCATATCGAAAGTCATGCTAGTTCATTTAGATTGTCTTGCCGAAAGTTTTATCAGTTCAATGGATAGTCTTGCTGAAAGTCCTACCAGTTAAAAGGATTGTCATGCTAAGCTAAAAGGATTGTCTTGCCACTTAAATCAAGGATTGATTTAATATAAAAGAACTGAAGCTGATTTTCAACAGAAGCATTGCAGTGCATTGAATATCAAACACAGAAGAACAAAAAACAGAGAAAAACAGCAGAGAACTTATTGCAAATTCACAGATCATTTATTTCTAGTATTTATTATTAAATCTAATCCAGTAGAAATCCTTTTCTTGTTTTTGTGTAACTATCTAGCGGATCAAAATCCCTAGAACTTAATCTCAAATTACATTTAGCATTTGATCCTTTTTATTACAAAAATAGAAAAAGTTCATGTCGAATTTATTCTAGATTTGGAATAATTTATTTGAGATTAATCCCTTGTAAACTATACCGTTGTTGTAACACCTTTCAAGTTTAATAATAGTTTTATTTAACTTGAATTTTGTTTCACTTTTTTATTCCGCATTTTATTCGATTAAACGGTATTCTTTGTATTCAACCCCCCTTCTACAAACATATTGAGACCTAACAATTGGTATCAGAGCCTTCTGATTAACGAACAAATCAAGATCCTAGACTTTTGTGATTCTTTCACTACTTGAATTTTTATTTACTCAAAAAATTCATAATGTCTACACAAAAAGTTGGAACCGTTAAAATTCCACTATTCGATAAAGAAAATTATGTTATGTGGAAGAAGAAGATGCTATTATTTTTACAAGTTGTAAATCCCAAATATCTGGAAGTGTTAAAGAAGGGTCCAAAAATTCCGATGGTTATTGAACCAGATGTAATAGAAGATGATGTGGTGATTACCAAAGCTAGAACTTATGTAAAAGATCCTGAGGATTTTTCTCCTGCTGAAAAAGAAGAAGCCTCCCTGTATGCTAGCCTTCAATTAATTTTAGTAGATTCCCTTGATCCCTTGATGAATAGACATGTGATGAACTATAAAGATTCCAAACACATCTGGGAAACTATTTAGTTGATTAATGAAGGCACAGAGGAAGTTAGGGAGAACAAGTTAGAAATCCTAACCTCTGAGTATGAATAATTTAAATCCAATCCAGGAGAAGGAATCACTGAAGTGTTTGAGAGGTACAATGCATTGATCAACAACCTGAAAATTAATGGTAAATACTATTCAATCAGGGAGGTCAACAAAAAGTTCATTTTAACACTGCCAACTCATCTCGAACATAGAATCACTGCCATAAGAGAAGCAAGAGATCTGAGTGAGATTTCTTTGGAAAGGCTCTATGGTGTGTTAAATACCTATGAGTTGGAGCATATTCAGCAGAAGGAAGTCTACGGGAAAGGAAGAGTGGTCAGCACGTCTACTGCTCTAGTAGCTGAAGAACAACAACAACAACCACAACAACAACCACAACAACAACCACAACAACAACAACAATCTCAACAGTCAGAAAGAATGGTACAGTCTTCCAAGGCTGAAGAAGATGTGATAGTAGCAGAATTTGATCCTCCTACTACAAATCAATCAGGAGATGATTTTTATTCCTTGGAAGAACTGGAGCAATTAGAAGATGAGTCAATGGCCCTGATTGTCAAGAGATTCTCCAATGTCAGATTCAAGAGGAATCCCAAGTTCAAGTACAAGTCCAACTACAACAGATTCCCGAAAGGTGGATCTTCATCCTCTAACACCAGCAGTGGGGGGTATAAAATATGGATGGTTGATCGAAGCACCATTCGATGCTTCAACTGCAATGAGTTGGGACACTTTGCCAAAGAATGCAGGAAGCCAAAACAATTTAGGAAGAACTCTTATGATTCTAATTAGAAGAGTAAATCTGAAAGGGCTTACCTGGTAAAGGGAAGAAGCTGGGATGATACTGACAGTGAAGATGAAGAAGTTGGGAATCTTGCTCTCATGGCTAGTGATGCAAACACCTCATCATCAAGAAAAGAGGTAAAATTTACTGATGCTGAATTAGTTTATCATCTAGGAGGTTCCTTAGATTGTGCTCGTCGTGATAATGAAATGTTAAATCAACAAATCAAAGACCTTGAGAGAGAGGTCAATGAATTAAGACTTGTGCACATTAATCAAGATAAATTAAAAGAACAAGTATCTTTTCTAGAGCTAGAAAGGAGACATTTGTGTCTAAGCCTAAACAGAAATTTGTCAAGGCTGTTTACAAGGTCAAATGTCCAGTCATTGAGAAAGTTGATAACATTAAAGTTAAGAATGTTGTTTTGCCTGATAAAGGCCAATTTTACAAGTATGTCGGACCCAACCAAGCTTGGGTTCCGAAGAAGGTCTAATCCATTTGTATTGCAGGGCATTAAAGAGGTACAACCGGTAGTGTGGATTCTTGACAGCGGATCATCAAGACATATGACTGGAGATAGAGCCCTGTTATCAAATGTGGTTGAGAAAGCTGGCCCAGTGGTTACCTTGGGAGATAACAGCAAAGGTTTAACAGAGGGATATGGCTGTTTTCTAGCTGGAAATGTTATCATTGAAAATGTGTATGTTGTGCAAGGACTTGAACACAATCTGCTTAGCATTAGTCAGTTCTGTGACAACGGCTACAATGTTTTATTCGACAAGCTGAAGTGTCAGATTCTGCACAAGAAAAATGAAAAACCCTCCTTGATGGGAATCCGGAAAGGAAATCTGTTCGTAGCTGACATGAACTCTGGAAGCAATCCTGAAGTCAATTGTTTCTATTCAAAGGCATCGTCAGATGAGAGTTGGCTATGGCACAAGAGACATTCCCATCTCAATTTCAAAACAATGAATTCTCTTGTCAAAAGAGAATTGGTCAGAGGTCTGCCTCAGCTGGAATTCTCCCCAGAAGGACTGTGTGAGGCTTGCCAGAAAGGAAAGTCAAAGAAAGCAAGTCACAGAGGCACTGACACATCCTCCATAACTGGTGTTCTGCAATTATTGCACATGGATTTATTTGGACCAGTTAATGTTCTTTCGATGTCAAAGAAGTGTTACTGTCTTGTGATAGTTGATGACTATTCCAAGTATACATGGGTTTTATTCCTTCACTCTAAGGATGAAACACCACAAGTTGTGATTGATCATATCAAGTTGATCGAGTTAGATTCTAATGTCCCTGTTAGAGCAATAAGGTCAGATAATGGAATAGAATTCAAGAATTCACTTCTCAATGGATTTTGTACAGACAAAGGGATTACCAGACAATTTTCAGCTCCTAGAACCCTTCAACAAAATGGAGTGGTAGAAAGGAAGAATCGTACATTGATTGAAGCTACAAGAACTATGTTAAGTGAATCAGGTCTTCCAATGTACTTTTGGGCTGAAGCTGTCAATACTGCATGTTATACTCAGAATCGAACTCTAATCAACAAAGACTTCATGAAAACTCCTTATGAGATTATGAATGAACAGAAACCTTCTATCAAATACTTTCATGTATTTTGTGCCAGATGCTTCGTGCTCAAGGATGAAGATGATCGTCGTGGTAAATTCGAGGCAAAGGCATATGAGGGTATTTTTGTTGGATATGGAAGAAGATCATACAGGGTGTATATCATTGATCAACACAAAGTAACTGAAAGTGTCAATGTTACATTTGATGACACTAAACTTCCTAGTATCCAAACTGAAGATCCTTCTGAGACACTGAAGTTTGATGATATGTCAGATTCAGAATCAGAACATGATCAAGAACCTGAGGTTGTTGCTGGTGAAGAACCTGTTAATCATGATAATACTCAAGGTAATGGTGATGGAAACATTGGCAACAATGGAGATACCACTGCTACTGACGAAGAATCATCAAGTCAACCTGACAACAACTCAGGAGGAGATGCTGAAGGATCAACTAGTAGGACACAATATCCCAATGAGTTTCGAGGCAAATCATCAAGATCAAATCTTCCAAGACAGACTGTCTGGAATAAAGCTCATCCTTTTGAGTTGATTATTGGTGATCCAGATGTTGGAGTCAGAACTAAACGTGCTACTCAAAATGAATGTCTATTCTCAGGATTTCTTTCTGAGATGGAACCTAAGAAGATTGAAGAAGTACTGACTGATCCAGATTGGGTGATTGCTATGCAAGATGAACTCAATCAGTTTGAACATCAACAAGTCTGGAAACTGGTACCTAGACGTACACACAAGAAAGCTGTTGGTACTCGGTGGGTATTCAGGAATAAACTAGATGAAGATGGTGTGGTTACAAGAAACAAAGCAAGACTGGTAGCTAAAGGGCACTCTCAAGCTAAAGGCATTGATTATGATGAAACCTATGCTCCAGTGGCTAGACTAGAGGCCATCAGGATATTTCTGGCATTCGCAGCATTCTCTAACTTTAAAGTTTATCAAATGGATGTCAAGAGTGCCTTTCTGAATGGAAAGCTGGATGAAGAGGTGTATGTAGAGCAACCTCCTGGTTTTAAAGATCCAGATCATTTAAATTTTGTCTACTTTCTTTTCAAGGTTATCTACGGACTCAAACAGTCTCCGAGAAAATGGTATGACACTCTCTCTGAATTTCTTATTGAAAACAGCTTTATTAGAGGTGTCATAGACAAAACTCTCTTTTCTAAAAAGCATAAGAATGATACTATATTAGTCCAAGTCTATGTGGATGATATAATATTTTGGTCTACTAATGATAATCTCTATAAGAGATTTGCTATGTTAATGCACAGCAAATTTGAAATGAGCATGATGGGAAAGCTGAAGTTCTTTCTTGGATTACAAGTAAATCAAAGGTTAGATGGAACTTTTATTTGTCAATCCAAGTATCTCAAGGAACTCCTCAAAAAGTACAATCTAGAGGATTCTGCATCAGCAAGGACTCCGTCAACTACAACTGTCAAGCTTGGACCATGTGAAAACTCCATTAAGGTAGATGTCACAAGCTACAGAGGTATGATTGGCTCGTTACTCTATCTTACTGCAAGTAGACCATATATTATGTATGCTACATGCTTATGTGCAAGGTTCCAAGCGGATCCTAGAGATATTCATCTCGTTGCTGTTAAACAAATCTTGAGATATCTTAAGGGAACACCAAATCTAGGTATTTGGTACCCTAAAGAATCTGGTTTTAACCTTGTTGGATATACAGATTCAGATTACGCAGGAAGTGTTGTTGATAGAAAAAGCACCTCAGGGAGTTGTCAATTCCTGGGTAGCAGACTAGTCTCATGGTACAGCAAGAAACAACAAACAGTTTCCAATTCAACGACCGAGGCTGAATATATTGTTGCTGGAAGCTGCTGTGCTCAGATCTTGTGGATTAGGAATCAGCTACGGGACTATAACTCTGTATAGAACAAAATACCTATTCTATATGGCAATACAAGTGCAATAGCCATCATCAACAACCCTGTGCAGCATAGAAGGACCAAGCACATTGACATCAGGTATCATTTTATTAGAGAGCACGTCATGAATGGTATTGTTGAACTATTTTTTGTTCCAACAGAAGAACAAATAGCAGATATTTTCACTAAACCTCTTGATGAATCCATATTTACCAGATTAGTTGGTAAATAGGGTATGTTGAATAGCTTTAGTAATTAAACTTGTTAATATCTGAAATCTGTTCTTGAATGAATTTACAAATGAATTTTTCATAAATGAAAAATTCATTTGCAAATTTATTTTATCATATTTTCCATAATACTTGCTTATTTCTATGTAAGTTTTATTATCTTATTTTATTTATTTATTCTACTTGTTAATTTTAATATCTCATAATATTTTAATTTCTCTAAAAATATTTTTCTATGAATTTTATTTGCTAAAATTCAACAGAAATCTATTTTTGGAATAAAATATAGTTATTTCCGAAATATTGCTTTTGTTTTTGTAAATTTATTCTGTAAACTGAAAGTATTAATTCTGTTTATAATTGTTTTATTAATTCTGTGTTATAATTATTTATTTTGTTTATTTTGTTTATAATTCTTTTATTCAGTAACTGTAAACCTTCTGCAATGACAATCGGCAAGACAATTGAAATTGTCTTGCTGAAAGGCATTTCAGTATATATATATATATATTTTTGTTTTATTTTATACTAGAATGACAATCGGTATGACTATCGATTGTCTATCTAGTTTATTCTAATATATTCATGACTTTTATACTGGTATGACAATCGGTATGACTATCAGGTTGTCATACCAGTTTTATTTTTATTTGTTTTTGTTATTTCCTTTAGCCTGGTATGACAATCGGAAAGACAATCGGTATAACTTTCCTCGATTGTCATACTAGTTGTCTACTTAAGGGGTTTTTTTGTTGTTTGTTTCTCTCATTAATAATCAGTTCAGTTTTTATTTTTCCTTTCAAATTCCAGCAGTTGTATTTCTTTCTCTCTCTCTTCGAACTAATCAACAGTCACCATTGTTCTTGCTCGAGTTTTTACTCAGCTTCACAAAACTCCACTACATACGCGTGTATATATACAGAAGTGATGCCCGTTTTGTTTCTAGGTTTTAAAATTCTTTTTGATAAAATCTGTTTTGTTTTAAGTGTGTTTGTGGGACAAAAATCAACTAGATATACTTTTTCTAAAATTTTTGGGATATAATTAAATTAATTCGGATTATTATTTATTTTTAATTCGAATTACTCTTAATTTAATTCTTAAAATTCTGAAATTGTGTGTTTTATTGAATATTTTTTAATGGCTCTCAATTTCCAAATTGTCTCGCATAATCTTGTTGGTTATTTTAATCCAGAAAAATGTGATGTGGAAAAATTTAAGTCGTGGATTAGATTTTTAAATGACCATTCGATTGTTAGCTCTTCTATTAAATCAAATGTGCTTTTAAATGTCGATCTTCTCAGACTGATTTGCACAACCTCTATTGTGACCGATGATTTTAAATCGTTTTCATTCACCGTGGCAAATACACAGTATGTAGTTGATGAAACAGTCGTCAATCGAGCGTTAAATTTTCCAATGGACAATTTCTGTAATTTGCCCTCTGAAAATGATATTTCAAACTTTTTCAATGCTATTCACTATCAGGGGGTGATTAACTTAACCAAGTTGTCTAAATCCAATTTGGTTTCTGAATGGGATATTTTCTTCGATACACTTTCCAAAGTGTTTGCCAACTGCACTAAATCTAACTTTCACAACATCACTTCCACTTTGCAGTATATTGGTCTTGCGGTTGCTTTCAATCAAAGGATCAATTTTGGCAAACTACTTTTACCCATTCTTCTGAGACGTCTCACTACTGCTTTACGTGATCATTCTACAAATCATAGGGTTTCGTGCTACTACGCTCGTTTTCTCATGCTCATAGCAGAACATCTTCTCTCACCTGAGCATAAAGCTCTTTTTGCTTACTCTTCAGTAACTGAACCCCCTCCAGTAAGCAAAAAGATTTACACACGCCAAGACACAACCTTCAAATTCATGCAAGTTCCAGTACTTGTATCTGCTTTCATGGCCACTTACATTCCTTTACCTATCTTCAATCTTCCCGGTCATGAACAACAAGCTCAACCTCCAGTGGTTCAAACCACCCAGGCTCAAACATGAGATGTTCTTCCTCTACAGGTAATAATTCCTCAAACTCAAACTATTCCTACTTCTGTTGAAAGACCCCCAGTGGTTGATAGGACTGACCATAAAGTTGTAGAACCACAGCTTCAATCTTAGGTCATAGAGCCAAACACAGAGTCACAACCTATCTCAACCTCTCCCCCACTGTCTAAAATGTTGCCTAGAAGGTTAGTAGGAAGTAGTATGTTGGTGGATGTGAATGAACCCTCAGCTCTGCCTCCTCCCAAGCAAAGAAGAACATTTACTGAGGCATCTGAAATCCCATCCTTGTCCTCCTAACAGGACATGGACTTTGATATGGCCAGTGAACAGTTACTAGAGACATTCTATCAACATGATGAATCTATTGAAATTCGCCACAGGGTCATGGCATCCTGTACTGAGTCAACCACACTTCCATTACTCACAATGGAAGCATACAGACCAATAGATGATACTCAGGACACGGAGCAAGGAGTGCACATTGAGTCAGTTACAGTGCCTGCCATAGTTACGGCAGAAGAGCAGTCACATGCTTCTCAGGGAAAATCTGACTCTCAGCCACCTTTAATAGAGTCATTTTCTCCCCTCCCAGATCCAACACCTCTGGCTCCCTCACGGGATTCTCCACTCGCAGATTTATCTGGAGAAAGTGGAGGGCAACTCGGTCAATCTATCCCTGAAGCAATTCAGACATCTATTTCACATGAAAAGATAGGTTTGACTGAGGATCGGGACTCGCGAATTCCCATTGCACCACCACTGACCTCTCTTGAAGAGGCTAGGGTGATTTCAATTGCAGGTACAGACGATCAGCATCAGGAAGACTCCTCACGAGCAATAATATTGAGAGATACACAAGCACGTGAGTTGAGTGAATTAAACAGGAGAGATATTCAGATGAGCGCACACACAAACACAAACACTGAAAATCTGTTAGCTCAAATTGCTGAAGTGAAAGAACAACTTGCAAAAAGTCAGGCTGAGGCTCAATCATTCAAAGCACAAGTGGCTGAACGGTCTTCTTCTTCCACCTCTGTCAATAATCAGCTGGCTCTCATCAGGACTGAAATATCAGATTTGAAGACCTCTGTTGTACCAAAGCTTAACTTAATTCAGGCATCTCCAACGTTATCAGCTGAAGATATTTCAAACTTCTGCTCTTTCCATACAAGAATGACTTCTCTTGAAGACTTGATTGAAATGAATCATTCACTGGATTCCTCCAGATTTATGTAGATAGAGACGGGCATGGAACATCTCAATGAAGGGATGAAGCACTTGTACTTCATGATCAAAAATTCTCACTGCCCTAATAAAGAACAAAGAACTTTCTTTGAAAGGTCGTCTGGTGGAGGCTCAGGCTCTGGAGGTGATGGAGGTCATGGAGGGTCTAAGGGAAAGTCTGTAGAGGATTCCTCAACTAAGGGGGAGAAGAAAGGAAGAAGTGAAAAGGGAAAAGAAAAAGATTCGTCTGCTGGAGGCACAGGGAAGGCTGATGCTGTCTACTATAGTGGAGAACAGGATGACTTTGATATTTTTGACGTTCCCACTGAACCAGTCTTGGAAGATAAAGATGGTTTCTTTGAAGCTGAGGATGAAAGTGATTTTGGAGAATGGGAAGAGGAAGCTCCAGTGGATCCTGTTTTTGAGAAAGAGTTTCAGCAGCAACAGTCAGAGTTGAAAAGAAAAGAAGCTGAACTCAAAAAGGTATCCCAGATCATTGATATGAGCAAAAACATTGAATGAACAGAAACTCTTGAAAAGCAACGTCTTCATGACATTAAAGCTAAAGAAAGGAGAAGAGATGTCAGACTGAAGATTGGTGAAAAATGGGATGAAGCTAGGAGAGTACTTGAAATGCCTGAGCTGAGCACAAACAATGATAGGCAGTTTCTACATCTTCTGGACAAGCTGGAGATCTCTAATCCAAACAAGCTGGACATCTTCTGAATGCTATAAAGACTGAAGTCTCAAGGATCATAGCTGCCTTTGACAGATCTCTAAATGAAATGAGCATATTTGTATATTGTCAGAGCGAAGGATCTTTCAAGGTATCACTTCATCTGTTTGAGAATCGTTCCTTATCAGAGATTTGGGTTCTTCTCAACAAAGTCAAAAGAAGCTCATAATTGATTGAAGTTCTTCGAGAAAGGCTCAAAGAGTTTGCCAGCAGGGCTAGTCCTCAAGTGGTCAACAATCCTCATCAGGTAAGATTCTTTAAGTCTGAATTTCTTCAAATCTGCCAGCTCGATTCACAATCTCATAAAGACTACTCAGCTAAGCATCTTGTCTGGATGGAACATCACTTAAGAACTGCTGGATATTCATCCATGTTGAAAACTCAATCAGCTGATCTGATTCAAGCTTATTGTGAAAAGAATATTAAAAGGTACACTCAGTTCAAGGATAAGCTAAAGTCAGTTGAAGTTCAACCAGTTAGAGCAGCCAGCTTCACTTCTGAAAAGGATCGTGTCTTTGACAAGGAGTTGCTTCAAGATTTGGAAGAAGGTGAATTCGGAAGGGAAGACAACTGAATTCAATTAGCTCAAAACTTAATGTAATATGATTAGGGCTTTATGAATCAAGATAGACTAATGTAGTTATATGTTCAGTCTAGAGGAACATCTATCTTGTATTAACTTGTAAATTTCTTTTGGAATCTGGAAAATGTTAAATATAATCCAGAATTTTTCTGCTCTTTACTTTGCATTACTGTTTATATCTTTTTCTTATTTGTTAGTTGAGTTATCCTCTAGGTATTTGTTGTTATTGTCTAACAAACAAATAGGGGGAGATTGAAAGGCATATGTTATAGCCTATTTGTTTATTCGAGGATTTAACTCAACTCAAATAAGGATGTAACAAGTAAATAGTGGTTCTATCATCAGAGAGATCTCTCAAAGTAACATATGTCAAAGGGTTAAGTAACATTGTTCGTCTACAGACTTGAGGACTTAATTCACTGGAAGAAGCTCAAGAAATTGATCAAGCCTCCGTGATATAAATCAAGATTGTGGATTTAATCAAGTGACAGAGATCTCGTCAGGGTATCAATTAATTACAAGGATTTAGTCTGAAGAAAATCAAGAGTATCAAAGTCAAGGCATGAAGAAACGTCACGGAAGTTAGTCACTCATGAACCACACAGTACATCGAGTGTCAACATTGAAGTGGTGGAATTGATTCATAATTGACAGTGATTTTCAGAAGATTTTCAGAAGAATGGTTGTTGCTCAAGATTAGTATTAATTCTCTATTAATTAATTAAGTCATATAATTTAATTGAGAGAATAAATTAAATATGCAAAGATTAATTTATTGATTAATTGAATTAATTGATTAATTAATTCATAATTTAATATTTGATTAAAATCTGTTTTAATCCAGCAAGACTATCTTTTGTATTAGCAAGACAATCGGTATGACAATCAATAGTCATACCGAAAGTCATGCTAGTTCATTTAGATTGTCTTGCCGAAAGTTCTATCAGTTCAATGGATAGTCTTGCCGAAAGTCCTACCAGTTAAAAGGATTGTCATGCTAAGCTAAAAGAATTGTCTTGCCAGTTAAATCAAGGATTGATTTAATATAAAAGAACTGAAGCTGATTTTCAACAGAAGCATTGCAATGCATTGAATATCAAACACAAAAGAACACAGAACAGAGAAAAACAGCACATAACTTATTGCAAATTCACAGATCATTTATTTCTAGTATTTATTGTTAAATCTAATCCACTAGAAATCCTTTTCTTGTTCTTGTGTAACTATCTAGCAGATCAAAATCCCTAGAACTTAATCTCAAATTGCATTTAGCATTTGATCCTTTTTATTACAAAAATAGAAAAAGTTCATGTCGAATTTATTCTAGATTTGGAATAATTTATTTGAGATTAATCCCTTGTAAACGATACCGTTGTTGTAACACCTTTCAAGTTTAATAATAGTTTTATTTAACTTGAATTTTGTTTCACTTTTTATTCCGCATTTTATTCGATTAAACGGTATTGTTTGTATTCAACCCCCCTTCTACAAACATAATGAGACCTAACAAAATTGTTTAAGGCAAGAAGGACCCAAGATAAGAGACCTAAGTATGATCGAGAGTCAACCGTGATGACGTTCACATTTAAAGACTAAGCCAATAACTTATGGAAAAATGGTGATATTTTTTTTCTCACCAGAACTTAAGAAGAACATTTTCGCATAAGCAGTGATTGGAAATGAGGCAGAAAATTTAGTTGAAGGTGGTTCAAATGACATTGATTGTAAGGAAATATTACTATCAGGATATATGCCAATGAGGTGGCCGACACTTTAAGTGTAAGAGAACAATTATAGGCGCTAGTGCCAAAGGAATATCCGTAAATGTTGTATTATGGTGTGGAAGATTTACATTCCTTTCTGCTGACGGTGCAATACACAACCATATAGTAGGTTGGTAGAGATTTAATTCATGTTATCGCTGTGAGCGGGCTACCCGTCTTAGAAGGTCCTACCTTGAGATAATCCAGGACCATGATCCAAAAAAATGACTAAATGAACCCTTGAGTTTCTAGTCTCCTATTGAAGACGTATGATTAATAATGGTATTAACCTGCTATCATTGCTTTGATTGAAACTCTTCTGCAATTTTATCTGCTTTATGTCGTATAGACATCAGGTTCGGAAAAAGTTTTACATGGATCACCAAATGGTGATTATGTTACCTCCTTAGAAAATTTTGATACGACGGGTATGGACTCCGTATGGTTAACTATTAAGATTACGAGGAAAACAAATGACTACAATAGGTCAGTGGTGGACCATAGTAACACAATAATGATTGTGTGATTAATGAGATGATAACAACCGTGAGGGTTGTATTATAATGGATGTTGATATTGAGTATCACTAATCGGGTCACGAAGGTGTATAAGTTATCGTGGATAGAATAACTAAGTCGATTATTTACCTATTGAATATTTATTCCTTCTTCTCGGCAAAGATTCGTATTACTATACGAGGAAGGTTGTGGTACAAACATAGGATTCTAGTAAAAATGTTGTCTAGAATGAAATCCCAGATTTGATTTTCGATGTCGAAGGAGTTACAAAGGTGGTTGTTTATAATCTCGAGCAAGAGCATGGGTCCATGGAATGATGGACAGAATAGAAAAATACTGAGGCACGTGAAATACGATGCAATAACACTCGATATAGATATATGTTTATATGTATTTCGTTCTCCGGTGATAAACCTCTATAGTTCAGAGGTAGATTCCAAGCCACATATTTTGTGACTATATATTTTTTGATATAACTTAAATTCGTTATTTTCTCTCCTTTTCATTGTACGTAAACTGAGAAGAACAACTTTTCCAAAAGGGGAGGTATTGCCGAATGACTATCTATTTGTGTGATGGAAGCCTAGCAGGATACCATATGTTGTTAAATTGCTTGTCAAGTACTAAAGGCTGGCTACCTTTTGTACTAACTATGCGATGTAACAAGTGTTCATGATCATAGTGATCTCTCAATAAATTCTTTTACTTCTATATGATTGATCAAGCTTTCAAAGATAGAAGTGGCTAGGAAATGAGTAGTATAAATGTGTTTGTCTCCGGAATCGAAACGTGTTCGTGATACTAAGGTTCACAATTATTAAAAGGGTATAAAACCCCAATGAGTAAAAGTATAGACCGAATATTATTATGAACGAAAGATAGTAACGCTTATGAACTTGAAAAGAATGAGTATTAAGAAGTGAAAGCTATAGAGCTAGAAGATATAATGAGAGTCTGTGAGATAGACTTAAATGAAATTTGGAATGATCACTTAGCACAAATTGAGTTTTCTTACGAAGATAGATGATATGACAGTGTCGGAATGTCACCTTACGAGGCCATGTATGGAAAAGATGCTGATGTCCCTTATATTGGGATGAAGTTGGAGAGCGCAAGATGCTCGAGTCCGAAGAGGTCCAAAAAAACCAAGGACATAGTAGATCTAATATGAGGATGGCGTGTAGCTGCCCAAGATTGACAAAAGAAGCACGCCGATTTGACCCGGAGGGACAAGCGTATGAAGTAAGGAACCTAGGATTGTTAAAGGTATCCTTACAAAGAGGATTGATGAGGTTCGGAAAGAAAGGGAAGCTTAGTCCATGATTCATTGGACCTCTAAGATCTTAATACATTTTTGGAAGTTAGCTTATGAACTAGCCCTACCCCTGAACCTATAGAAAATTCAAAATGAGTTCCATGTGTCAATGCTAAGGAAGTACAATCCGGAAGCCAGGCATATAGTTGAATACAAGCACAGAATCGTACAACTAGACTTAACCTATATGGAGCAAACAGTAGGGTTATGGATCAAAAAGAACAAGTGCTTAGAAAAAGGGTTATGAAATTAGTCAGAGTTTTATGGAAGAACCACAATGTGGGAAAATCGACTTGAGGGTTAGGAAACGCAATGCTAAAAAATTATCCCCAACTGGTTCCCATATGATTCCGGGATGGAATCCTTTTAAGGAGGGGAGACTATAATAACCCTAATGTATGGAGATTTTTTAAACCCTGATGAATAGTAATTTTTGCTGATTGAGTAAAATTATCAGACCACGCTAAATTGGAGTACTGTTATGGAAATTCTGAGGATGTATTAGTATTCCATAAAGTAAATTAGTGTATGTAAACGTCGTTAGAATTCAAATTCGGACACTATGATTTTTTCCTGAAAATCAATCAGATACCGAAGGAACTGAGCATCAGGTAACATGATTAAAATGGAATACAATTCAAGGATTATAATAGAGGATCAATAAAGTAATATAAGATATTAAGATAGCTTGAGGGAAGCCTAAGTAATAAGGTCCTGAATATGATCCCTCAAACGATCAACGAGAACAAGGGTTAAGCAAACTGTAAAATGAATAAGCGACCAAGAATCAAGCTTGTACAAGAAGCAAGGAATTAGAAACAAGGTGACATCATAAAACCACAAGATAATGACAAGTGGCAAGGGAATGAAGTAAGCAGGATGATGTAAGAAATTGGAAAAGATATTTATGTATGAATGATTCCGGACCAAGTGTTTTAACTAACCAATTAACCTAGGTTAAGTAGATATTTTTTGTTTGGTGATTTGTGGACAAGTAAATTAACCTTGATTAAGCCAAGGTTAAGCTTAACCAAGGCGAATTCACCACACATTTCACAAAACATAAAAAAAACATTTCATTTCTCCCTCAGCACTTTGCTCTCGGACTAATCAGAGACAACAACTTCAAAATGCTCTATATCCTATGATTCTCACTCACATATTATTTTCTATAGCTCGTTGGAAAGGTATTGAGAGGGCCTACAAATCTTGTTCACAAGTCTTGTCCATATAAGTACGGTAAGGCCCTCATATTTCCAGTTCTTTCAAGCGGACTAATAGTAACTCCGAAAGTTCTAACTTTTTCTTGAACTCCTTTGCAAGTTTGAACATGATAAACATAGACCAAGTCTCTCTTAATGATTAAAAGCTCTTGTTAGTGTGTTCAAGGATCCAAGGAAGGTATACCTCTTACTTTAGCTTGATGTTACTATTGGGTTTGATGATAGTTATGTTTTAGTACATGTATGCTTAGATCTATTACCTCGAACCATGATTAAGCATGTTTTAATGGTGGGAACCTTGCGTTGATGAAAATTGAGTATTAGATGATGTTCCTGAGATATTTGTGAAGATAAACTAGAGTTGATGATGTTTGGGTTGTTATTTGAATGGATATCAAAGATTGAAAATCTTGAAATTATAGTAAACACAAGGTTAGAATGTCCGATTTTCAATCCCCTGTTTTGTTAGTAACATTCGGACTTGAAACCCCAACCACGAAACCTTACCATTTCCATGTCTACCTATACATGTCGTAAGCTTTATTTTAATATGTGGTTAGCTTAGATCCGACTTACAGTTTAGGAGAAACGACGTTTTAAGTAACGGCATTTCGCTAACGAACCCTTACCCCTCGCATAATGTTAGATATTTTTGTGATGTCATGTCTAATAATGATTTGTGTTTAGTTTTCAGATCTTAACTAACAGGACAAATCAGGAATTAACTAGAAATCAGTACTTATACTGAAGTCAGAACTTAAGATATCAGAACTTAAGTTATCAGAACATAAGATATCAGAAGATATTTATCAGGAGATAATATCAGGACTTAAGAAGACGTTCAGATAAGGAAGGCGGCTGACGGAAAGGAAAGTAGATCAAGACTAAAACAAGAAGAGATATGCATGGAGAAGAATTATATGAAGAATAGAATACTTGGAAGAAAAGATAACTAATTGATATATTTTAGGATGCAGACTTATGTTCGATATCAATTAGAAGTTTATCTTGTAACAGTGTGTCTATATAAACACAACATAGGGTTTACACTATAAGTGTTATCTTAATCAAGAATATTATTCATTGTAACCCTTGCAGCTCTCGTGATATTTGTTCATCACTAAGAGAGAACGGTTCCATTGTCATATTGTTTTATTAATAAGATTATTCTGTGTTTCATACTTGTGTTCTTAATTCGATTTGATTGTAGTATACACTGTATTCAAACCCCCCTTCTACAATGTGTGTGACCTAAAAAGTGGTATCAAAGCAATCTGTTAACACATATACAGTAAAGATCCAAAACAATCATGTCTGAAAAAGAGAAAACTTCAACCAAGCCCACCAAAACTGAAGAAACTCCAAAGACTCAAATCCATAATCGATATGAAACTATTAGGGTTCCCATACTGAAACCTTCTGAGTATCCCATATGGAAAGTGAGGATGATTATGTTTCTGGAAGCTACACATCCAGAATACCTTGACAGAATTAATGAAGGACCACATAAGCCAACCAAACTCTCTGTTGTAGTTACAGATCATACAGCAATGACTGTACCAAAGGAGAAAAGTGAATATACAGCTGAAGATATCTCATATATTGCCAACGATGAAAAGGTAAGGCATTTGCTGCATAGTGCCATTGATAATGTCATGTCAAACAGGGTAATTAACTGCAAGACTGCAAAAGAGATATGGGATGCGTTAGAGTCAAGGTGCCAGGGAACTGATTCGATTAAGAAGAACATGAAGACAATACTCACTCAAGAGTATGAACACTTTGACTCAAAGTCTAATGAGTCATTGACTGATTTATGTGACAGATTTGTCAAACTCTTGAATGATCTGTCACTGATGGATATGGAATATGATCTTGAAGATACTAATCTTAAATTCCTTTTAGCTCTTCCTAAAAGTTGGGATTTGAAGGCAACTACTATAAGAGACAACTATGCTCTTGATGAAACTACTCTTGATAAAATTTATGGCATGCTCAAAACTCATGAACTTGAGATGAATCAAAGAAGCAAGAGGCATGGGAGAAAGTCAAGAAAAGTTGCTCTTAAGGCTGAGGAGGAATCCCCCAAAGTGGCTGTCTCAAAGAAAGGAAAAGGAAAGGCTCTCATCACAAAGTCTGATACTGAGTCATCAAGTTCTGATAGTGATGAGGATTCAGAAACTGAAAGTCTATCTGAGATGGATGTTGATGAAGAGATTATAAAATTGTGTGCTCTTATGGTGAAGGGCATCACAAAGATAGCTTACAGAAAATTCAGAAAGGGAAAGAAGTTTTCCAGGAAAAGTGGATGTTCTGATAAGAAGGGATTCATAAAATCTGAAAGCAAAGGAAGAAAGTCTGACAGAGGAGATTACTCAAATGTCAAATACTACAACTGTGGTGAGAAAGGTCACATATCTCCTGAGTGCAAGAAAGGAAAAAGTGTCAAAGGCAAAGCACTTGTCACAAAGAAGAAAAGCTGGACAGACACTTCAGATTCTGAAAATGAGGTGAACTATGCCTTGATGGCAAATGATGATAGCAGTTCTGATGCTGCTGAGTTAAAGGTACCTCAAACAACTTATGCTTTTTATATTGATGATATTACTGAGTTGAGATCTTATCTTAAAACCATATTCATCAGCTATAGAGATCAGACTTTAACATGTGATAGGTTAACTTCTGAAAATTTGGTTTCTAAGAAAAGGAATGACTATTTAGAAAACGAGTTAGTTATGTTCCATCAAACTCAGAAAGAAAGAGATGATGCCTTTTATGTTAGAGATGAAGTGTTAAAATTAAATCAATCTCTAAAAACTGAGTTAGAAAAGGAAAGAGAGATTATCAGGACTTGGACTAACTCTGGCAGAACAACTCAAAATTTATTAAGTAGTGGAAACTGGAAAGAGGGCTTAGGTTATGGAGATGATAAAAGTGAAACAGGAACTGAACAAATTAAGCCAATTATTGTTAAACAAACTACTAAGCCAAAGTTAAATCCTGTTAAGTTTGTAGCTAAATCTGTAAAGTCTGATTCTGAAAAGATGAAAGATACTGAGACAGAAGTAACGGCAGAGTCAATTTCTGACAAATTAAAACAGGATAAACCAGCTGAAGTTAACATAGGCTTAATGACAAAGAAGCAGTTTAAGTACAAGCTGAAAGAGATTAAGGATGTAAACAACGTAAAGCCATCTAGGAAAAATAGGAATGGAAAGGAAGGTGTGAATAAAAGCAATAATTATATGCCTATTCCTAATGCTCATAGAAAGAAATGCTATAACTGTGGATATTATAACTGTCACACCCCCAACTTAAATAGCAAAATAATTATAGCTATTACATCATTTTAATGAGTATTACACAACCAAAATCCAAGATCTTACAGTTTAGGGTTTGGAACAGCCCAACACTACCAACTATTACATCTGATTACAAATACCGAGTCCTCACACAACTATTATTACTTATTCTACCTGAGCTCGAACATAAGCATCAGCATCACAGGTCTTACGGGCAGTCTGCTTGAATCTAACCATGGCTGCTAGCTGTAATATCAGGGCAAAGCAAGAAGTGAGCCAAAAGCTCAACAAGTGCTAACAATACAACGCAAAGCATAAATCGAGATATACCTTTAGGAATGACAATGGAATGACATAATCAATGATAATCGAGAGATAAAACTTATGTGAGTTGGCATCATTTTGCTTGCATCAAAACAAACTTTAAAACCATTCTTAATCAAAATCATTTTATGACGCTACGGATTACAGCCGGTGATCAGCCGCGAAGTAATCCCGAACCTCGCTGGGTTCTAAAACATTATTGGGAATCCCTAGGCAACTTTTAAGCCTAATATAAGTGTGGAAAGGACTCGCGTCTCAGTCTAGATCCACCATTCAAGAAAACATTTGTCCCCCTTTGGGACTGAAAAATCCACATTTTATTCATTTTGAAAACTGATGCCGATTTATGACAAAATCTCTTTTGACTGAAATCATTTTTTTTTTATCAGGGGATTATAGATCAACTTGAAACACTGGAAATATGACACTAAATCTCAGGGCCATGATCCACTAGACTTTACTATATTAGGGTAATCGAGAGATTTCCATAAACAAGAATTTTGACAAGGAAATTAAGCAAGGCTATTGGATAATATGAAAGAGTAATGCCAAACTAGGCTTAAAGCAATGGTTGTAGACAAGGTATAGGTATTAGAACATCAAGAAGATAAGCATCACTGGTTCCAATAGGATAGAGGTGCTAAAATATAAAGGAAGTGATCATCAGCTCAAGATATAACAGGGTATCAAGCTTTAGGGTAAGGATAGGGTTATCAAACAATCATGAATGAATTTAAGAAAAGATTGGCTTTTAGGTATCAAGATAAAGTTTCTATCGAGGTTATTTCAAGAGTTGAATCAAAGCATCAGGGTGCAACATCAAGATTTCTCAGGGATCAATAGCATGATAATCAAAAGGATCAATAAGGTATTATAACACATCTCTATTTTATCATGGCATTAAACTATCATGAAAGACTTTTGAACTACTTGCAATACGTACTCGAGGGTTCATGGCATCTCTATGTAACTCAAAGATAAATAAAAGATACTCTTGATTTAAATATATCAAAATGACTCAGGATAATTGCATCGATATATATATATGAACTGTTTACAGTAAATGCGAAGGTCAAGTTGAATCACTTGCCTTGAGATAGACTGGTCTGGTCTGACTGGTAGGAGCAACAACTGGAGCTTCACTCGACTTTTATGGCAAGTTTTCCCTCGTCTCGAGATCCTACATAAATAATAATAATCCTCATTATAATATATTCTTTCCATCTTAACCTATTTACAACCCGAAATTAAACATGGATGGCACTTAGGCCTATACACACTTAATTCATATCCACCATTTATATTTTCAATTGTACACACGTAGCCACATAATCACATATCGTATATTAATACCAAATAACATCATATACACCATAATGCCACACTAGGCTTGGATGATCTCGACTCACCACTTAAGTTACTTGGTCGCTAACTAAACGAAGTCTTCGAATTTGGGCTTCCTAACTCAATGTGCCTTTCCTAAATTATCCAAAACCTATTGACCCTCACTTGTGCCTTTTGTTCTACTGACCTTATACTATCTTACAACTATGGTGGTCGACCTAATACTCACTTCTAAGTGTCCTAAAACTATGTGATAAGTGAAAGTGCTCACTGGTGCAAATTTCAGAATGGTAACTAAGGTTTCTTGAGTGCATTAGACACTCTTAAACTACAAGTTTTTCTTCAAAATTTTTACACAAGACTCTCCTGACCTAAGGGCATCTCACAAGCTTGATGTGGCTCAAAGGCCTGGCTTGGGCCTTCTTGGGCCTAAGCTAAAAGTCCAAGGTACCCCTGTTTTTCTGGGCAGAAAATGCCCTGACTTGAATTAACTTGTGACACATGGTTCTAGCTCATATCCTATGAACTATGGTTGGAAAAACTTCTCTGACATACCCTCTAACTAAGGCCCAATTGGGCCTAATGAGGGCCTACCCATGACATGGCCAAATCTCCCTATTTCTAAGTTGCAACAAAACTGTCCCCTGCTGGACAGATTTTGTTATTCTACTTGTGCACCTAACCAAATGACATGCAAACCTCCAACCAACTCCTAAAACCTATTATATACTCCCCATACTAACTTCTGGGGGCTTGGGCCTCAAAGTGCACATCAATGACATGGTCAAAACTCACTCTAAACCTCAGGGTACTAAACTGATTTTTCTGCAGAAACTATAACTTCTCATTTTCCAAGGTTTTGACTTGACAAACTCAACTAACAACAACTAAATACTTAAACCAAGACCTATACTTGGTATTCTACTGAACTAACTCCCTTTTTCTCAAAATAACCTTGGTGAGATCATCCTTACCTAAGGTGCAATTATGGCAAAACAAAAGAGACTACTCTTAACAAATCGCAAATCTTCATGCTTTTGAAACAACAAGATATATATTTTTATAAAAGATAACCACAAATTATTACCATGCAACAAGAAGCATAAATCAATATTATCACATTATTCCTACTGAAATTAAGGCTCACTAACAAAATCTTTTCCAAATGATCAAAATCTTACAACAAACTAAGAGAATTCCACATGCATGCATGCCTTCGGGTTTTTCGAACCAAAACAACATATTTTCTACATATATTCCATCTTAAAATTGACATGCAAGCCTAGCATAAGGTATACCTAGATGATCACTTAGCATGCAAGGAGTTTTATCAAATTTTCACCACAAAATTCAAGTCATTATCACATAAACATGCAAAAATTGAACAAAACAACAAGAATGATTTCAAGGACCATTCATTCGGCTCCCATATGGTCATGGCCGAATGAAATGGATGGAAATGGCCATTAAATCATCAAGAGTTTCCTTCTCAAGACTTGGCACTTATCCATTTATTGTAGTCCTCTCGAAAACAACCTTAAATCCATAAGAATCAAGATTGTATTTTGAGTTTCACTAAAACCTTTACATGCAACCCTTAAACTTAAACTTTCTACTCAAAACTCTTTGAAATATGAATGATCATGATATAGAAAGTAATATTTACTTGTATGGAAGGTGGAAACTTGAATGTGGAATGAAGAAAAGGGGAGGGGGTAGGTTTTCGGCTAAAAACCCGAGAGGAGAGGGGGAGGGCCGAGAGGAGAGGGAGGAGGGAGGAGAAGTGTGGAAATGGTGGAGTGAAAGTGGTGTGTTTGTCATGTTTACTTGGTTTTTATTTGCCCATAAGTGAGTGGATGAGAGAAATTACAATAGTAACCTTCCAATCTTAGTTAGGTAGATTTGCATGCAAGGACAAAATAGTAATGTGGCTAGTAAAATGAAAGTGAGTGGGGTTGGAATTGCCCTCCTTGCCCCTTGGTTGAATAGAAGAGAGTTTGCATGCAAGGGTAATCATGTACTTTGATAATTATTAAGCAACTAATTTCCAAAGATTTATTTTTATATAATAAAATACAAGTTCAAAAATTATAAAATTTATACCATAAAATAACTTGGATTTTTAGAGACTTTATAAAATCATTTTCAAAATTTTGTGAACAAAATGTCTTTTAAAAGAAAATTTTTCCAAAGCTTAGAATATTCCTTATAAATCAAAAATAAAGAAATTAAATAAATTCTTGCTTTGAAAAATCATATACTACCCAAAGCAAATTTATAATGCAGAAATTTTCACTCACACAAACGTACAAGCATTGAATATATTTTTATTTAACTTAATATTATTCACAAATAATATTACATAAAATGCCGGTCGTAACATCCTCTCCCCCTTAAGGGATTCTGTCCCCAGAATCTAAGAGAACAGATGAGGATACCGGGAACGCATATCAGACTCTAACTCCCAAGTCGACTCTTCGACCTTAGGGTTCCTCCAAAGTACTTTCACTAACTTTACTGATTTATTTCTAAGACTCTTTACTTGCCAGTCGAGTACTTTAACCGGTTGCTCCACAAATGACAGGTCTGCCTGAATTTCTACAGGTTCATATTCTATCACATGGCTAGCGTCAGGATTGTACTTCTTAAGCAACGACACATGGAACACATTATGCATATGCTGATACTGAGGTGGTAAGGCCAACTCGTAGGCCACCTTTCCTACTTGACTCAAAATCTCAAAAGGACCTACGTATCTAGGTGCTAACTTTCCTTTCTTGCCAAATCTTATCAACCCTTTCCTAGGTGACACTTTTAGCAACACAGCTTCGCCAATTTGGAATTGAACATCCTTACGCGCTGGATCCGCATACTTCCTCTGTCTATCTTGAGCAGCAAGCAACCTTTTCTGAATTAACTTGACTGAGTCATGCAACTGTTGTACCAATTCTGAGCCGAGAATTCTTCCTTCTCCTACTTCATCCCAACTTGTTGGTGATCTACATTTTCGGCCGTACAAAGCTTCATATGGTGGCATGCCGATACTGGAATGATAGCTGTTGTTATATGAAAATTCAATTAATGGCAGGTGGTCGTCCCAACTTCCAGCAAAATCGATTGCACAACTGCGCAACATGTCTTCAATTGTTTGAATTGTTCTTTCACTCTGGCCATCAGTCTGCGGGTGATACGCCGTGCTCATATTCAACTTCGTGCCAAGACATTCCTGGAATTGCTTCCAGAATCTTGAGTTAAATCGGGGATCTCTGTCTGAAACTATTGATACAGGTACTCCATGCCTTAATACGATTTCGTGCACATACAGATGAACCAACTTGTCCAGTGACGACTTCTCATTTATTGGAAGGAAATGCGCCGACTTCGTCAGACGATCAATTATAACCCATATTGCGTCATGTCCGGATTTTGTTCGCGGTAGTCCTACTATAAAGTCCATAGCGATATTTTCCCATTTCCATTCTGGAATCTTCAGGGGCTGAATTAATCCGCTTGGTCGTTGATGTTCTGCCTTTACTTTCTGACAAGTATAGCACTTCGCAACCCATTCTGCCACGTCTCGCTTCATATTTGGCCACCAAAAGTTCTTCTTTAAGTCTTGATACATCTTGGTGCTTCCCGGGTGGATTGAAAATTTCGAATGGTGGGCTTCATGGAGGATCTTATTCTTTAATTCAGGTACATGAGGAATCCATATTCTGGATGAAAACCTTAGTATTCCTTGCTCATCCCTTTTAGTATTAATCTCTTCTCCAGATAACTGATTTTTCTCTTTTTCCATTACTTTCTCTTGATACTTCTTTATCTTTTCCAGTAGTGTTGGCTGAAAGGTCATTGCATGACAAACTTCTTTGACTTTCCCATAAGCACAAAGTTCCAATTCAAATTTTCCGATTTCTTCGGATAACTCTTTTGATGTTATCATTATATTCAATCTTTCCTTCCGACTTAGCGCATCGGCCACTACGTTCGCCTTTCCAGGATGGTAATTTATCGAACAGTCATAGTCCTTAATCAATTCCAGCCATCTCCTCTACCTCATATTGAGCTCTTTCTGAGTAAAAATGTATTTTAAACTCTTGTGATCCGTGTAGATTTCACACTTTTCTCCATAGAGGTAGTGTCTCTAAATCTTGAGTGCGAACACTATGGCGGCTAGTTCCAAGTCATGCGTCGGATACTTTAACTAGTGCGGCTTCAACTGTCTTGACGCATATGCTATTACCTTACTGTGTTGCATCAACACACAACCCAAACCCTTATGTGAAGCGTCGCTGAATATTACAAAATTCCCTTGATCATCGGGAAGTACCAACACCGGAGCTGTTACCAACTTCTGTTTTAACCCTTGAAAGCTATTTTCACATTCTGCACTCCATTCAAACTTTTGATTCTTTCTGGTTAACTTGGTCAATGGTGTGGCGATCTTCGAGAAATCCTTGACGAATCTTCTATAGTATCCGGCCAATCCTAGAAAACTTCGCACTTCCGTAGGAGTCCTTGGCCTCTCCCAACTCGTAACTGCCTCAATCTTCGCCGGATCCACTTTAATTCCATCATTTCCAATAACATGCCCCAAAAATTGAACTTCCTTTAACCAAAACTCACATTTGGTAAACTTGGCATACAACTTCTCTTGTCGGAGTATCTCCAATGCTATCCAGAGGTGCTGCATATGTTCTTCTTCCGATTTAGAATAAATAAGGATGTCATCAATAAATACCACGACAAATTTATCCAAATACTTCTTAAATACTCGATTCATCAGATCCATGAATGCGGCCGGAGTGTTGGTCAATCCAAACGGCATTACTAGGAATTCATAATGCCCATATCTGGTCCTAAATGCGGTCTTGGGAATATCTTCTTCCTTGATCTTTAATTGATGGTATCCCGATCTCAAGTCAATCTTCGAAAAGCATTTTGCTCCCTTTAACTGATCAAAAAGGTCATCTATCCTTGGTAGCGGGTAGCGGTTCTTGATCGTTACTTTATTCAACTCCCGGTAATCTATGCATAGACGCATACTCCCATCTTTCTTCTTCACAAAGAGAACAGGTGCTCCCCATGGCGACGTACTTGGTCGTATCACTCCCTTATCCAATAATTCTTGTAGCTGGCTCGCCAACTCTTTCATTTCTGCTGGTGCCATCCTATACGGAGCCTTTGAAACTGGTTCCGTGCCTGGAGCAAGGTTGATCTCGAACTCAATTTGTCGATCTGGTGGTAAGCCTGGTAGTTCGTCGGGAAACACATCGGGGAACTCATTAACTACAGGAATATCTTCCATGCTGGGGCTGCCTCTCTCTGAATCCACTACATATGCTAGGAACGACTCACAACCTTTTCTAAGTAACTTCTTAGCCTGAATAATTGTAAGAAATAGTCGTTCTTGCCTCTGTCCCTTAAATACTACCTTCTCTCCACTCTTCGTCTTTAAATACACTCTCTTGGTTTTACAATTTATCTGAGCGCTATTCTCTCCTAACCAATCCATTCCTAAAATTATATCAAACTCTCCCAGCTTGAAGAGTATCAAGTCGGCCGAGAACTTATATCCCGAAATATCAATCTCACATTTTGGACAAAATTGATTCACAGGAATCTTCTCTTGGTTCGCAATTACCACATTTACTACCTCACTCATAACCGTTTTATCACATTGGATCTTATCAACAAAAGATTCTGATATGAAAGATCTTGTGGCTCCCGAATCAATCAATACTTTGGCTTTGACATTATTGAGTAAAAGTGTACCTGCTATCACCTCAGAATTCTGAACAGCATCTTTCATCTTTAGATCAAATGTCCTTGCTGTTGCTTGCGGGGTTGGTGCGGGTGGTGGAGGTAATGCCAATACCTCAGCTGGCACGCTTGCACTGGTACTTGCCACGTTCATCAGAGCTCTGACTGGTCCTGTTGCCTTACACTCCCTAGCCATGTGTCCAGTCTTCCCACATTTGTAGCACGTAACTCCTGGCTTCGGCATCTTGCACTCATTTGCCAAATGTCCCTTCTGATTGCACCTATAACAGGTCATACTCAGCTTATTGCATACTCCGGGGTGCCTTCTTCCACAGTGCTTGCATTCTGGCCTCTGGAACCTGTTTTCTCCAACTTGCCCTTGGCTTGCCTGATTGTTCCCTTTTGATTCTTGCCTTTTGCCCAAATTTCCTTTCCTTTGAAAATTTCCGCCCTTCTGGAAACCAATCCTCTTTACAGTCCGATCTTGCGAACTTCCAGCTTCAGACTTTTCTCCATAAAATGGAACCTTCCTCTTCTTGTTATCCCTCTCTTTCCTTGACTGCATCCCATTATTCTCAATCAGAGCAGCTTTCTGTACTACTCCCGCATAAGTTTCAAGCTCAAACATAGCCACCCTATCTCTGATCCAAGGCTCCAATCCTTGCTGAAATTTCTTTGCTTTTTCTTCCTCAGTGCTGGTATACTTTGTCACAAACCTTGACAACTCAGTGAACTTCTTCTCATATTCCAGTACAGTCATGTTCCCTTGCTTTAACTCAAGAAATTTTAGCTCCATCTGATTCTGCATGTACTTAGGGTAATACTTGTCCAGAAATAACTTCTTAAATCTCTCCCAAGAAATCTGCTGAGTGACTTCCATGGCTTTTACTGATTCCCACCAATAAATGACTTCTCCCTTCAAGAAGTAAGTGGCATACAGCGTCTTCTGATCGTCTCCTAACTGTACCAACTCAAAAGCCCTTTCCATCTCCTTGATCCATGTGTTTGCTATCACTGGATCAGTGGTATCATGAAATACAGGTGGATTCACACTCTGAAAAGCTTTGAAAGTGACAATTTGTCTTGGTGGTACTGGTGGTTCAGGTGGTTGGTGTGGCTCACGGTTATCTTGGTTTTCAATTCGTTGTTGAAGAGTTAGTTGTTGTTGAGATATAGCATTGGTTTGCTGTTGCAAGGTTTCCAGTAGTCGAAGAATATTTGGGTCTGTGGTGAAGGTGGTTGTTGGATTCTTCTTTTTGGGAGGCATGATCCTGAAATAAGAGTTGTGTCATAACAAATATGAATGATAAAATGATTCGAGGGTATCGCATGGCATTCGCATTTACATATGGGGTCAAGTTTCCAAATTAAGCAGATATGATGATAAAAACATAAAATAACAGTTGAGAGCAGATGGAACAATAGCACATAATTATTGAAATTTTAAAGGTCACAATACATAGGATTGGGACATAGTCTGATTCTAGAAATAACAGGCTTATTTAAAGGAAAGACGGAAACAACTGGGGATTCCATAGAGTTTGATAGTACAACAACATGAAAGGTAAATGGAAAGAACTAAGGCTCCACTCCATCTGAACGGGGCTTGGTAGTCTTTTCCTCTCGAAGCGTCTTCACAATGCTCTGGAGCTCATCCGCCACCATCTGAATGACATACTGGCTGGTACGGTCCCGGTGTGCTGGCATCTCCTCAAGCTTAGTGTTGAAGTACCCAATCAAGGTCTCAAGTCTCGCAATCATCTGCTCCTTGGGCTTCCCTTCGTAGTTTCGGCTGTCCGGATACACGTTCTTCAGTCGGTCTATCAGTCGGTCGTACTTGCCCTGAAGCATGTCGAACTCGCGCCTCAACTCAGCATACACGGAGAAAGCAATAGTGTCGTCCGACCCAGAGGAGGACGAGGAATGCGCCCTTTGCTGACAACCAATAAGAGGAGTATTAATAATAATTTACTTTACCTTCTCTCTCGCGTAATATCTATAACCTACACACAAATCCTATAACCTATTTGGGCTGTCCAGGGACTCTAAACCGTAGCTCTGATACCAAAACCTGTCACACCCCCAACTTAAATAGCAAAATAATTATAGCTATTACATCATTTTAATGAGTATTACACAACCAAAATCCAAGATCTTACAGTTTAGGGTTTGGAACAGCCCAACACTACCAACTATTACATCTGATTACAAATACCGAGTCCTCACACAACTATTATTACTTATTCTACCTGAGCTCGAACATAAGCATCAGCATCACAGGTCTTACGGGCAGTCTGCTTGAATCTAACCATGGCTGCTAGCTGTAATATCAGGGCAAAGCAAGAAGTGAGCCAAAAGCTCAACAAGTGCTAACAATACAACGCAAAGCATAAATCGAGATATACCTTTAGGAATGACAATGGAATGACATAATCAATGATAATCGAGAGATAAAACTTATGTGAGTTGGCATCATTTTGCTTGCATCAAAACAAACTTTAAAACCATTCTTAATCAAAATCATTTTATGACGCTACGGATTACAGCCGGTGATCAGCCGCGAAGTAATCCCGAACCTCGCTGGGTTCTAAAACATTATTGGGAATCCCTAGGCAACTTTTAAGCCTAATATAAGTGTGGAAAGGACTCGCGTCTCAGTCCAGATCCACCATTCAAGAAAACATTTGTCCCCCTTTGGGACTGAAAAATCCACATTTTATTCATTTTGAAAACTGATGCCGATTTATGACAAAATCTCTTTTGACTGAAATCATTTTTTTTTTATCAGGGGATTATAGATCAACTTGAAACACTGGAAATATGACACTAAATCTCAGGGCCATGATCCACTAGACTTTACTATATTAGGGTAATCGAGAGATTTCCATAAACAAGAATTTTGACAAGGAAATTAAGCAAGGCTATTGGATAATATGAAAGAGTAATGCCAAACTAGGCTTAAAGCAATGGTTGTAGACAAGGTATAGGTATTAGAACATCAAGAAGATAAGCATCACTGGTTCCAATAGGATAGAGGTGCTAAAATATAAAGGAAGTGATCATCAGCTCAAGATATAACAGGGTATCAAGCTTTAGGGTAAGGATAGGGTTATCAAACAATCATGAATGAATTTAAGAAAAGATTGGCTTTTAGGTATCAAGATAAAGTTTCTATCGAGGTTATTTCAAGAGTTGAATCAAAGCATCAGGGTGCAACATCAAGATTTCTCAGGGATCAATAGCATGATAATCAAAAGGATCAATAAGGTATTATAACACATCTCTATTTTATCATGGCATTAAACTATCATGAAAGACTTTTGAACTACTTGCAATACGTACTCGAGGGTTCATGGCATCTCTATGTAACTCAAAGATAAACAAAAGATACTCTTGATTTAAATATATCAAAATGACTCAGGATAATTGCATCGATATATATATATGAACTGTTTACAGTAAATGCGAAGGTCAAGTTGAATCACTTGCCTTGAGATAGACTGGTCTGGTCTGACTGGTAGGAGCAACAACTGGAGCTTCACTCGACTTTTATGGCAAGTTTTCCCTCGTCTCGAGATCCTACATAAATAATAATAATCCTCATTATAATATATTCTTTCCATCTTAACCTATTTACAACCCGAAATTAAACATGGATGGCACTTAGGCCTATACACACTTAATTCATATCCACCATTTATATTTTCAATTGTACACACGTAGCCACATAATCACATATCGTATATTAATACCAAATAACATCATATACACCATAATGCCACACTAGGCTTGGATGATCTCGACTCACCACTTAAGTTACTTGGTCGCTAACTAAACGAAGTCTTCGAATTTGGGCTTCCTAACTCAATGTGCCTTTCCTAAATTATCCAAAACCTATTGACCCTCACTTGTGCCTTTTGTTCTACTGACCTTATACTATCTTACAACTATGGTGGTCGACCTAATACTCACTTCTAAGTGTCCTAAAACTATGTGATAAGTGAAAGTGCTCACTGGTGCAAATTTCAGAATGGTAACTAAGGTTTCTTGAGTGCATTAGACACTCTTAAACTACAAGTGTTTCTTCAAAATTTTTACACAAGACTCTCCTGACCTAAGGGCATCTCACAAGCTTGATGTGGCTCAAAGGCCTGGCTTGGGCCTTCTTGGGCCTAAGCTAAAAGTCCAAGGTACCCCTGTTTTTCTGGGCAGAAAATGCCCTGACTTGAATTAACTTGTGACACATGGTTCTAGCTCATATCCTATGAACTATGGTTGGAAAAACTTCTCTGACATACCCTCTAACTAAGGCCCAATTGGGCCTAATGAGGGCCTACCCATGACATGGCCAAATCTCCCTATTTCTAAGTTGCAACAAAACTGTCCCCTGCTGGACAGATTTTGTTATTCTACTTGTGCACCTAACCAAATGACATGCAAACCTCCAACCAACTCCTAAAACCTATTATATACTCCCCATACTAACTTCTGGGGGCTTGGGCCTCAAAGTGCACATCAATGACATGGTCAAAACTCACTCTAAACCTCAGGGTACTAAACTGATTTTTCTGCAGAAACTATAACTTCTCATTTTCCAAGGTTTTGACTTGACAAACCCAACTAACAACAACTAAATACTTAAACCAAGACCTATACTTGGTATTCTACTGAACTAACTCCCTTTTTCTCAAAATAACCTTGGTGAGATCATCCTTACCTAAGGTGCAATTATGGCAAAACAAAAGAGACTACTCTTAACAAATCGCAAATCTTCATGCTTTTGAAACAACAAGATATATATTTTTATAAAAGATAACCACAAATTATTACCATGCAACAAGAAGCATAAATCAATATTATCACATTATTCCTACTGAAATTAAGGCTCACTAACAAAATCTTTTCCAAATGATCAAAATCTTACAACAAACTAAGAGAATTCCACATGCATGCATGCCTTCGGGTTTTTCGAACCAAAACAACATATTTTCTACATATATTCCATCTTAAAATTGACATGCAAGCCTAGCATAAGGTATACCTAGATGATCACTTAGCATGCAAGGAGTTTTATCAAATTTTCACCACAAAATTCAAGTCATTATCACATAAACATGCAAAAATTGAACAAAACAACAAGAATGATTTCAAGGACCATTCATTCGGCTCCCATATGGTCATGGCCGAATGAAATGGATGGAAATGGCCATTAAATCATCAAGAGTTTCCTTCTCAAGACTTGGCACTTATCCATTTATTGTAGTCCTCTCGAAAACAACCTTAAATCCATAAGAATCAAGATTGTATTTTGAGTTTCACTAAAACCTTTACATGCAACCCTTAAACTTAAACTTTCTACTCAAAACTCTTTGAAATATGAATGATCATGATATAGGAAGTAATATTTACTTGTATGGAAGGTGGAAACTTGAATGTGAAATGAAGAAAAGGGGAGGGGGTAGGTTTTCGGCTAAAAACCCGAGAGGAGAGGGGGAGGGCCGAGAGGAGAGGGAGGAGGGAGGAGAAGTGTGGAAATGGTGGAGTGAAAGTGGTGTGTTTGTCATGTTTACTTGGTTTTTATTTGCCCATAAGTGAGTGGATGAGAGAAATTACAATAGTAACCTTCCAATCTTAGTTAGGTAGATTTGCATGCAAGGACAAAATAGTAATGTGGCTAGTAAAATGAAAGTGAGTGGGGTTGGAATTGCCCTCCTTGCCCCTTGGTTGAATAGAAGAGAGTTTGCATGCAAGGGTAATCATGTACTTTGATAATTATTAAGCAACTAATTTCCAAAGATTTATTTTTATATAATAAAATACAAGTTCAAAAATTATAAAATTTATACCATAAAATAACTTGGATTTTTAGAGACTTTATAAAATCATTTTCAAAATTTTGTGAACAAAATGTCTTTTAAAAGAAAATTTTTCCAAAGCTTAGAATATTCCTTATAAATCAAAAATAAAGAAATTAAATAAATTCTTGCTTTGAAAAATCATATACTACCCAAAGCAAATTTATAATGCAGAAATTTTCACTCACACAAACGTACAAGCATTGAATATATTTTTATTTAACTTAATATTATTCACAAATAATATTACATAAAATGCCGGTCGTAACAATAACCATCTGGCTTCTTTTTGCAGGAAGAATATGAAATAAACTCCTTACCATCTAAGTCAGGAGTTAAGAGTCAGTCTGTTAGGTTTAAGCCACAAAATCCTTGTTTTCATTATGGTAGTTTATGGCATTCCATTTCTACTTGTAAGGAATATCATAGTTTGTACTATGATTATTATCAAGTAAAACCTTATTTAAAGAAAGTTAGCATTATTCCTTCTAGTGTAAGTTCTGATGCAAAGTCTGATACTGTAAATTTTGATAAGAAAAATGTTGACAAAAACTCTGATGTTAAATCCGTTGCAAATGTTAACAAACTTAATAAGGCCAAAGGATCCAAGCAAGTCTGGGTCCTTAAAACTAATCATTAGTGATCTTTGTGATTACAGGGCAACATGAAGAATATCCTAGTTCTTGACAGTGGATGTTCAGGACATATGACTGGAAATAAAGCCCTGCTATCAGACTTTATGGAGAAAGCTGGCCCAGGAGTTTTTATGAAGATGGCAACATGGGAAAAACTCTGGGATATGGAAATATCAACCTTGGGAATGTCATCATTAAAAAAGTAGCTCTAGTCTCAGGACTTAAACACAATCTACTGAGTGTTAGTCAAATCTGTGACAGAGATTATCATGTAGATTTCTTTGAAGAACACTGTGAAATTGTAAGCAAATCTACACGAAAAGTTATTCTAAAGGGATACAGGCATGGTAACATTTATGAAGCTAAGCTTTCAACAAGTTCTGATGGTTCTGCAATCTGTCTGTTAAGTAGAGCATCAATTGAAGAAAGCTGGGATTGGCACAAGAAACTCTCTCATTTAAATTTCAACAATATAAATGAACTAGTTAAGAAAGATCTTGTGAGAGGACTGCCAAAATCAGTATTTGCTCCTGATGGCCTTTGTGATTCATGTCAAAAGGCAAAATAAAGAAAATCTTCATTCAAGAGCAAGACTGAATCTTCAATTCTTGAGCCTTATCACCTACTACATGTTGATCTATTTGGTCCAGTGAATGTCATGTCTATTGCAAAGAAGAAATATGCTATGGTCATAGTAGATGAGTTTACCAGATACACATGGGTGTATTTCTTGCACAAAAAAAGTAAAAATGCATCTATCTTGATTGATCATGTCAAATAACTGGATAAGTTGGTCAAAGACTCTGTGAAAATTATAAGAAGTGATAATGGCACTGAGTTCAAGAATATGATTATAGAAGAGTTCTACAAAGACCATGGAATAAAGCAGGAATTTTCTGCTCCTGGAACTTCACAGCAAAATGTAGTTGTTGAAAGAAAGAATAGAACTCTTTGAAGCTGCATGAACTATGCTTGATGAGGCAAAGTTACCAACCTACTTTTGGGCTGAAGCTGTGCAAACTGCTTGTTTTACTCAGAATACAACACTTATCAACAAGCATGGAAATACACCATATGAGATGGTGAAGAAAAAGAAGCCAAATCTGAAATACTTTCATGTATTTGGATGCAGGTGTTTTGTTCTTAAGACTCATCCTGAACAACTATCCAAATTTGATCTAAAAGCTGATGAAGGAATTTTTGTTGGATATCCACTTTCCACAAAAGCCTTCAGAGTCTACAATTTTAATAAGGGTTGTCATGGAATCTATCAATGTCTCTTTTGAAGATAAGAAGATTACTGGACTTAAAGATTTCAATGATCATGATCAGCTGAGATTTGAGAATGAAGCTTTAAATTCTGATTCTGTAAATTCTGATAGTCTAAATCCTGATACTACAAACTCTGATGGGTTAAACTCTGATGTTATTGAAACTGTGGTGACTACGCAAAAGGAAAATGCACCTGTGCAGGGGGAGCATATTGAAGATCCAACCACATCTCAAAAAGCATCAGAACCTAGAACAGGCTCTTCAAGTTCTGATTCATCAAGTTCTGATGGGGCAAGTTCTGATAATTCTGGAAACTCAAATTCTGATTCATCAAGTTTTGATGGGCCAAATTCTGAAAATTCTGGAAACTCAAATTCTGAAGGATCCAACTCAGAGAGCATAATTTCAGGGGGAGCATCAGAAAATGTTGATGGAGACAACATGGATCATGGGGGAGCATCCAGCTCTAGAGATAACCTTCCATTTGCAAGGAAGTGGACTAAAGCACATACACCTAACTTGATTATTGGAGATCTTGAAGCAGGTATTAGAACTAGAACAGCAACATCAAATGAATGTCTCTATCATTCTTTTCTTTCTCAAGCTGAACCAAAGAAAGTGGAAGAAGCTCTTCAAGATGCTGATTGGGTGCAAGCAATGCAGGAAGAGTTAAATGAATTTGAAAGAAATAAATTCTAGACCCTAGTGCCAAGACCAAAGAACAGATCAGTTGTTGGTACAAAATGGGTTTTCAGATACAAAACTGATAGTGATGGCATAATTACAAGGAATAAAGCAAGGCTGGTTGCAAAAGGATATTCTCAATAGGAGGGAATTGATTATGATGAAACATTTGCACCAGTTGCTAGATTGGAAGCCATAAGAATATTTTTGGCTTATGCTGCTCACAAAACATTTACAGTCTTTCAAATGGATGTAAAAAGTGCTTTTCTTAATGGAGAATTGGAAGAAGAAGTATATATTGAACAACCTTCAGGTTTTGTAGATTCAAAGTTTCCTCATCATGTCTACAGACTTGATAAAGCACTTTATGGCCTTAAGCAAGCTCCAAGAGCATGGTATGAGACATTATCTCAGTTTTTTCTGGAAAGTGGATTTAAAAGAGGGACTATTGACAAAACTTTATTCTATCTCAACCATGGAAATGACTTACTTTTGATACAGATATATGTTGATGATATCATTTTTGGTTCTACAAATGACAGACTTTGTAAAAGGTTTGCCAAACTAATATAGTCAAGATATCAAATGAGTATGATGGGAGAACTTAGCTATTTCCTGGGCCTTCAAGTCAAGCAGAATGAAGAAAGAACTTTTATTTGTCAATCTAAGTACACCAGAAATTTGTTGAAGAAATTTGGATTGCAAGACTGTTCAAGTACATCCACTCCTATGGCCACTGTAACAAAATTAGATAAGGATACTGGTACATCAGTAGATATTACTGATTACAGAGGTATGATTGGCTCATTACTCTATCTAACTGCAAGTAGACCTGATATCATGTATGCTACCTGTCTTTGTGCAAGATTTCAAGCAGATCCAAGAGAACCTCACTTAACAGCTTTGAAAAGAATTTTCAAGTACCTTAAGGGTACAGCTGATTAGGGATTATGGTATCTTAGGGAATCAAACTTTAAGCTAATAGGTCACTCAGATGCAGATTTTGTAGGGTGCAAATTTGACAGGAAAAGCACAAGTGGAAGCTGCCAATTTCTTGGAGGCAGATTAGTTTCTTTGTTTAGCAAGAAACAAAAGTCAATTTCCACATCAACTGCAGAGGCAGAGTACATTGCTGCAGGAAGCTGTTGTGTACAGATTCTTTGGATGAAGAATCTGTTACTGGATTATGGGTTAGAATTTTCTAAAATTCCTATTTACTGTGATAATCAAAGTGCTATTGCTATGACAGGTAATCCAGTTCAACACTCAATGACAAATCACATCAGCATTAGGTACCATTTCATAAGGGAACATGTGATGGAAGGTACAGCGGAATTGCATTTTGTTCCAACAGATCAATAACTAGCAGATATCTTCACAAAACCACTTTGTGAAGCTACTTTTACAAAATTAGTAAATGAACTTAGAATGGTTTCAGGTTCTTTCCATAAATCTGTTTAGTTTATGTTCTGATACATCAGACTTTATGATCCGTATTGATAGATATTACTCTCTTTATGTAATATGTGCTTAAATTGAAATTTACTTAAGTGTTGATTGTTATCTGATGTGAATTTCTAAACTCTGATAGTGATATGAATGTTTCTGTGACTATTCAATCCAATGAGGATAACTATGCTAGATGATGACCTAGTAGTCTTTAATATACTAAAGATCACATGTTTGAAGTAATTGTTTATGTGGAAATCTTTTAACACAAGCAAATTCTGATATTGAGCTTGGTTAGGTTTACTTTGTGTATCTTATTACTAAGTCAAAAACTAGAATGGTGCTTCTTATCTGTTAAGTTCTGATGTTTATAAATCTTATGGGTGTACTAAGTGTTGATAAGCCTCACTTATCAAAAGAAATGGTAAATTAAAGAAATAAATATCAGGTACTCCTTTGAGATCTAGAGAAAAATGTATGTGGAAGGGAAGACCCAAGTGCATTGCTGGTATTAAGTAATATGCATTAGAAAAACAAAATAAAATTTTCTTGGTGACTTTTCACATTCTCTGATTACTGGAGAAACACTCTGATAACAACATAAATTATGATAAGCAGTCGTGACTCACTTACAATGAGAAGCCACTGTAAAAAGGAATTTCAAAATATGCATAAAATGAGCACAAAACAGTTGAGGTGGATTCATACATGACCTCATTCTATAGTAGACTTCAGACTAATGACAAATTTTGAGCAAAGTTCTTAGTTATGCCTTATTTCTAAGATGTACTGAAGTGAATCAGACTTTACTCTTTGTCTGATATTTAGCTTAATGCACACACTTACACTCCATATGAATGATGAAAATTACTGTGGTGATCAATGTTATTTTAGATGAATAGTTTGAGTGTCAGTTGCATAAATTCTGAGGACAAGTTCTGATGGAAGTTCTGATGATTAAGTTCTGTTGAAACCATATCAGTATTTGTGTGAAGAATTACAGAAATAAACATTCAATTTTTGAGTGAAGAAGCCATATTTTGATGACTTTTAAATTATAATAAACAATCATGTTCTGATGCTGACGTGGCAATATTTATTTCCTTTATTTTTTAAGTCAACACTTGAACGGTTATATTTTATCAGAATATTGGCTTATGTGAGATAAAGAAAATCATAATCATTTGTTTAGTGGGAACAGTTTTTTTTTGAAAAATAGCATATGCATACTAATCATTACTTATTTCCCGTGCCCATTAACTACTGTCTTAACTGCTGCATGCCTGACAGGTGTAACGTTTGTTCCACTTCTCAATAACTGTTGTCACGTGGGGTGTCTAAGTAAAAGAGATAAAAGATTTTCAAATCTTTTATTTACATTTCTATTCTATTTACTCTCTCTCTTTTTCTTATCTTCTCACATTCTCTGACGGTTTTCTATACAGACATTTTATTAAACACTTTTCAGGCATTCTAACTTCTCACTTATTTCTCAATGGCACCCAAGGATAAAATCTTTAATGGAGCAAAGTTCGTCCCCAACAACTATGCTGCCATTCTCACTAAGAGTGAAGCTCCTTCGGTACTTCATTTTATCCAGGATTTCTTATCTCATAGTGAAATTGGGTTCGCCTTGACACAGCCATCCAGTATATCTGGAACTCAAGTTCTGACATTCTGGCATACTGGACATTATGATGATGGTGGTAATCATGGGACTCCAAGCATCGTATTTATAGCAAATGAGGTTGAGTATGTTGTTACTCCGAGAGCAGTTCGAAAATCTCTACACCTACCTGAATCCTGTCAATTCAGTTCTGCTGTGGAGGAGCCCTTACTACAGCAAATGATGGCTAATCTTGGGTATGAACAGAGTTTGGCTAAGTTGGGTTAACTCAAATGCCCATATATTCGAAAGGAATGGAGCTTCTTCTTCGATTGCATCAAGTGCTCAAATTTTGATGCCATTCCTATTCTGACACAACAAATAGGGTATGCACTCCTAAACCATTCTCATTTTGATTATGCAAAGACTGTGTTATGTTTTATTGGAGATAGAATGAAAGAGGACAGGAATATAGTTTACTTTGCTAGGTTCTGTCAGTTAATTTACAATTACTGTACAGAAGATGAACCAAAACTAGTAGGTGAACTCATAGAACCTTTTAAGTTAGCAAAAAGGGCTTTTACTGATCTTTTCACTGCTGACAACAAGAAGGGAGTTTTGAGACCCCTTAGCATTCCTTTATCAATAAAGCAAGCTCTTGTAAATACTGATGCTGCTACATATTCATTGCTATATCCTGATGTCCAACCTACCAACACACAACAGCCTTCAGCACCTACTCTTGTCACTCCACAAACACAAACATCAGCACATACCAATCAACCATCAGCACCTACAGTGAAGCCTTCTTCTTCTAGAGCAAAGAGGACTAAGATAGTACCTCATTCACAGCGGAAAAGAAGGAGGATGATTCTGAGAGATGAATCAGAAGATGAGGCACAGGTTCAAACATCAGAACCTATTGTTGAAGTAGCTGAGGAAGTGTCTCCTCAGAAAATAAAGGAAACTGGGAGTTCAAGGCCCCTTAAAAGGCTTAGAAAGATAAATTCTGATGACAAAGCTCCCACAGTTTCTCCACCCTTGAAGAGATGGAAGAAACAAAGAGCTAACAGGGACACAGTTGAGTCAGATTCAGAGGATGTGGAAGCAGCAACTCAGGAAGGGGATCAGGAATCTGTGATCCCAAAGGAGCCAATTGTGATTGAATCCCTTCCATCTACACAACCAGATTTTGCTGAAGCCACTGCATCTACACCTCCACTGTCACCAATTCAAGCTGAAGAAACTGCTCAAGACAGAGTGCCTACACCTCATGTGTCTCCTATCATTGAACAAGTACATACAAATGCACCAGGTATAAGTGCTGAAATAGACATTCACAACCTGAATGTGCCTGAGGTTCTGTACTTGGAAGCTCCAACCATTCATCAACATACTCCACCAACAACACCAATTTTAGATGCTAATTGCAATGCCGATATTCCAACAACACCTCTTCTGAATCTAGATGATGAAGATCAGATATTAGGTGAGTATCAGAATTTGGATGTTGATCAGAACTTAGAGGATGATTTTGAAACCTCTATAGCCTCACACACTATCATTTTATCAGAGGAAGCTGATTCTGCAGGCTCTGTAAGTTCTAATGCTGTAAATGCTGACAATACTGGTGAAGCTGCAACAAATCTAAATGCTGATGCAGCTGGTCCTTCAGGACATGCACCTCAACAAGTTCTAGGAAAAGCTGATCTAATCAAGAACTTTGTTAGAAAGGATGCACCGATACCTTGGAGTGAAACTCCAAGAGGAAAAGAATGGATCAAGGAGTGGAACAAAGTTGATTTTGTTCCTACTGTAAATATTCTTGCTGAGCACCTGGCTAAAGCTGATGAGATGCGGGTGAATGATGATTTCAAAGCACAGCTCAGAGTTACTGCATTGAGTACAAGGCACCTTCAAGGTCAACACTTAATAACTCAAGCCAATGTGAAAAAAATTCAAGAAACCCTGATTCAGGAAGACATGAATGTCAAGTTGGAAAAGAATAGGTTTTTTAAGCCAACCTTTGACCGCATTAGGTATATAGAAAAGACTAAAAAAAAGCAGCAAGCTCAAATATCTGATATTTTAAAGAATCAAGTTGCTCAACAAGATCAACTCAATGAAATCCAAAACTCTGTGGAATTGCTTGTCTCTCTCCTATTACCTGATGATGCCAAAAAGGGGGAAAAAGTGATTAAGTCCAAATACAAAACTGATCAACCACTGAAGGGTAAGGATGATGATAATGAAGACTAGGGAAACTCTGAAAGGGGTAGAGGTCATGGTCAAGGCAAAGGCTCTTCATCTAGGAAAGCAGGAACTTCTACACAGAGATCAAGTTCTGATGCTGATAGAAGAAAAAGTTCTGATAAGCAAGTTCTGACTGAGCCTGATGTTCTGATATAGGGTAAAAGTCAAGAATCACAGAAGTTTATGCAGAAACTGAAGCTTAAGGGGAAGGAAACATCATTCTACTATCAAGACCCTAAGTTACAGAAGCTGGATGAAGAAATTTCAAAAAGACTATTTCTCAAAGACAATCCAGGAATGGACTTTGAAAGTCTGAAAGAAGAAGAAGCCAAACTTAAAGCAGAAAATGTCAAATCCAAGTCTAAAGCTTCTATTACTGCAAAGAAACCTCCAAAGCCTAAGGGCATTGTGATTAAAGAGAAGACAAACTGTGCGGCAACCAAATCTGAATCCAAAGCCAAATCACAAGTAGAGGTAGATCCAAGGTTCAAGGTCAAAGCTAAAGTTGATGAACTTGTAAAGATATATATGCCAATCATGGATCTGGAAGCAAAATCTGATGAAGATACTAGTCTGATTTTGAAGAAGAAGAATATTCAAACAACCTCTGACAGAGCTCATGTTGTTCAAGATCAGGACTTAGTAAATTCTGATATTACAATGAAGCAAACAACCTCTAACAGAGCTCAAGTTGTCTTGATATCAGAAGATAAAGAAAAGGAAACCTCTGACATTGCTCATGTTAAACCTTCAAAAATTCTACCACCTGGGTTTACTAAAGCTCAACAATCTACACAACCTTTGAAGACTACATCAAGTGGTTTTGAAGCAAGAGTTATTTGAGGAAAGGAAGCTAGAGACAAATCAGGATTGGGTAGTTATAAAGAAAAGAGAGTAAATAATACTACCTCTGATCCAACTTCTTTGAGTGAACCAGGAGTAGGAACAACTCCTGAAAGATTGAATCAACTGGAGTCTGTACAAATGGTCTAACACTTTGTATTGAAAGAAGATATCATGCTATATTTCATGACAGATGGGAGGGTATTCCAGATTAGAAAGAATGCTATTCATTTGAAGTACTTTGAAAAATTGCAACATGTGCTATTTCTACTTCAAGTGAAAAATAGATCAACAGATGGTGCTGCCAGTTACTTAAAATCTGATATTCAAAGGCAGAAGAAACTTTACTCAGTAAAGTCTGACAGGCCATACTATCCTAAGTACAGAGCTCACAATGGTGATATAGTTGAGATGAAGCCTAACATAGCTAAAATCACTACATTTATTGGTATTAAGGGTCTTGAATTTAATCTGGAGTCTGACAAAGCTTATCTGATCAAACTGGATCAGGATATAAGGAAAGAAAAAATAAATGATCTCAGGGGCTATCTTTCAGACAGGTGAAGATACAGTTGAACTTAAAGATGCAGAATGAACTTGAATATGCTGAGAGAAGTCTGTTGAAGAACTATCTCAGAACAACTCCTGACTTTAGAGAGATCACACACTGAAGCCAAGTCAAGAACTAAAGCTGATAAATTTTGAAGTATATACAGGCTAGAGCTGATATCAGACTTTAAGGATGGTAAAAGCTACAAGGACTGTGAGTTGTAGTTACTTAGTCAAATTCTCATATGCATTTGTACTTAATGTTTTTGACATCATCAAATATCTATTAAACTTGTATATTATACTAATTTACAAGTTGGGGGAGATTGTTAGATATATTTGTGATGTCATGTCTAATAATGATTTGTGTTTAGTTTTCAGATCTTAACTAACAGGACAAATCAGGACTTAACTGGAAATCAGTACTTATACTGAAGTCAGAACTTAAGATATTTGAACTTAAGTTATCAGAACTTAAGATATCAGAAGATATTTATCAGGAGATAATATCAAGACTTAAGAAGACGTTCAGATAAGGAAGGCGGCTGACTGAAAGGAAAGAAGATCAAGACTAAAATAAGAAGAGATATGCATGGAGAAGAATTCTATGAAGAATAGAATACATGGAAGAAAAGATAACAAATTGATATATTTTAGGATGCAGACTTATGTTCAATATCAATGAGAAGTTTATCTTGTACCTGTGTGTCTATATAAACACAGCATAGGGTTTACACTATAAGTGTTATCTTAATCGAGAATATTATTCATTGTAACCCTAGCAGCTCTCGTGATATTTGTTCATCACTGAGAGAGAACGGTTCCATTGTAATACTATTTTATTAATTAGATTATTCTGTGTTTCATACTTGTGTTCTTAATTCGATTTGATTATAGTATACACTGTATTATACCCCCTTCTACAGTGTGTGTGACCTAACACATAACTTTTAAACATTGTTTAAGGCCCTTAAAAGAATAATTGGATCACGATGTAAGGTGGATTAGGTAGTTGGTAAAGTACTCACAAAAGAGTATCCTTAAAATATTTAATTGTTATTTTTATGAAAAAGGTGGAGTCGAGGGTACTCGAGCGACTAATGTGAATCCTTACGCACATAAGTGAGCGTTAGGGTATAAATGGATAAAGTCTGGTTTCTTAAGTGATCGTGGATTAGTTCCGGCTCATATGTTATTTATAGGTTATTGAACTCATCCCAGACCTATATTCACGCCAGATCGCTCAAGCAAGTTTTCTACCCGTAAACTATTATTGTGATGATTATATGCAAATGCACTATCTTGAGATAAATGCCTGGTGATTATTAGCAAATATTGCGATATATTGAAGCATGTTGATATGATATATATATATATATATGTATGCCTGCTTCGGTAATCTTGATATCTCACTGTTGATTCAATTGATTATAAGTTGCATAATACCTATGCTAGAGATAGGTATTATTTGTGAATACCCTTAGTATAAGGGACCCAAAGTTGAACATTTTTCCTAAAACCGGGAGGCTAGGTTATCGAGTATATTCTATATAGTTTTCTATAAATATTAGTCAAATAAGGTATATTTGATAATTTTGAATAATAATCAACTTTATTTTCGATTATTCAAATAAAGATCTTACTTTTGTATAAGTATATCTTTTGTTATTTATTATTCGTTTCAAGTATTATTTTTAAAACTTCTACTTCATTTATTTCATAAAAACTATTTTTGGGAATATTATTTAAATAATAATATTCATATATTTTCTAATATATCGGAACTTATTTATTTTATTAAATCATTTTTACTGCAAATATTTCCAAAAAATGTTTTCAAATATTCAGAATGGTTTTAAAAGTTGTAGCGGATCCCAAAACTCATTTTTAATTTAAACCTTTCCTTTCGTGGAGGGATTTAAATACTCGCTCAAAATCTAAAAATTCCGGCTTCGTGGTGTATTTTTGTCGCAACGAAGTTGTGAAATGATAATAGAGTCTTCGATTACTTGCCCAACGTTCGAGACGTAAGCCCGATGAAAATGCGTCGTCATAGGTGATATGGGCTCGATGAGAGTCCATCAAAGCATAAGTGGATGAGTGGTAGTCCAGCCTAAGGTCCTAATGTGGCCAGGGTGATGACTGTGGGGAATTCAACCATCTATTAGTATAAAAGGTGATTTGATTGATATATTTGCATGATCAGCTAGGTATCGGGTTTATGCCAAAGTTTTCCTTTGTAACGCCCCCAAATCCGGGGTCAGAGGATTTGGTCGTCACGAAGAAACCTCAGTCCAAAACAACCTTTTTAATCGATAAATAAATGCCAGTGGAAGATATTTGACATAAATGACCCCAATTAATCCAAGATCTTTTAAGATTACAGTTCTAGAAATAAGAATTCCAAATTCCATCAATAATTTTTTTCATTTTCTTTTAAAACTCTTTCCAATAAATTCCAACTCAAAACTAAACCCACTAGTATAACTTCGAAATGAAGTATACTAGGCCCAAATAAAATACACAACTATAATATAATATAATATAAACAACTTTACACAAAAGATCTTACACTAATTCGCAAACCCTGGACCAACCACCTTCCAAGAGCTTCTTCTTGCTTCCTCGAATTATGCGGCTAAACAGCAAGCTAATCCTCACTGGAGATTAAATTTAAATACAGGCAACTATGAGCAAAAGAAATGCTCAGCAAGATCATTATGACAGATATAGGGTCGTTTTGATATAAAACCGACATCTGCATTAGAGCAGAACATTTAAAATCATAGTTGCTGAATCATAAAATTTTAGTTGAGGAATCCCAGATTTAATTCCTTAATTGTATTCAAAACCAATTTGATATTTTTGAGCGAGATGCTTCAGCAATACTTTGAATCTTGACGAGAATAAAACTCGTAAAACAGTGTTTACGGAAATATCGTAAACCACAATAACATGAAACAATGATTATGGATTGAATCATAAACTTTATTCAAAATCGAACTCTTCAAATTAATACTTATTTTGCTGTCATATCAAATTAGATATCAATACGAACTTTGATGCTCACAACATTCCATACTGAAGTCAACATCATTCATCTATACTAATACCACCTTTGATATTTAACAACAACGTAAGTATCAGCATAAATCAAAATCTGAATCCAAACTGCACTTTACCATTATTCCAAAACAGAAACAGTTGATACATCATTTATTCTATGAATAAAAAAAACGATATGATAATTTAGATTAGGATCATCCTCTAACGGACGTACTATCACATGCTGATCAGCCCGTGTGATAGCACAAGGTCATAATTCATAGAAACGTGACCCCAAAAACACGAGTACTCAAATAAAAAGGCAATATACCTGCCTGTGGCAAAAGTTGTGTCATAATATTTTATATGGCACTTAGAAATAGCCCTCCGCTGGAATGTCCGTTCCGGTCACTTACGCAATTATGATCCAATCTTAAAACCTTTTATTGAAATGGGGTCATGATACTCGACACCCGAAATAATTTTATTCCCCCAATTCTTGGGTAGGAAATCGCAACCAAATCGTTTTTTCTCAAAATCCAAAACATTTAAAAATCCGATAATTGGATTAGTAAAATCACTTGACTATTCTAAACATAATAGCAGATGAGTATTTGCATAATAAGCATTTAACTCAGCGATATGTAGAATATTTAGCTATTCTGAACTTGAAAATAGGAAAAACAATACTTGCATAAGAAGATTTAAAATAAATATCACTTGAACAATAAGTGATTATAGGGATACTTGCCTTTGGGTTTTAGCAGTTAGTCACACTCGCAAAGACGCATCTATTCTGACATTCTGCCTCAAAACATCATCGTCTTTATTCAACTAATCATTTGGTCTACTGCTCATGCAGTGCTCCAACCCAAGATTCCATACTATTCAACTCTACTCTTCACCCATTCCATCTGGCCCTGATCGACTTGAGAGATCCGCATCTATAATTAAAATATAGAACTTTAATCGTCTAAACGATAATCACTCGACGAACTGCGCGTCAAAAGCCTATCGTCTACCCATACGATAGCCAACACATAAATATAACAGACAATCACATGACTCTTGATCCACATACACACATAATTCATATAACACGTAATCACATAACTCACGTATTACATAATTCATATAACACAGGACTCGGTACGTTTAAAACTGAAATTGGGTCAAAATACGATTTATCGATCAATAATCAACTTAGAATGACTTGTAAAACAAGTAACCTTTCGAAACAAAATGATTTGGGTCTCAAAAGTATTTTTAATGAAAGCGGAATATTTTTTTGAGTCTGTACGCGTTCGTTTCGTATTAAACAGACGAACGGTTGATTTATTATGAATTTTTGAATATTTTTCGGAATTAAAACGGGTCTCCGAATCATTTTATAACTAAATAATAGTGCTCGAACACCCGAAAATAATTTTATAAGAATTATTGAGCCTGGAAAATAATTTAAAATAATATTTTAAAGCTTCGAAACTATTTTTCGGAATTTTTAAATAATAAGAAATAATTAACTCGAATTCAATTATCAATTAAAATTCATTAACTAAATAATTTGGATTTATTTTTCAATAATAATAAAAATAATAATCTTCAGAACTAAAAATAATATTTTCTTGGAAATCGGACAGCACCTCCTCTATTTCTCGGACTGCCAGTCGATATCATATCGACACAACCAATAACAATCAATACAATACTTTATATTTACGCGTATAAACACTCCAGAAATGAATAACACGGCCACCTGAACCAAAACTCGGACCGAAAGTGACTTCTCCAACAATTTCTAAAAATTATGAAATAAATATATAAACACTAACATGCTATAATATACAAAAGTACGAAGGCGGAATTTCGGAATCGTTACCCAAAATAAATTTTGATCACCCCGAAAAGAATATCTGATGTCCGGAAAATATCTCCAGAAAAATCCAAAATTAATAGCCATAGACATATACACGCTGAGATGCCATGTGGAGTAATCACCACCATCATACTCCTTTTGTACGTCCCGAGAATAAATTAAAACGGAAATATAACGGAAATATGTCCCGCAAATTTTCTTCTCAAAATCTTGCAATATATATACCTATGCGTAGGTATCGAAGCGCTAATCGTTTATATATATAACAATTGAAATTTGGATGAACGGTTTGTAAGATATGAATTTTTGAAAATTAAAAGTAAATAAATATATACGACACAGAGAGACAGGAAAGAGGGAAGAGTGGGGCGGTGGAAGTAATAAAACAGGGGAGGTGAGTTTGCTTTTGTTTTGGTTTTGTTTTGTTTTTTTTTCTTTTCGTGACACACGCATAACAGAACAACAGGCACGTGTCTTTGTATTGACACGTGTCATTTTCTCTACTGCTGGCTGACTTTTGACTCGTAAATTACTCTTTAACGACATAATTTGTGAGTAAAAATAAATCGAAAAATTACCAAAATAATTTTAAAATTTCCAGAATAATTAAAAACTAGTAAAATAAAACTTTTATAATTTTTCAAACATTTTTGAATTTAACATCAAACTCGCATTTCGATATTTAACGAACAAATTTGCAGGTGAAACTAACTCGAAAAATAACTGAAATACTTCTAAAATTCTCGGAATATATAAAAACTAATAAAATAAAATTTTTACAATTTTCAAAGCATTTTTGACTTGCGCGCTATACCCGCATTTTACAATTAACGAACCGAGCTACACTTGAAACAAATTCAGAAAATCACGAAAATAGTCTTAAAATGTTACAAATATCCCGAAATTTATAAAAACATAAATTTCAAAATTTTAAAACAATTTTTGAAACGCAATTTATACCTACTTTTAACAATTAAATGATTCAACGCGCAGGTAAAATTAATCCCAAAAATTCCCAAAATAATTTTAAAATTCCCAGAATATTCCCAACTTAAATAAATATGAGTTTCGTAATTTTTGAAGAATTTTGGAATTAAATACGGATTTTACAAATAAATGAAATCAGAAAATCATACAGGGCTAAATAATTGATGAAATATTGATTTTTAAATTTTATAAAATCCCAAAAATAATTGTTGTAATTATAAAGTCATAAAAATAATTTTAAAGATAATATAAATATTTATGAAATTATATTTTCTATAAAATCACTTTTAAAGACAAAAACAAAATGATAAGACTCAGTAATTAATAATACAAATAATCCTCAATCACTATTGAGTCCCACACAATTAATATTACATACAACACATAGCAGACAAAATATCCATCCAATCCCTAATATTACTAAACGAACCCAATTTACCGATATCAATAAAATGATCGGTTTTCAAATAAACTTTTAAAAATAATACATTTAAATAAATATTTTCAGAAATTAATAAGGATCGATATAACACTTAACAATTAGCACATTACCATTTAATAACACAAACTCGTCAAATAGGAATAAAATATCCACCATTTTATTCCTTCTAAATCAGAAAATCACATAAACATATTCAAATATTAATAATAATAATTCTGAAAATACGGGATATTACATCCTTCTTCCAAAATCATTGGGTATTACAACTCTCTTTATACTTTTCGTAACAAAGGTTTTCAAGGAGTGTATGATACATATATATATATATATCCGTGTATATATATATCTGGCCTAATGAAGTATCTTGTAACTTCATTTCCTTTGAATGATATTTCAAAGATTGATTTTATACAAGTTTTATCTTATAGCTTCATCTATGTGATGAACTTTTAAAAACTTATTATACTTTGAACAGTGGTAGTTCATATAGTTTTTATAAAGGGTATAAGTATATTGGAGTATTTTGTAACTTCATCCTTTTAAGCTTATATCCAGTAAGTAATTATCTTTCTCTTGATAAAGATTTTCAGTAAGTTATCGATTCAGATACTTGCATTATTGATTAAACTATATATTATCTTGCGAGATGTAATGCTCACTCTTGCTTCATTTCTTCATCACACAACAACAGCTAGGCAAGATGAACATGACCAAGTTCCCAATTCATGAACAGAAATGTTCCGTAGCTCCCTGTAGGTGTTGATGCCGCTATGGCCGAGGTAGGAGCTACCAATAGGCTAGGCTTTCAACCCTTGATGTACCAGACTTATGTATATACACTACACAAAAAATAGCCTTTGGTAACCAAAACAAATGTTATAATAGGGCCCCTAAAATGTTACCCAAGCCCTGAAGTAACATAAACTGTGTGTTACAATTTTTGATTATACCTTAGGGTACCTAAGGTAACATATTAACCCCCTACTGTAACATAAACACCTATATTATCTTAGGGCATCTTAGGTAACATAAATCAATCCTTTTATAATGTGAATACATGTTACCTTAGAGTGTCAGATTATTTTAAAAAGTAAAACCCAGTGTGGGTCTCACATTTTGCTGAAATGGCATACTGACGTGTCACGGTGATGACGTGGCAGGTTAACGTGGCATGTGATGTGGCATGTGGGCCCCAGAATGCTAACATAGTATGTGGGACCCATAATACTGACGTGGCATATGGGCCCCACTATTGGTATCACTTTTGTACCTAGGCTAACAATTTTAGTATTAAATGTAACATGTGTATGTAATCTAATGTAACATTTACATAACCTACTGTAACAATTTATGAATCCAATATAACACTTTTTCCATTAAAAATTAAAAAAGTAATGTTTGGATATATGCATTCCAAAAATACCAAATCATCAACACAACAATACCATGGTTCATCCATTCATCCCACCATCTAACCATCCAAACCGATACAACCGTAAAAGAACTAAATTCAATTACTTACACAACCCATTAATAACATGTCTAGAAGAACGATAACGAAAATATTCTTAACTTAAACTAGTGCACGACTTAATAGACAGCGTTATATGCTTATAAACTTAGAATGCGCTGGTATTAGAAGCTAATGCATCCAGTTATGGGTGTACCATCATCATTGTTACTTGCACCAATCACACACAAGTTCTGGATATCAATTTTGATGTCGGGGTTAGCTTCAACAAGTCTTCTAAGAACAACTGCCAAGTTCTGCTATACCTTTTGCTCAACTCCTTCGAATTTCTTTACTTTCTCGTGGAATTTGGACTCGACTTTCTTAACTTTCTCCTCCAATTCAGCAGCAAGGCCTTTCTTTACCTTTGTGGTTAGCTTTGTGATATATGTTGATGTTGGCGCCTTATTTTTTGCATCTTTGACATAACGCATCTTCCTTTGAGCCAATTTGGACCGTGTCACCAGAAGCAACATCTCTAGTGCTGAGTTTTTTGGTAATTGTTTCCTGCAATAAAAAAGAGAACTGGTCATCAGAAAATACCATGTCGAGTGTGTCCGCGTGTTGAAAGAAGCAATATTCTTGTTTCATATTATAACCAAAGACATTGGAGGCAAAACTGCCTAAACAACTAGGAAATTGATTTGTAATACGTAGACGGGAAAGAGAAACATAAATATTTTGACAATACCATAAACTTGTATATCACATTCTAACTAAATAAACTTTCAATAAGAATATGCACTTCAAAAATTTGACCTGAATCAAAGATGAAAAGCTCAAAAAAACTCCAGAGCATTATGACTTAAGGTCAATACACAAACACAAGAACCCAGTGATTCTGATAACTCTCCAAGATTACTACAATGATAAATTGTGTTGACATTAAAAACACACAAACACACACGCAAAACATGTCCCGTGTCCGTAAATTGCTCAAACTAAAAATACCACTTTATAACACATAACCTACAAAACTAACCACCATAAACATATATATTCTAAGTTTTAACGTAGAAATTTGACTTTCCTTTGTCATTACAAACTGAAATAATTACTTTAAATTCATTGTAACAACCAGAACCATAACCCATATAGTTAAACAACTAATCAACTACAATTAAATATGTACAATTTTGTTCTTGATTATTTCAGGATTGGTTTTGTACTCGCGTCCTGGAACTCGATCCCAAGTTTCAATAAAAACCTCTGCATCACAAGGCTCACCCTCCGCTACCACATTTTTCTAGCAAAAAAATGATCAAAGACAGCATGAGCAACATTGTAGTACTACTTTAGACACATATATCGTGAAATCAAACAAGACAAAGTAAACCAAAAAATTATATAAATTACTAACATACCATTTTATTCTGATGTTATGCAAAACTTTTTGGACCAAGACTATGAGTCTCAATATACGCCTTACGACTTTCTGTGTTTTTCCTTGCTCTTTTCTAGAATAATTATTGAAAATTTTATTAATGTGTTTCCGAGATAGCCTAAATGATAAAATATTCACAAGAATACCCGAACACTCTCATCATTCAAATATTCCAAGAGCATTTTAAAAGTCTCCCGTGGAATGTCATCTGGTCTGTTTTCCAACCTCAATTCATCATTTGCATAGGCTGTAAAATGATCCGCCTTAATTCAACTCTTATAAGTCTTCCAAGAAGAATGAATTTTCTCGATCACCCAATATTCCAACTCATCAGGAATTATATATCCGGCCTTGCAAACATCAATAAGAATAAATTAATAAAACAGTCTTGCCTAATCAATTTTTCAGAACTAGCTAATTATCAATAAGAATAAATTAAAAAAACAATCTTAGTAAAACTAATTTTATTTTTCTAATTATCCTCTCATAACATAGTAAAGTTTCTATTAATTCAAACTTCTGCAAACATAAATAACAAGTAATGAGAAATATCGATATATGGTCATAAATACATTGACATAATTCCATAAAATCCGCCTCAGCTTTTTCAGGATATGGCTCCAAGTAACATAAGTTAGCAACACACATCGCTTAGCAAGCATTCCAAATAAGTTACTTATCCGATAATACCGAGTCATTTTCTGCAATAGAATGGCAATCATCATTCATCCCGATGAGAATTCTCTGGTCCAAGATTCTTGTATGAACTTTGTCCATCCTCATTTTTCCTCTCATCCTTTGAGGAACTACAACTGTATTTTTATAATTTTTGCATAATAATAAGGAGGCATGACCAAAATTCAAAATTTTAAATGAAGAGAAAGGTATTACGCTAACCTTCCTCCTCGCCTTCCTCACGGCCTTCCTCATCGCCTTCCTCAAAATCAATATCAGGCATGGTATTTTTCTCAATGACCTTCTTACTTGCACTTGCATCTACATTTTTCTTCTCGACTATTTCACCTCTTTCCTTTTCAGCCTTATCCTTTTCAGCCTTTTCCTTTTCAGTCTTTTCTTTTTTGCGTTGCCGCATAGCCCAAAAAGAAGCCATTGAACCTTTTCTTCGATCTGGTTGTGGTAATCCGGCTATATGAGCTGGGGATATTTCATCCATTAAACCTTTTTCGCTTACTTCCTGAGTTGCAGGCTTGGCTCGGGAACGTGTTGTTGGTCCACATCCCTTTAGCAGCCTTTTGTTATTTATCTTTTTGTTACCCTACAAGATACATTATCTTAGGTACCAATTATCGAGTTATGATATAGAAATAAAAAATATTAAGAACGAAGGGTACGACACACCTTCGGTTGAGTCCCCGATGCATCACCTTCACTAACAATATCTTGTCCTGCATTCTTTACTGTATCATAATCCTCACTTCCATCTTGGGACTTCTCATTTCCCTTATGTTTCTTGTTACAGTTCAGGTAACTTGAGAGCATATAGAACCTCATTATTCATTTTGACTCTTATAGTCCTTTGTTTTTCATACTCTGTTAGAGGCGGTGGAGGTGGTAGGATGGTCCTCTCACTCTGCATATAAAAATTAAAAAGCATGTCGCATTTATCTATTTAAAGAAGTACTAAATATTATGGTTTTGGAGATTTACTTAAGGAACATATCTAACCTGGACCTCATTTTCTCCCATTGTTTTATGTACATGTGGTTTGCATAAATCCAACTTCCCTTTGACAGCTGAAGGCTTATAAGTCACAGGTTTGTCATTGCCTTCTTCCAATTTATTCAGTCGCGACGACTTCTGAGTAGCTTTTGTTGATATCTGCATAATTATGTTCTTCTGTTGTTGTTGTTGCTGTTATAGCTGATGAGCCATTTTGAATTGGCGCTTAGGCAGTTTTTTAGCCTAAAAAAGGGGTAGTTACACAAGAGTTTAAAACTAAAGTGTAGACAATGTAACTAATGTAAAATAAATAGTGCAGATATGGTAAAATAATTTTACAAACATTCATATTTATCATGTACCTGCAAATAGATTAGGTATTGGCCTCATTGACCACATGGGGCTGCATTTTTGGCATTGGCTTTACAGACATGTCAATGATATTATCGAGATAGAAATCAATATGGTCACCACTCTTTGTTTGGTCAACCAATCGATTAAGCTCAACATCATTAGTCAACAACTTCCATTCACCCTCTAGACCGACATAAATTCCACCTATTTTTGAATAATTACGGTCATCTTTTATATGCTCCATTAGGACCATATATGCAAATTATTCAGTATCGACAGCCCATACAACAGTGTCTGTCCCACCAACATAGCGTGTATTCTGAAATTTACCCTCATGGTGGAATCTGAGATGAACTAATTTTTCCATCCTGTAAAATAATTAGGAAAGAGATGCACTAGATTACGAAAAGAGAGTGCACACAATAAATAAAAATATCAAAAACCAGTAGATAAAAAATTAAATTAAATGGAAAGCAAAACATAATGCACAAAGTTCAATTTTAAATAAATGAAATGGCAAGTAAATTAACTAATTTGAGTACATTAACATTAAAAATAAGGATTAAGTTCAAAGATTACAATAAATAAATAAACATCAAGATCCAAGAAGCCCCGTGATTACATTGGCAAGTACAATTTATTAAAAGCAACAAAGTTAATTTATTGCATAAAACATCTTGATTTATAAAATTAAGGAGGGGATTTGACTAGGTCCGTCTCGAGAATGACTTGTCTTTTTGGAACATCATCCATTGACCAACCAACCTCGTCATCAGTTTCCATTTCTGCACCAAGGTGTGCATCAGATAAAAATGCTTCATCTTGATCTTGATCATCTTCTACATCATACCAGTCCCGTGGTAGTTTCTTGATGACATTGTACATTATCATTTCCACTGGATCTTCTACGTAGAAAACCTCTTGTACTTGTGAAGCCTTGACGTATGGATCAGATTTCTGGCATTTTCGATTGAAAATCACTTGAGTCAGCCTGTATAAGTCATGTTCTTCTTGGTACCAGCAACATTTAAACAATACTATAGAAAATCCCCCCCCCAATAATCAACTTCTACTATCTCTTCAATTTCTCCATAGTAATTGACTTTCCTGACCTTTGGGTTCTGATCTTTCGAGCTTTACAAAACTGGTCATCATAGCCGTAAAACACACACCACTGTTTTGTGTTGTGCATTGATTACATATCCACCATATCTTTTAGCTGATTGATTAGGGCCCATTGCAAGCACTTCTAACTCCTTCTAAATATTCTCCTTTCTGGAAACCTCTTCCTTCATCCACTTCCAGAAGTCTTCCGTATGCTCTCTTGCCCTTTATCTTTTCAACTATGATTGACCATCAACCATTGATGCTTTCTACAAAAATACATAGTTTAAATTTTTATAAAAAAATCAAGTAATTCTATAATGAAAATAAGTTAGGAGTTAAAACTTACTCAATTAACTCCTCTACTTCTTTGTTTTCAGAGTTGAATAAAACATAACGATGCATTTCCTTCCACTGAGATACATTTAAATGTATTGCTTTTCCATCTTTATATTTTCGTGTACCAATATGGTATTCCAACTTTTCTGGAGAACCTTCAATTTTTCCAGACTTGGTAATATTTGAACCCACATTTCCACCTAAGAATCTTGAACAAAATGTCAAGAATTCTTCTGCAATGTATCCCTTGGCGATAGAACCCTCTAGTTTAATTATGTTTCGTAATTTTTTAGTTTGCATAAATACAGATCAATTCCCCACATGGAACAGAGGTGTGCTGGTCCACCATAAGCTAGTTCAGTACATAAGTGAACCAACAGATGGACCATTATATCAAAGAAAGTCTGCGTATATATAGTCTCAAATTGGCAAAGAATTTCCATAATTTATTGGAGTAGCCTCTTTATGTCAGATAAGTCGATCACTTTGCTCCAAACACTTCTCAGAAAGGCCCCTAATCTGATTAAAGGGATGGCAACCACAGGTTTAAGAGATTTTTTAACAGCAAACTGTAATAAATGGTGCAACACAAAATATGCATCATGACTCTTATATCCTGAGACTTTTCTCTCCTTGGTGTGCACAAACCGAACGATATTGGATGCACTACCATAGGGAAACTTTTAAGTACCAAGAAAAAATAATCTTTCTCATCGTTCGTCATGTCAAATATGACTGCTCTGATTTCAAGGTATTTCCCATCACTTGATTCAACAGGATGAAGCTCTTTCTTGATGCCAAGTTCTTGCAAATCTAAACGAGCATTGACATGCTCTTTTGATTTTCCATAAATGTTCAATATAGTGCCCAGTATGCACTCACAAATGTTATTCTAGATATGCATAACATCGAGGTTATGCCGATGTAGATTCTGACTCCAATACGGCAAGTAAAAAAATATTGACTTTTTCTTGAAAGGGGAATCAACCTTCTTCACCTTTTTTCGTCCCGACTCCTTCTTCTTCTTTCCAAACTCATTTTGTAAATTCAACAATAACTCGTCGATGTCCGTTCCAGATAAAATTGCTGGAGGCTCCCAATTCAAATTGACCATTGAACTTTTTTTTATCGAACCTCCATTTGTGTCCTTGATCATGAAATTTTCTATGGCTCATGTAGCATACTTTTCTACTATATTTTAGGTACAATGAAGAGGTCTCGTAATTGCATACGGCACATCCTAAATACCCTTTTGTGCTCCATCCAGATAACATTACATATCCCAGGAAATCGCTAATTATCCATAAAAGACTGGCACGTAAGGTGAAGTTCTGGTCATTAGAATGTTAGGGCGAAAACATGCGCTAATAATACACGCAAGTATACGCGTTCACAAGTAATATAGAATACTTTCTAGTTCGTTCCCACAGAGACTCAGACTAATTATTGTTCAATTAAACTCACTCACCAATGTATGATTACTTCTCAATGTTAAGACACTAACACTTAGAATTATTGATTAAATATTAACTACAATTAACTACTTAATTAATCACTTAATTAACACTTCGAATTAACAATATTAAAACACTCATGAGATCACAACTTCATTACTACTTCCTTCAATAGTTATTGTTATTACCCTTAGCATGCAACAGTGATGATATTAATCGAATAACACGAAACTGATAAAAGCCAACTCTCATTGTACTAATACCATTCTACCAAACATCCACAATTAAGATAGAAGTTGAATAGGCATCAATTATGTTGAGTTCCTATATGTCTACAGAAATTGACAACATAGTGATTTAAGCACAAGTTATTCTTTTTGATTACACAAGGCGAATAAAACGGTTAGAGTTACCCACTAATCATGCACATCATACATGAACTTATGCTAGCATGGCAAGTCCTAAATCTCGAGATCCACCGTCGCTTCACAAGAGATTAACACCCTATCTTATATGTTTGCGACGCACATAAGACGAATACGCACAACCAATACTAGATATCATACAATCATCACATACTAAGGTATTAAACAACTAACTAAAGAATTCCATAGTAAATCCGTTACGAACCCATGATCACGATTAGCTCATGATAGCACTTATCGTCATCATGGGTTTATATGAAAACATGATAAACAAACACAAGATAATAAAAACTAAACTAATTATATTAAACCAGAGTACGTCACAAGAGTAATTAGGTTCAAAAGCAAGAAAACTAGCATCCAACGTTACAACGAAATAAGAATCACAAGAAAATATGCTCCTCTTCGTTGCGATGTGCTAAAACGGTCTTCTTCCTTATCTTCTTCGCTCCTTGCGTAAAAACACAATCTTCTTCAATCCCCCCTTGTGAAAACGTCTCAAATCTACTTATATAATAGTCCCATAAAACTCAGATTACATAGAAGTGGAAACCAAATAGAAGTAGAAGTCCTGAAATAATATATTTTTTTCCCCGACCTTGCGGGGCCGCTCAACATAGCTGAGCGGGCACTCAGCTTGCTGCGCGGCCGCTCAGCTATGCTGAGCGGGTGCTCAGACCTTTACTGGAAAAAATCTGATTTTGCTCCGTTTCTTCACCGTAATCTGCCCGTTTCTTTCCTCTCGCAATGGTGAACACATGCCAAGGCTTATTCTTGATGATTCCTCCCCCGAAATGCAACTAATACCCTGAAATGCATAAACACTAGAAAAACGCATCAAATACACAAAATACTTGATTTCAAGACACCAATTTAAGCCATTTTAAGACGTTCTAAGTGGTATAAAATGCCACTTATCACACCCCCAAACTTAAATCGATGTTTGTCCTCAAGCGTCACAGACTCAAAAACAAATAAAAACATGCATGAATGCAATCTATATGAAAATGCAGCGATCCCCCTTTCTACAATTAACCAACCAAATTACAACATCTTAACAAATGCAGATAGACAACTAAAGGTCAATAAACTCATGCAAACGGACATACAACCAGAAACGTGGTGTGTGCAAATGCTTAACAGATATGCTTCGGAACTAGACCAATTATTATGACTTGACTATCCTCAAGGCAATCACATGATTATACAGAGAATAAAAATTCAAGGCATAAAGTGATATTCAACACTACAAGAATTCTGGAGCTTATTACGGAATCGTGCTTTTTATTCACAACACAAATGCTTAATTGACCGTGCAATGAGTGAGGTCCACAAAAGACTTATACAATGGTATCCATGTAACGAGCGTTAGGTTAGCGGATCCCAGACTCTAAAAGCCTTAGGTCACTAGGCACAAAGTCCCCTAAGAACTTAATAACTCGAATACCAAAGAGCCCACTCTTGATCAATTATGCATAAACTAAATATTATTATTATTTTTTTTTTCTAACTTCTGAGCAAGTGCGTTTCGCTCCATCTTGCTCAACCCTAGACTACTCGCACCATATGCGAGCCGGCTACTAGCCATTTGACGCCTAGCCACAACTAGCAACGAATTCCATTTTTTTTTTCTCCAATTTTTTTTTTCTTTTTCATGCCTTTATCACTAAGAACCTATTATCGAATTCTAAGCATAATAAATAGATTGACCTCGAAAACAACCAAATCATAACAACAATCTAGCCCTTACGCATTCTCTAAGACTTAGTGGAATTACAAGTGTTTCTAGCATGCATATCAACCTACACGACTTAATATCACTTTAATGCTATCACTACACTCGCATCAATATCACAATTCAGTCGATAAATCATTGCAAAAGGGATCATGGTAAATGCATGAGCTACATGACATACAAAAAAAACTATATGGCATAAATTATGCAACTATATGAACTAAGCTATCATGAATATGCAGCTATATGACACACACAATATTCCTTAACTACCACCCCCAAACTTAAAATCTTCACTGTCCTCAGTGAAGGTAGTAGAAAGGAACACAGGGTATACCTACTCGGAGTCATCATCATCATCACCCTCAGTGGGTGGAGTATCAGGCGGCGGGTATGCAGAGTCCTCACCAAAAACTGGCCACTGGATATCAGCTCCAAGGCCCTGAAAAGTAGTCCCTAACGCAAGGGTGAGCTCCTGAGCAAATCTGCTCTGCGTCTCGTACATAGCATCCATCCGCCGTGTAAGCCTCCTATACTGGGCATCAACCATCCCAGCACCCTCTTGAGCTCTCGAAGAACCAGTCTCATCACGCCCTGGCCTAGCCATAGTAGCACCTCGTGCTGGACGCCCTCCTGGAAGACGATAACCCAGCCCATGCTCCTTAGGCTCACCACCGGTCCACTCCTGCATCCCATTCAGCGTCCCAGAATCAATCGGAGCTGCCGGCAACTGCAACTGCTCATGAGCCGGCCAGTTCACTCCCACTGCTTGGCATAGCTTTGTAACCGTGGATGCATAAGGGATGTTCATATGCTTCGCTCCCCTCAAAAACTTCAGAATTCCTTGGTAGATAAACTCACCAAGGTCCACATAGTACTCCTCATTCAGAATTCCCCACAACAACTGTGCTCTCTCAACTGTGACCTTGTGTGCATGTGAAGAAGGAAAAATATTAGCACAAATAAATGCATTCCATGCACGGGCATACCTGTTCATGGCGATCGCCGGAAAGTGACGATACTCATTAGTGCCGGTCCTGAAGGTCCAAACTGTGCCCGGTCGACAGAGAGTCGCACAAATCAAATCCAAGTCAAAATCCTCAGCAGTCTTTTCATTCCAGTTCTCCTACTCGGGTTTCCTCTCTCGCTGGCCAATCACACGGCGAATCGCCGCAGGGTGATAATCAACTGTCAGCCCTCGGACCACAGAAAACCCATTCTTTTCGTCCTTCGCGTTTGCGTAGAACTCGCGAACAACGCTCATCAGTACCGCCTCGGGTGACTCACAAAAAGCTATCCACCCCTTCTCTGCAATCATGGGCAGCAACTCACCATCCCTCCCTGATGGTAAAAACCCTCTCTCCTTCATAATCGGCTTCCCCAACAGCCTAGTGTACTCCTCCTCCGCGGCTCTGTCAGTTAACCGAGGCCTTGCAGCAGTACCCCTCGATGAATCAGCAGTAGGAACTGTGCTGCTGCTGTCAATAGTGCATGCTCTCTTGGGTGCCATTTGATTCGTGAATAAAAGTGTGTAAGAACTGAGTTTTGGTGCTTGGGAGAGAGTTTAAGTGTAGGAAGTTTGTGGGAGATATGTAGGATAGGTGTATGTATATATAGGGTGTGGAGTAGGTTAAATTAGATTAGGAGTGGGGATGAGGGATAAAATCATGGGGTAATGGGAAAAGAATTCGTGGGTTTATGGGCTGTGATGGGTTTTTGTGTTTTTGTTTTTTTTTTTCTGAACTGTTAAAAAAATTCTGGTACTCGACCCTTGAGCGGGCGCTCAGCTTGCTGAGCGGTCGCTCAGCAATGCTGAGCGGGCGCTCAGGGGGTCACTGGAATTTTTTTTTTCAGCCCCTGTTTTCTGATTTTTTTGTGTTTTTGGATAGGTTATTAACTTCTAAGGGTTCCTATAACAACAATTCATGGGTTGCCTCCCACGCAACGCTTCTTTTTCGTCATTAGCTTGACGTTTCGTACCCTTCTCAAGTAGTCAACAAAATGGCACTAACCACTTCTCGGTTTGCCATGTCCCAATAGTAGTGCTTCAAATGCTGACCGTTAACCTTGAATGCTTGGTCCGGATCATTCTCAAAAATTTCCACCGCTCCATGTGGAAACACAGTTTTGACGATAAAAGGCCCAGACCACCTCGATTTCAACTTCCCTGGAAAAAGTCGGAGCCGAGAGTTAAATAAGAGAACTTGTTGCCCCGGCATAAATAACTTAGGATGTAGCTTCCTATCGTGCCACCTCTTCACCTTTTCCTTATACATTTTGTTATTCTCGTAAGCTTGAAGTCGAAATTCATCAAGTTCATTAAGCTGAAGCATTCTTTTCTTACCAGCTGCATCTAAATCCAGGTTCAACTTTTTCAATGCCCAGTAAGCCTTATGCTCAAGCTCCGCAGGTAGATGACATCCCTTACCGTACACCAACTGAAATGGGGACATACCAAGTGGAGTTTTGTATGCTGTCTATAAGCCCAAACAGCTTCATCGAGCTTTAAAGACCAATCCTTCCTTGACGGACAAACAACCTTCTCTAGAATGCGCTTTATCTCTCTGTTAGACACTTCCGCTTGACCATTTGTTTGCGGATGATGGGCAGTAGCTACTCGATGATTCACATTATAACACTGCATCATAGAAGTGAACTTACGGTTACAGAAATGCGATCCTTCATCACTTATGATTACCCGAGGTGTTCCAAACCTTTTGAAAATTTGCTTATCAAGAAAATTTAGCACTGCCTTTGCATCATTTGTCGGTAAAGCTTTAACTTCGACCCATTTTGTGACATAATCGACTGCCAGCAAGATGTACTGATTATTGCAAGATGAGATAAAAGGCCCCATGAAATCGATTCCCTAAACATCAAAGACCTCGACTTCAAGCATCATATTTAATGGCATCTCATCCTTCCTTGTCAAATTTCCCACTCTTTGGCAACGACCACACCTTAAAACAAACTGATGAGCATCCTTGAACAAAGTAGGCCAAAAAAAACCTGCTTGCAGAATACGAGCTGTCGTCTTCTCACCACCATAGTGTCCACCATAAACCGTGGAATGGCAGTCTCGTAATATCCCCTCCATCTCACAGAACGGGATACATCTCCTGATGATCTGGTCAACTCCCTGTGTAAACAAATATGGTTCATCCCACATATACCACTTCACCTCATGTAGAAACTTCTTCTTTTGAGCGGATGTCAAATTAGGAGGCATTACATTGCTGACGAGATAGTTTACAATATCTGCAAACCATGGTTCTTCCTCCTGAATTGCAAACAACTGCTCATCCGGAAAAGATTCAATGATTAACGTCCTATCTTGTGAAGTAGAATCGGGATTCTCCAACCTAGAGAGATGGTCAGCTACTTGATTCTCAGTACCTTTTCTATCCTTGATCTCTAACTCAAATTCCTGAAGTAAAAGTACCCAACGAATGAGTCTCGGCTTCGAATCCTTCTTGGAAACCAGATAGCGAATAGCCGCATGATCAGTGAATACTGTTACTTTCGTACCAAGTAGATAAGATCGAAATTTCTCGAAACCAAAGACTATAGCCAAAAGCTCCTTCTCAGTAGTGGTGTAGTTCAATTGGGTCCTATTTAAAGTCTTACTCGCATAGTAGACCACATGGAAGAGATTTTTCTTGCGCTGTCCCAGAACTGCACCTACCGCATAATCACTCGCATCACACATCATCTCAAATGGTTTTGTCCAATCCGGTGCTGTAATAACTGGTGCAGTGATCAAACTCTTCTTGAGAGTCTCGAATGCTACCAAACATTCATCATCAAATTTGAAAAGCACATCTTTCTCAAGCAAATTGCACAATGGCTTAGATATCTTTGAAAAGTCCTTGATGAATCACCGATAAAAACCCGCATGACCAAGAAAACTACGGATTCCTTTCACAGAGTTAGGTGGGGGAAGATTTTCAATGACTCCCACCTTGGCCTTGTCCACCTCCAGACCCTTGTTAGAGACCTTATGCCCAAGAATAATGCCTTCACACACCATAAAATGGCATTTCTCCCAATTGAGCACCAAATTAGTTTCCACGCATCTTTTGAGTACGGCGCGCAGATTATTCAAATATTCATCATATGAATGTCCAAAGACGGAGAAGTCATCCATGAACACTTCGACGTTATTTCCAATCATGTCAGAGAATATAGCCATCATACATCTCTGAAAAATGGTCGGGGCGCCACATAACCCAAACGAAACTCTGCGAAAAGCAAACGTGCCAAATGGACAAGTGAAGGTAGTCTTTTCCTGATCCTCTGGTGCAATACAAATCTGATTATACCCTGAATAACCATCCAGAAGGCAAAAATACTCATGACCCGCCAACCTGTCAAGCATCTGATCAATAAATGGAAGAGGGAAGTGATCCTTCCTTGTGGCTTTGTTCAATTTTCTATAATCCATGCATACTCTCCATCCTATAACTGTTCGAGTGGGGATGAGCTCATTCTTTTCATTTGCGACCACAGTGATACCTCCTTTCTTAGGTACACATTGTACGGGGCTCACCCACGAGCTGTCAGAAATAGGATAAATGATGCCTGCATCCAGCCATTTCAGAATTTTTTTCTTCACCACCTCCTTCATGATGGGATTCAGTCTTCGCTGTTGTTCCACAGTTGGCTTACTACCTTCCTCTAGCAGAATTTTATGCATACAATATGAAGGACTTATCCCCTTGATGTCTGCTATGGTCCATCCAATAGCCGATTTGAATTCTCTCAAAATCTTTAAGAGCTTGTCTTCCTCACTACCTGAAAGGTCAGATGAAATAATAGCAGGTAACGTAGATGAATCACCTAAAAAAGCATACCTCAAGTGTTCAGGTAATGGCTTGAGCTCCAAGGTAGGTGCTTCCTCTATTGATGGTTTGAGCTTTCCTTCAGCATTCTTAAGGTCAGAAGTACCAAGAGATTCAAACGGCATGTTCAGCTTTCGCTTCCAGGGAGAAGCGTTCAGATATTGTAATTGCTCGTTGCCATCTTCATCATCGCTGTCAAAATCCCCCACTAAGGCCTTTTCCAATACAACAGACATTAACATGCGATCGAGTTCCGAAGTAATCACAGAATCAATCACATCTACTTTTAAGCACTCCTCATCTTCTGTAGGGAATTTCATTGCCTTGAATATGTTGAAGGTCACATCCTGCTCTTATACCCGCATAGTAAGTTCACCTTTTTGCACATCTATCAAGGTACGGCCAGTAGCCAAGAAAGGTCTTCCCAAGATTATGGGAATCTTCTTATCTTCCTCAAAATCCAGAATAACAAAATCTGCAGGAAAGAAGAGCTTATCCACCTTGACGAGCACATCCTCCACTATGCCCCTTGGGTAAGTAATGGAACGATCAGCCAATTGTAGAGACATGTATGTGGGTTTTGGATCAGGCAGATCCAACTTTTTAAAGATCGACAACGGCATCAGATTAATGCTTGCTCCCAAATCACAAAGGCACTTGTCAAAAGTCGGATTGCCAATGGTGCAAGAAATGGTGAAGCTTCCTGGATCTTTCAGTTTTGGTGGTAACGTTTGCTGCAGAACAGCGCTGCATTCTTCCGTGAGAGCAACGGTTTCAAGGTCATCCAGTTTCACCTTCCTTGAAAGAATAGTCTTCATAAACTTCGCATAACTAGGCATTTGCTCCAGAGCCTCAGCAAAAGGTATATTGATGTGAAGTTTCTTGAACACCTCCAGAAACTTCCCGAACTGTCGATCCAGCTTTTGTTGCTGCAATCTTTTAGGAAAAGGTGGTGGAGAATAGAGTTGTTTCTCCCCTGTATTAGCCTCAGGCAGAGTGTGTTCAACAGTAGTCTTCCTTGGTTCCGCCGCTTTCTCCTTTTGCTTAGATTCTTCATCACTAATTTTAGCTTCTCCTTCTTTTGGCTTTTCAGCATCAGCAACTTTTCCAGACCTTAAGGTAATAGCCTTGACTTGCTCTTTAGCTTCCTTCCTGCCTGGTACTTCCGTGTCACTGGGAAGAGTGCCAGGTTGACGATTGAGCACTGCATTGGCTAATTGACCGATTTGATTTTCCAAGGTCTTGATAGAAACCGCCTGACTCTTGCATAACAGCTTAAGTTCCTCAAAATCAGCACTAGTAGGTGCAACCGTACTTCCCTGTTGAGGATATGATTGCCTTGTAGCATACTGTTGTGGTTGCTGGAATCCAGGTGGGTTAAACTGTTTACTCACTCCTTGCTGATATGGTGGCTGACTAGCATTCTGATTATTCCCCCAGCTGAAATTTGGATGATTTCTGTTGTTAGGATGATAGGTCGCTGGCACAGGCTGCTGTTGTCGCTGATAATTATTCACATACTGAACAGATTCATTGACCAGAGAACACTGATCCGTAGCATGAGAACCTGCACAAAGCTCACAAACCATAGCTATTTGATTAACTCCATATGTAGCCAAAGAATCAACCTTCATTGATAGCGCTTGGAGCTGGGCTGCAATAGCGGTGGCTGTATCAACTTCCAGAATACCTGCTACCTTGCCTAACGTCATCCTCTGAGTTGGGTTTTGATGCTCATTTGCAGCCATCGTCTCTATAAGATTATACGCCTCAGTATAGCTTTTAGCCCATAAGGCGCCTCCAGCTGCTGCATCGAGCATGGGCCGAGATTGGGCCCCCAAACCATTATAGAAACCAGTGATCACCATCCAATCCTGTATTCCATGATGTGGACATTTTCTCAACATTTCCTTGTAGCGTTCCCAAGCCTCGCACATAGATTCAGTAGGTTGCTGCGCAAACTAAGTAAGAGCACTCCTCATAGCAGCAGTCTTTGCCATTGGATAAAACTTCACCAGAAACTTTTGCGCAAGATCTTGCCACGTAGTGATGGACCCAGCTGGTTCAGAATGTAACCAGTCTTTAGCCTTGTCCCTCAGTGAGAATGGGAAAAGCCTCAACTTGATAGCCTCATCAGTCACGCCATTATACTTAAAAGTGCTGCAGATCTCGACAAAATTCCTTATGTGCGTGTTGGGGTCTTCAGTTGCCGCTCCTCCAAAAGAAACAGAATTCTGCACCATCTGAATAGTGCCCGACTTGATTTCAAAGGTGTTAGCTTGAATAGCCGGATGAAGGATGCTTGACTGAATGTCATCAATTTTAGGCCGAGAAAAATCCATAAGAGCTGGATCAGCTTGAACAATACGATCTCCCATGTTTACTGGTTCTTTCCGCTCAGTTCCTGAATCCGAATCCTCAAAATCTAACTTCTCCGTAATATCAAGAACTTCGTCTGTCTCCTCAGCTGTATCTAAAGTCTTCTTGCGAGCACGAGAACGAGTTTGCATAAACGCTTGCAAAAGTACCTGAAACACAACCGGAAACAATAAGTAACTATTACGTCCTAATCACTGAGTCCTAATGACCAATGATGGTAAGTACATAAACTAAACAAATACGCCGAGTCCCCGGCAGCGGCGCCAAAAACTTGTTAGGGCGAAATCACGCACTAATATTCACGCAAGTATACACGTTCGCAAGTAATATAGAATACTTTCTAGTTCGTTCCCACAGAGACTCACACTAAATTATTGTCTTATTAAACTCACTCACCAATGTATGATTACTTCTCAATATTAAGACACTAACACTTAAGATTGTTAATTAAATATTAACTACAATTAACTACTTAATTAAGCACTTACTTAACACTTCAAATTATCAATAATAAAACACTCATGAGATCACAACTTCATTATTACTTCCTTCAATAGCCATTGTTATTACCTTTAGCATGTGACAATGATGATATTAATCGAATAACACGAAACTGATAAAAGCCAACTTTTATTGTGCTAATACCATTCTACCAAGCATCCACAATTAAGATAGAAGTTGAATAGTCATCAATTATGTTGAGTTCCTATATGTCTACAGAAATTGACAAAACAACGATTTAAGCACAAGTTATTCCTTTTGATTACATAGGGCAAATAAAACTGTTAGAGTTACCCACTAATCATGCACAACATACATGAACCTATGCTAGCATGGCAAGTTCTAAATCTCAAGATCCACCGTCGCTTCACAAGAGATTAACACCCTATCTTATATGTTCGCGACGCACATAAGACGAATACGCACAACCAATACTAGATATCATACAATCATCACACACTAAAGTACTAAACAATTAACTAAAGAATTCCATAATAAATCCGTTGCAACCCCATGATCACGATTAGCCCATAATAGCACTTATCGTCATCATGGGTTCATATGAAATCATGATAAACAAACACAAGAAAATAATAACTAAACTAATTATATTAAAATAGAGTACGTCACAAGAGTAAATAAGTTCAAAGTAAGAAAACTAGTATCCAATGTTACAACGAAACAAGAATCACAAGAAAATATGCTTCATCTTCGTTCCGGTGTGCTAAATCGGTCTTCTTCCTTATCTCCTTCACTCCTTGCATAAAAACACAATCTTCTTCAATCCCCCCTTGTGAAAACGTCTCAAATCTACTTATATAATAGTCCCATAAAACTCAGATTACATAGAAGTGGAAACCAAACAGAAGTAGAAGTCCTGAAATAATATATTTTTTCCCCGACCCTGCGCGGCCGCTCAGCATAGCTGAGCGGGCGCTCAGCTATACTGAGCGGGCGCTCAGACCTGTACTGGAAAAAATCTGATTTTGCTCCGTTTCTTCGCCGTAATCTGCCCGTTTATTTCCTCTCGCAATGGTGAACACATGCCAAGGCTTATTCTTGATGATTCCTCCCCCGAAATGCAACTAATACCCTGAAATGCATAAACACTAGAAAAACGCATCAAATACACAAAATACTTGATTTCAAGACACCAATTTAAGCCATTTTAAGACGTTCTAAGTGGTATAAAATGCCACTTATCAAGAGCCTAATAAGTTTACCGCGCTCTGCCCAAAACCTGCTATTTATATTTTATTGCTTTCTCTAATTTTTATAATAAAAGGTTAAAAAGTCATTTTAATAAAAAATTAATTACTTAAATATATTTAACTACATATATAATTCGTATATTTACAATATGAGTGCTTATATTAATATTCTTGTAAAATTAATTAAAATAATATTTGAGTTTAAAAATATATTATATTTATATTTTAATACCCTAAGCTAACACTTGATGAGGATCAAGGAATGAATATCTTAATTTGGATTTGGTTATGTGTGCTCGTGGTGATGTTCAATTGGAGAGGATGCAAACATGAGTTATGAAGCTTACTTGGACAACAATAAATAAAGGAGCGGTGCATGAAGTTGGACAAGGAGCTGATTATTATATAATTATTAATTAGTATTTTGCTCGAAAGTTTTTACCTTTCACTTGAAAGGGTTTTTCTTGTTTTAAGCACTTAGGATTTTATTTTCCTAATTGGATTTGGTTTTTGTCTTTTTTCTATTCGGGTTTGGTTTTTAAATTTGTTTCCTGGAAGGATTCAGATATTGGCTAATTGAAGCTGATATTGAATTTCTCTTGAAATCCTATTGGGTTTGGTTTATTGTCTAAGCCTATAAATACCCCTCTCATGTAATATTTTAAGAGAGATAATGTATGATGTAAAACTTGTGTTTTGAGATAAACTATGAGTAGTTTTTCTTTTCTCTAAACTTTAATTACTTGATTGTTTTGAAGATTATATTTGAATTACTTAGTTTCTGGATTGATCTAAGCAATTTCAGATTCAAAGTTCACGTTTCTGTATTAATCGTATTCTTTTGAAATATTTTTTTCTTCTCTTATCCTTTTTCTTCTTCTTTTCTTTCTTTGTGGTGTGATCCACATCAATTTGGTATCAAGAGCCAAGGTTTAGTCTCCAATTTTTTAATAGTTGGGAGATCTAGGTTTTAAAAAAAATTCACTATTCACGAGTACTGTTCACGAGTACTGTTCACGGGGGTACTGTTCACAAATTACTGTTCATCGGCACTGTTCACGGGTACTGTTAACCAATTTTTTTTTAATATTTTTCTTATGGCTACGGATGAATTGCTCAGAAAATTACTTGGAAAATTGAATAAGATTGATAAACGTACTCAAAAGCTTGCTAATTCAACGGAATCAAGGTTTGATGCATTGGGTAAAATTTTAATTAAGGTGAAAGATAGTGATGAAGTCTATGATCCTGTCATAGAGCTTGGTTATTTTATAGGTTTGGGGAGCATAGATGATTTTGTTGAATGGGTTACACAACTCGACAAGATTTCTGCTTATATAGGTTTGACTGAGATGAGAATATTCAAGATTGCAGCGCTTAAACTTACAAAGGAAGCAGACTTGTAGTTTGATAATCTAAACACAAAAAGAGTTAGATCTGGAAAAGAAAAGATTATGACTTGGACATCTTTGAAGAAGAAACTTCATGCACAATATATTCCTTTGTATTATAAATTAGAATGTATAATGAAGATGACATTCGTCTCTCAAGGTACCATGTGTGTTTCTGAGTATATTTCTGAATTTTATAAATTGCGCCTTATTTGTGACTTGGAGGAGACGGAAACAATGAAAATTGGAAGATTTATTCGTGGATTGAATTTTCCTCTTTATCGAAAGGTTAAATCAAGTCCATATATCTCGTTTAATGATGTATGCAATCTTCCATTGGAATTTGAATCTTTACAAAAAGATGAGAAATTGAAGTCTTCCATTCACAAGTTTACTCTTTCAGAAGAAACTAAAGAAGAAGACTTTGTCAGTGTGGAGAATGTCGCGGATCTTGTTGTAGATTACCAGGTGTTACATGTGGCGACTACATCAAGTTTGGATGAAAATGATGAACCAATTACAAAAGAAGCTATGATAGAGAAGCATGAAGAAAGAAAGTGTTTTGGTTGTTAAAAAAATCATATAGATGCATCTCCTAAATTTGTGTGTGACGATATTGTTGAAGGTGAAGAGAAACTAAAGGAGAAGTTCGAAACTAAAGAGGTTTGGTACAAGGAAAACAACATCGTCCTAATGGAACACATTGATTTTCGGGGGGTAGAGAACTTGTTGAATGCACCTATCTCAACAAACTATCTTATTCTTTCGAGTTTACTTCATAAGATACTGGTCACGGAATTGAAATTCAACACTTTCAAGTTCTACGAGAAATCATGTCGTTATGTGCTTATTCTTAAATACTTTAGAACTCGAGGATGAATTTTCTTCAAAGGAGAGGAGAATGATGAGGATCAAGGAATGAATATATTAATTTAGATTTGGTTATGTGTGCTCGTGGTGATGTTCAATTGGAGAGGATGCAAACATGAGTTATGAAGTTTACTTGGACAACAAGAAATAAAGGAGTGATGCATGAAGTTAGACAAGGAGCTGATTATTATATAAATATTAATTAGAATTTTGCTTGCAAGTTTTTAGCTTTCACTTGAAAGGTTTTTTCTTGTTTTAAGCACTTAGGATTTCATTTTTCTATTTGGTTTTTGTCTTTTTTCTATTCGGGTTTGGTTTTCAAATTTGTTTCTTGGAAGGATTCAGATATTGGCTAATTCAAGCTTATTTTGAATTTCTCTTGGAATCCTATTGGGGTTGGGTTATTATCTAAGCCTATAAATACCCCTCTCATGTAATCTTTTAAGAGAGATAATGGATGATATAAAACTTGTGTTTGAGATAAACTATGAGTAGTTTTTTTTCTCTAAACTTTAATTACTTGATTATTTTGAAGATTAGATTTGAATTACTTAGTTTCTGGATTGATCTAAGCAATTTGAGATTCAAAGTTCACGTTTCTGCATTAATCGTGTTCTTTTGAAATATCTTTTTCTTCTTTTATCCCTTTTCTTCTTCTTTTCTTTTTTTGAGCCTAGGTTTTTTTTCCAATTTCTTAATTGTTGGGAGATCTAGGTTTTAAATTTTTTTTACTATTCACGAGTACTGTTCACGGGGGGTACTATTCATAAATTACTGTTCATCGGCATAGTTCACGGGTATTGTTAACCAATTTTTTTTAATATTTTTCTTATGGCTACGGATGAATTGCTCAGAAAATTACTTGGAAAATTGAATAAGATTGATAAACATGAAAGGAATATGTCCTAAGTCCAATCATGTATTAGGATTTAGGAATAACTTTTATGTAATCTGTTTTGATTTCATTGATATTAATAAAGACTTGTTTTGTTTTTATTACGGGCTTTATCTATTTAAGTGTTTAAATAAGATATACCATAGTTTAGAGTAAAGCTTTTTATGGATTATGATGAGATCATAATAGTGAGACCTAAAAAGATGATAACTCTAAACTTAAATAGTTCCTGGTCATAGGATTACTAACTGGTAATTAATAATCCGCAAAGATCGGTACATACTATGCTTGCTTCATTATGAAGGATGTCTGTTCTCATAGACATTTGTGTGGTGACACTATAGCTAGTATGTAGGTGCTTATTATGGAATAAGTTCACTGAACATGACTCGCCCAGCTGAACAACTGATGGAGTTCACTCACGTGTCAGCAGTTGTTCACTTAGTGATAGTTGTACAAGTATCCTTAGACTTGAGGTCATCATAGTCATCTTGTGTACACTGAACTATGCCTTGGTTTAGTTCTTAGTCTCCAGGGACAATTATTAGGGCTCTTCTGGGTATAGGAATTTGTACACGAAGATAGTGTATGATCAATAAAGGATCTACCCCTTCCAGTGAAGGAAGCGAATGTTCAAGGCTGATCCACTTATGCTAGTTCAGGAATCTCTGGCCAGAGTGAATGAAATTAGAAAGGAGTTTCTAATTTGCATAGAACTACGCATAGTAAATGGTAAGCAAGTGATTGAATTAGATAGGCTTGACACGAGATCCATGCCTTGTATTTAATCGGAACATTTTAGGGTAGAAGGAGTTTATTGTACGGTAACTATTCACTGACAGGTTCTTGGTATTCTAAGCAGTGAATTCATATTATCCGGATAGTCGCGATATGTTGAGAAGCATCACTCACGATGTAGAATAAATGTGATTAATTAATTAATCATATTTAATAAATTATAGAATTTATATAAATAATGATAAAATAGTTTTATTATTATTTATTTCTACTACCGGCTTAATATTGAACTTACAGGGTCACACCATAAAAAGAGAATGATTTAATGGTGGAGGAATTAATTAATAATGGCTAAATAATTATTTATTTGTGAAATAAATAATTAATTGGCAAATTTAATAATTGATTAAATGAGATTTAATTGATTATAAATTAATTAAGAAAAGTTCTTAATATTATTAATTAAGGATATAATTTTTGGAAATTAAATCAAGAGAGAGAATTATTTCTAGAGTGTTTAGAAAAAGGATTAATAATTAAAAGGTGTTTTAATTATTAATGAGAATAATAAATGGGATAATAATAATATTATTTATGGGAAAATTTCAGCTGAAAATTTTGCCTATAAATACACTATTATAGACCCTATTTTATTCGAACCCACATCAAACCCGAAAACCCAAAAAGTTTGGAAAACCCAATTCTCTCCACCTCCTTCTTCCTCCTTAACATCGTTTTCTTGGTGGATACCGGTGGAGTGCTTCACACTTGAGGAGCAACTGCTAAGGATCTCTGATCGTTGTCTCCGAATTATTTTAAAAGGTTAGATTCGATCCCTCGAATTTTTATTCACGATTTATATGCTTTTATTTGGATTTTGTATGTGTAAAAGTGTTTTGCCATGCCCCCGCTGCGTTAAAAATCCAACAAAACGTACTCAAAAACTTGCTAATTCAACGGAATCAAGGTTTGATGCATTGGGTAAAATTTTAATTTAGGTGAAAGATAGTGATGAAGTCTATGATCCTGGCATAGAGCTTGGTTATTTTACGGGTTTGGGGAGCATAGATGATTTTGTTGAATGGGTTACACAAGTCGACAAGATTTCTGCTTATACAGGTTGGACTGAGATGAGAATATTCAAGATTGCAGCGCTTAAACTTACAAAGGAAGCAGACTTGTGGTTTGATAATCTAAACACAAAAAGAGTTAGATCTGGAAAAGAAAAGATTTTGACTTGGACATCTTTGAAGAAGAAACTTCGTGCATAATATATTCCTTTGGATTATAAATTAGAATGTATAATGAAGATGATATCCATCTCTCAAGGTACCATGTGTGTTTCTGAGTATACTTCTGAATTTTATAAATTGCGCCTTATTTGTGACTTGGAGGAGACGAAAACAATGAAAATTGGAAGATTTATTCGTGGATTGAATTTGCCTCTTTATCGAAAGGTTAAATCAAGTCCATATATCTCGGTTAATGATGTATGCAATCTTGCATTGGAATTGGAATCTTTATAAAAAGATGAGAAATTGAAGTCTTCCATTCACAAGTTTACTCTTTCAGAAGAAACTAAAGAAGAAGACTTTGTCAGTGTGGAGAATGTCGCAGATCTTGTTGTTGATTACCAGGTGTTACATGTGGTGACTACAACAAGTTTAGATGAAAAGGATGAACAGTTATAAAAGAAGCCATGATAGAGAAGCATGAAGGAAGAAAGTCACTTGTTTAGAAAGTTTTGGTTGTTGAAAAAAATCAGATAGATGCATCTCCTAAATTTGTGTGTGACGATATTGTTGAAGGTGAAGAGATACTAAAGGAGAAGTTCAAAACTAAAGAGGTTTTGTACAAGGAAAACAACATCATCCTAGTGGAACACATTGATTTTCTGGGGGTAGAGAACTTGTTGAATGCACTTATCTCAACAAACTATCTTATTCTTTTGAGTTTACTTCCTAGGATACTGGTCACGGAATTGAAATTCAACACTTTCAAGTTCTACGAGAAATCATGTCGTTATGTGCTTATTCTTAAATACTTTAGAACTCGAGGATGAGTTTTCTTTAAAGGAGAGGAGAATGATGAGGATCAAGGAATGAATATGTTAATTTGGATTTGGTTATGTGTGCTCGTGGTGATGTTCAATTGGAGAGGATGCAAACATGAGTTATGAAGTTTACTTGGACAACAAGAAATAAAGGAGTGATGCATGAAGTTGGATAAGGAGCTGATTATTATATAATTATTAATTAGAATTTTGCTTGCAAGTTTTTACCTTTCACTTAAAAGGTTTTTTCTTGTTTTAAGCACTTAGGATTTTATTTTCCTATTTGGTTTTTGTCTTTTTTCTATTCGGGTTTGGTTTTTAAATTTGTTTCCTGGAAGGATTCAGATATTGGCTAATTCAAGCTGATATTGAATTTCTCTTGGAATCCTATTGGGTTTGGGTTATTGTCTAAACCTATAAATACCCCTCTCATGTAATCTTTTAAGAGAGATAATGGATGATATAAAACTTGTGTTTTGAGATAAACTATGAGTAGTTTTTCTTTTCTCTAAACTTTAATTACTCGATTGTTTTGAAGATTAGATTTGAATTACTTAGTTTCTGGATTGATCTAAGCAATTTGAGATTCAAAATTTACGTTTCTGGATTGATCGTGTTCTTTTCAAATATCTTTTTCTTCTCTTATCCCTTTTCTTCTTCTTTTCTTTCTTTGTGGTACGATCCATATCAATTTGGTATCAAGAGCTATGGTTTTTTCTCCAATTTCTTAATTGCTGGGAGATCTAGGTTTCAAATTTTTTTTACTATTCACGAGTACTGTTCACGAGTACTGTTCACGGGGGGGGGGGGGGGGGGTACTGTTCACAAATTACTGTTCATCGGCACTGTTCATGGGTACTTTTAACCAAATTTATTTTTCATATTTTTCTTATGTCTACGGATGAATTGCTCAGAAAATTACTTGAAAAATTGGATAAGATTGATAAACGTACTCAAAAGCTTGCTAATTCAACGGAATCAAGGTTTGATGCATTGGGTAAAATTTTAATTAAGGTGAAAGATAATGATAAAGTCTATGATCCTGGCATAGAGCTTGGTTATTTTACAGGTTTGGGGAGCATAGATGATTTTGTTGAATGGGTTACACAAGTTCACAGGATTTCTGCTTATACAGGTTGGACTGAGATGAGAATATTCAAGATTGTAGCGCTTAAACTTACAAAGGAAGCAGACTTGTGGTTTGATAATCTAAACACAAAAAGAATTAGATCTGGAAAAGAAAAGATTATGACTTGGACATCTTTGAAGAAGAAACTTCGTGCACAATATATTCCTTTGGATTATAAATAAAATGTATAATGAAGATGACATCCATCTCTCAAGGTACTATGTGTGTTTCTGAGTATACTTCTGAATTTTATAAATTGCGCCTTATTTGTGACTTGGAGGAGACGGAAACATTGAAAATTGGAAGATTTATTCGTGGATTGAATTTGCCTCTTTATCGAAAGGTTAAATCAAGTCCATATATCTGAAAGAGATATGTCCTAAGTCCAATCATGTATGAGGATTTAGGAATAACTTTTATGTAATCTGTTTTGATTTTATTGATATTAATAAAAGACTTGTTTTGTTTTTATTACGGGCTCTATCTATTTTAAGTGTTTGAATAAGATATACCACAGTTTACAGTAAAACTTTTTATGGATTGTGATGAGATCATAATAATGAGACCTAAAAGATGATAACTCTAAACTTAAATAGTTCCTGGTCGTAGGATTACTAACTGTTAATTAATAATCCGCAAAGATCGGTACATACTATGCTTGCTTAATTATGAAGGATGTATGTTCTCATAGACATTTGTGTGGTGACACTATAGCTAGTATGTAGGTGCTTATTATAGAATAAGTTCACTGAACATGACTCGCACAACTGAACAACTGATGGAGTTCACTCACGTGTCAGCAGTTGTTCACATAGTGATAGTTGTACAAGTATCCTTAGACTTGAGGTCATCATAGTAATCTTGTGTACATTTAACTATGCTTTGGTTTAGTTCTTAGTCTCCAGGGACAATTATAAGGGCTCTACTGGGTATAGGAATTTGTATACGAAGATAGTGTATGATCAATAAAGGATCTACCCCTTCCAGTGAAGGAAGAGAATGTTCAATGCTGATCCACTTTTGCTAGTTCTGGAATCTCTGGCCAGAGTGAATAAAATTAGAAAGGAGTTTCTAATTTACATTAAATAGAACTAAGAATAGTGAATGGGAAAGCAGGTGATTAAATAATATAGGCTTGACACAAGTTCCATGCCTTGTATTTAATCGTGACATTGTAGGGTAGAAGGAATTAATTGTACGGTAACTATTCACTAAATAGGTTCTTGGTATTCTAAGCAGTGAATTCGTATTATCTGGATAGTCGCGATATGCTGAGAAATATCCCTCACGATGTAGAATAAATATGATTAATTAATTAATCATATTTAATGAATTAGAGAATTTATATAAATAATGATAAAATAGTTTTATTATTATTTATTTCTACTACCGGCTTAATATTGAACCTACAGGGTCACACCATAAAAGAGAATGATTTAATGGTGGAGGAAGTAATTAATAATTGCTGATAATTATTTATTTATGAAATAAATAATTAATTGACAAATTTAATAATTGATTAAATGAGATTTAATTGATTATAAATTAATTAAGAAAAGGTTCTTAATATTATTAATTAAGAATTTAATTTTTGGAAATTAAATCAAGTGAGAATTATTTCTAAAGTGTTTAGAAAAAGGATTAATAATTAAAAGGTGTTTTAATTATTAGTGAGAATAATAAAGGGTTAATAATAATAATATTTTATGGGAAAATTTTCAGCTAAAAATTTGGCCTATAAATATACTATTATAAACCCTATTTTTGCCTCAACCCAAAAGATTTACAAAACCCTAATTCTCTCCACCTCCTCCTCCTTGATTACATCGTTTTCTTGGTGAATACCGGTGGAGTGCTTCATACTTGAGGAGCAGCTGCTAAGGATCTCCGCTCGTTGTTCTTGGATCGCTTTTAAAGGTTAGAAATCGATCCCTCGACTTTATTTACGATCTGTATGCATATTATATGGATTTTATATATATACAATTGTTTTACCATGCTTATGTGATGATTAAAATCCAACAATGGTATCAGAGCATAGGTTGTATGCATATAGATCTGTGGTAAAAATTTCAGAATTTTATATGCTTGTATGAATTAATTATGATTTTTACAAGTTATATCATGGATAAATTATGACTGATTAGAAATCGTTTCTCAGAATTATTTTGACTGTAGATCTGGGTTCTACAATTGTTGTAGATCGTCTGGGTATTTTTTTCATAATTTTAGGATGTATGGATTAATTGTTATGAATTTTTGAAGTTCTTTTAATTAAATTCGTAATTATATATATATATAATCTGTTAATATATATATATATTTGCAAAGTTGTCATCTACTATTTTTGGTGTACTGTTATGGTGCACGGAAAGAAAGAAAGGACAGGGACGGCGGCACGGAATTCCGTGCAAGAGAAAACGGCGACAGTCAGAACAAGGGGAAGGACCGCGCGTCTAGCGCGCGTGCGTGGGGCACACGTGCTCATGTGTCACGCGCGGCGTGTGTCAGACACGCGCAGGTCAACGGTCAGCCAGTACTGATGTCATCATCAGATGACATCATGCTGACGTCAGCTTAGGGTTTAGGGCGCGTGAGGCGCGTTTGCGCGTGGGGGCGCGTGGGCGACGGTCTGACACGCGCCTGACAGCGCGTGTGCGCCTAGCGGCGCGTGGATCACCTTCTCGGGGCGCATGAGGGCGCGTGGAAGGTCAGAATAGGGCGTGCTTGGTACCGTTGGATTCGTCTTTTTGAGACGCATCTAATGGTATATTATATGATATTTTGTGAAATAGTTTCGAACTGTTTATAGCTAACAGAAGTGTTTTAAAGCTATTTTTGACTATTTTAATTGTTTTTAAATGCCTCATGTGATACATAGAAATGTATAATGCTTAGACCAATATGTTACATGATTTAACATGCCTACCTTTACGTTTATTCATGCTTATATATGTGATATATGCTTAGTTTATCATGCGATGATAGATTTAGGTGGACTTAATTAACATAAGGCGTTTGTTAGACAATCTAGTATAGTGAAATTATTTCATGACCTTAATATAAATATTATGAATACGATCATGAGATTCTTGTGTTTATGAAATACGTAATTGAATATGAATTTTCAATATTGAGAGAAAGGATGATTCTGTCAATAACAGATTTCTATCTGTAAGAAAGAGTTATTAAGTGACGCCTCTTGACAATGCTCCACCCGATCTGGGAATCATCTGATTATCGATTATTGATTTGAAATATTTAATTTAAAAGGAAGAATCTCTTTATAATATGATTATGATTGTAACGTAATATAAAACCCTCTAAAATTAAATAATATCAAGTAGTAATTGGCCAATGACATAACGGGCTTGTGTTGGTCATAGCCTTCCAACATGATAGAAAGTAGTTTTTATTTTTAAATCATTATCGTTTCGTGCTACAGTCGAGGGCTTTGATTTCGAAATAAGAAATACTTGTCTATTACATAGAGATGTGTACATTGTATTAGAATCTAAAGGTCGATACGTGCCACAGCCGTGGGCCGTTGGAGACTGATTCAATTGTACGAAATGTTGGGTTAGACTTGACTTAGAATATTGAGTTTGTCGTGCCATAGCCGTGACTCAATTATTCAAGAGGCTAAAGTTATATTAGGGAATAACATAAGATGTAATTGACAAGAGTTGTCTTCCTATTGAACATCACATGATGTTTCGTGCTACAGTCGAGGTTGTGTGATTGAATGTAGGATCCCTATTCCCACTAGCATTATGAATGCTTAATTTTTACTTAGGGGTTGAATAAATTAGACTAACTAGTGGGAGACACTTATGAATAAAGACCCGATTCATATAGTATTTCAAAATGAAATTTAATATTTGCTAAGTGTTATTATGTGTTTATCATTTACAGATTTACTATATTCGTCATGTCTTCTGCACTATCACTCCGGAGCATACTAGATGCTCACAAGTTGACTGATCCTAATTTAGTTGTTTGCTTTCACTGTAACAAGTTAGGGCACTGGAAGAGAAACTGCAAGGTTTACCTTGCAGAATTGAAGAAGAGGAAGGGTAGTAAGACTACCGCTTCTGATTCAGGCATGTTCATGATCGAAGTTAATATATCACTAGGTCAAATTTCTACTTGGGTATTAGATACCGCCTGTTGTTCTCATATTTGCAATTCATTGCAAGGACTAAAGGGAAGTAGGACTCTTGAAAAAGATGAGGTGATTCTACGTATGGGCAATGGAGCAAGGGTTGCGGCCATATCTGTAAGATCATTTAGTTTATATATGCCTACGGGCAAGACTATTATTTTGAATAATTGTTATTACGTTCCCTCTATTGTGAGGAATATTGTTTCTATCCCTATGTTGGATTTCGATGGTTTTTCATTTATTATTAAGAATAATGAATGTTCTATCCTTAGAGATAATGTTCTTTATGGACGTGGAATTTTAAATAATGGTCTGTATGTATGCGACGTAGAGCATGATTTACTTCAGATTGAATAAACTAATAAAATAAAACGAGATGATGAAAATCTGACCTATTTATGGCACTGTAGGCTAGGTCATATTAATGAAAATAGACTGCGGACATTGCATAAGGAAGGGTTACTTGACCCCTTTGATTTTGAATCATATCCTACATGCGAGTCTTCTCTATTGGGTAAAATGACCAAATCTCCATTTAGTGGACATGGAGAGAGGGCTGCAGAGTTGCTAGGATTGGTACACACAGATGTATGTGGACCAATGTCTACGCAAGCCATGGGTAGATTTTCATACTTCATTACTTTCATAGATGATAGATCTAGATTCGGATATGTGTATTTGATGAAATACAAGTCTGAAGCCTTTGAAAAGTTCAAAGAATATAAACATGAAGTAGAGAAACAAACCAAACACAGTATTATAACTCTTCGATCAGATCGAGGTGGTGAATACTTGAATGGAGAGTTTCTAAATTATCTCAAAAAAAATGGTATAGTCTCCCAATGGACTCCTCCATATACTCCACAATTAAATCGGGTATCTGAAAGGAGAAATCGAACTTTGTTAGACATGGTTCGGTCCATGATGAGCTATGCGAATCTTCCAGTATTCCTATGGGGTTATGCATTGGAAACCTCAACATATTTACTGAATAAGGTGCCATCCAAATCTGTTCCTCAAACTCCATATGAGATATGGAAAGAAAGGAAACCGAGTCTTAAATACGTTAAGATTTGGGGATGTCCAGCTTATGTCAAGAAAGTTGACCCAGATAAGCTGGAATCTAGATCCGTAAAATGTAATTTTGTGGGATATCCTAAAGAGACTTTAGGGTATTACTTTTACACCGATCATCGGGTGTTTGTCTCCAGACATGCTACCTTCTTGGAAAAGGAGTTTATCCTTGAAGGAAACAGTGGGAGCAAAATTGAACTTGATGAAGTTCAAGAAGCACAAACTACTACGGATCAAGTGGAAACACCTTTTCAGACTGAACAACCTTCTGTGGAACAGCCCATTTGTAGGACAAGGAGAGTGTCTGTAGTACCCTCCAAACCCGGGTCAGAAGTTTGGGGTCCACTCACACACCTTAATTAAAACCTGCTTATAACAATAATAAAGATAATAATAATATGCAATGACCCTACTTACCAACTACCAAGGATCGCAACATGTTAGATATATTTGATAATGTCATGGCTAATATGTTTTATGTTTAGCTTTCAGATCTTACTTGAACAGGATAAATCAGTACTTAACTGTTGATCAGTACTTATACTGGAAGTCAGGACCTAAGGATATCAGTACATATGTTATCAGGAGATAATCATCAGAAGATAGATATCAGAACTTAAGTGCTGAAGGGCGATCAGATAAGGACAGTAGCTGATTAAAGGAAAGAAGATCAAGATAAACATAAGAAGAGATATGCATGAAGAAGGAATTCCATGAAGAATGGAATACTTGGAAGAAAAAATATCTGATTGATATATTTTAGGAAGCAGAATTATATTCCATATCAATTAGCGATTATCTTGTAACTGTGTAGTATATAAACACAGACATAGGGTTTACACTATAAGTGTTATCATTATTAGAGAAGATTATTCATTGTAACCCTAGCAGCTCTCGTGATATTTGTTCATCACTGAGAGGTAACAGTTCCATACTGTAACAGAGTTTATTGTTTCAATAAAGTTTGTTTTCTGTTACTTAAGTTCTTAAAGTTCGATTTGAGTGTACTATACACTGTATTCACCCCCTCTACAGTGTGTATGTGACCTAACAAATGGTATCAGAACCTATCTGTTAACATACATACAGTTAAAGATCCAAACACAATCATGTCGGATACAGAAACTCCAACTAAGCCTACCAAAACTGAGGAATCACCAAAGACACAAATTCAGAGTCGGTATGAGACCATCAGAGTTCCCATACTGAGACCATCTGAATATCTCATATGGAAGGTAAGGATGACCATGTTCCTGGAAGCAACATATCCAGAATACCTTGATAGAATCAAGGAAGGCCCTCACAAACCAACCAAACTCGCTGTTGCAGTTGCAGGTGAAGCAGCAAAGACCGTACCAAAGGAGAAGAGTGATTATACTGCTGAAGACATAGCATCAATTACTAAGGATGCTAAGGTACGACACTTACTGCATAGTGCCATTGATAATGTAATATCAAACAGGGTAATCAACTGCAAGACTGCTAAGGAGATATGGGATGCTCTGGAAACAAGGTGTCAGGGAACTGACACAATTAAGAAGAACAGGAAGACAATACTCACTCAAGAGTATGAACACTTTGACTCAAAGACTAATGAGTCATTGAATGATTTATATGATAGATTTGTCAAACTTTTGAATGATTTGTCATTGGTTGATAAAGAGTATGATCTTGAAGATTCAAACCTTAAGTTCCTGTTAGCTCTTCCTGAATGCTGGGATTTGAAGGCAACGACAATAAGAGACAACTACAATCTTGATGAAACAACTCTTGATGAAATCTATGGAATGCTCAAGACTCATGAGCTGGAGATGGAACAAAGAAGCAAGAGGAAAGGAGGAAAGTCAAGGATAGTTGCTCTTAAGGCTGAAGAAGAATTCCCCAAAGCAGCTTCATCAAAGAGAGACAAGGGTAAAGCTCTTTTCATAAAGTCTGATACTGAGTCATCAAGTTCTGAGAGTGATGATGACTCAGATTCTGAAAGCTTGCCTGAGACTGATGCTGATGAGGAGATGATGAAGCTGTGTGCTCTTATGGTGAAAGGAATCACAGAGATTGCATACAGGAAGTTCAGGAAGGGAAAGAAGTTTTCTAAGAAAGGCATAAGTTCTGATAAGAAGAATTTCAGAAGATCTGAAGGCAGAGGAGGAAAGTCTGACAGAGGAGATTACACCAATGTTAAATGCTATAACTGTGGTGAGAAAGGCCACATATCTCCTAACTGCAAGAAGGTAAAGGGTGACAAAGGCAAGGCTCTTGTCACAAAGCAGAAAAGCTGGACAGACACCTCAGACTCTGAAAGTGAGGAAAACTATGCATTGATGGCAAATGCTGATAAAGAAAGTGCTGAGAGCAGTTCTGAAGCTGCTGAAACAAAGGTACCTCAGATTACTTATGCTTTTCATACTGATGATATTAATGAGTTGAGAAGATATCTTAAAACCATGTTTGTTAGCTATAGAGATCAAACTTTAACATGTGAAAGATTAACTTCTGAAAATCTTGCATTTAAGAAAAGAAATGATTTCTTAGAAAAAGAGTTAGTCATGTTCCATCAAACTCAGAAGGATAGAGATGATGCTTTTTATGTTAGGAATGAAGTGCTAAAATTAAATGAATCTCTAAAAACTGAGTTAGAAAAGGAAAGAGAGATTATCAGGACTTGGACTAACTCTGGCAAAACAACTCAAAATTTGCTAAGTAGTGGAAACTGGAAAGAGGGCTTAGGTTATGGAGAAGATAAGAAAGATAAAGGAACTGAAGAAATTAAGTCTGTTGATAAACAAAAGCCAAAGTTAAAACCTGTTAAGTTTGTAACTGTAAAGTCTGAAAATGAAAAATCAGAAGTTACAAAGAAATTAACTTCTGATAAACTAAAACAGGAAAAGACAGCTGAAGTGAACATAGGCTTAATGAAAAAGAAGCAGCTTAAGCATAAGCTGAAAGATGTCAAGAATGCAAACAAGGTAAAATCACCTAGGAAAAATAGGAATGGAAAGGAAGGTGTGAATAAAAGCAATGATTATAAACCTGTTCCTGATGCTCCTAGGAAAACATCTCATAACTGTGGAAGTTCTAACCATCTGGCTTCTTTTTGCAGGAAGAATAAGAATATTAACTCCTTACCTTCAAAATCAGGAGTTAAGAGTCAGTCTGTTAGATACAAACCACAAAATCCTTGTTTTCATTGTGGTAGTTTATGGCATTCCATTTATACTTGTAAGGAATATCATAGTTTGTACTATGATTATTATCAAATAAAACCTTCTTTGAAGAAAGTTTCCATTGTTCCTTCTAGTGTAAATTCTTATTCAAAGTCTGATAGTGTAAGTAGTGATAAGAAAAATGTTAACATTAACTCTGATGCTAAATCGCTGTAAATGTTAACAAACTTAATAAGGCCAAAGGATCCAAGCAAGTCTGGGTCCTTAAAATTAATAATTAGTGGTCTTTGTGATTGCAGGGCAACAGGAAAAATATTCTACTTCTGGACAATGGATGTTCAGGACATATGACTGGAAATAAGGCCCTGCTATCAGACTTTGTGGAGAAAGCTGGCCCAAGTGTTTCTTATGGAGATGGCAACATTGGAAAAACATTGGGATATGGCAATATCAATCTTGGAAATGTCATAATTAAACAAGTAGCTCTAGTCTCAGGACTTAAACACAACCTACTGAGTATAAGTCAAATCTGTGACAGAGGTTATCATGTTGATTTCTTTGAAGAACACTATGAAATTATGAGTAAATCTAAAGGCAAAGTTGTTCTGAAAGGATACAGGCGTGGTAACATTTATGAAGCTAAGCTTTCAACAAGTACTGATGGTTCTGCAATCTGTCTAATGAGTAGAGCATCAATTGAAGAAAGCTGGAATTGGCATAAGAAACTCTCTCATTTAAATTTCAACAATATAAATGAACTGGTCAAGAAAGATCTTGTGAGAGGATTGCCAAACACAGTATTTGCTCCTGATGGTCTTTGTGATTCATGTCAGAAAGTCAAACAAAGAAAATCTTCATTCAAGAGCAAGACTGAATCATCAATTCTTGAGCCTTATCATCTAATACATGTTGATCTATTTGGTCCAGTAAATGTCATGTCTATTGCAAAGAAGAAGTATGCGTTGGTCATAGTGGATGAGTTCACCAGATATACATGGGTGTATTTCTTGCATACAAAAAGTGAAACTGCATCAACCTTGATTGATCATATCAAACATCTGGATAAAATGGTCAAAGATTCTGTGAAAGTTTTAAGGAGTGATAATGGCACTGAGTTCAAGAATTTGATAATGGAAGAGTTCTGCAAAAGCCATGGAATAAAGCAGGAATTTTCTGCTCCTGGAACTCCACAGCAAAATGGAGTTGTTGAAAGGAAGATAGAACTCTCATTGAAGCTGCACGTACAATGCTTGAAGAAGCAAAGCTTCCAACCTATTTCTGGGCTGAAGCTGTGCAGACTGCTTGTTTTACTTAAAATGCAACACTCATTAACAAGCATGGAAAAACACCATATGAGATGGTGAAGAAAAAGAAGCCAAATCTGAAATATTTTCATGTATTTGGATGCAAGTGTTTTGTTCTCAAGACTCATCCTGAACAGCTATCAAAGTTTGATCTAAAAGCTGATGAAGGAATCTTTGTTGGATATCCACTTTCCACAAAAGCCTTCAGAGTCTATAATTTGAGAACAAAAGTGGTCATGGAATCTATCAATGTCTCTTTTGATGACAAAAAGATTACTGGTCTTGAAGATTTCATTGACCATGATCAGTTGATATTTGAAAATGAAGACTCAAATTCTGATACAGAAAATCCTGATAGTCTAAGTCCTGATACTGTAAACTCTGATGGATTAAACTCTGATGTTATTGAAACTGTGGAGACTACGTCAAAGGAAGATGCACCTATGCAGGGGGGGCATACTCAAGATCCTACCACATCTCAAGAAATATCAGAACATACATCTAGCTCTTCAAGTTCTGATAAGCCAAGTTCTGATAGTGCTGAAAGTCTAAATACTGAAGAATCCAACTCAGAGAGCATAGTTTCAGGGGGAGCATCAGAAAATGAAAATGAAAATAGCATGGATCTTGGGGGAGCATCCAGTTCTAGAGAAAACCTTCCATCTGCAAGGAAGTGGACAAAATCACATACACCTGATTTGATAATTGGAAATCCTGATGCAGGTGTCAGAACTAGAACAGGTACTTCAAATGAATGTCTTTACAATTCTTTTCTCTCTCAGACTGAGCCAAAGAAAGTGGAAGAAGCTCTTCAAGATGCTGATTGGGTGCAAGCAATATAGGAAGAGTTGAATGAATTTGAAAGAAACAAAGTCTGGACCCTAGTGCCAAGACCAAAGAATAGATCTGTTGTTGGTACAAAGTGGGTATTCAGAAACAAAACTGACAGTGATGGTATAATTACAAGGAATAAGGCAAGGCTGGTTGCAAAAGGATATTCTCAACAGAAGGGAATTGATTATGATGAAACATTTGCACCAGTTGCTAGGTTAGAAGCCATAAGGATATTCTTGGCTTATGTTGCTCACAAAAAGTATACTGTCTTTCAAATGGACGTGAAAAGTGCTTTTCTCAATGGAGAATTGGAGGAGGAGGTATATGTTGAACAACCTCCGGGTTTTGTAGATACCAAACATCCAGATTATGTCTACAGGCTTGACAAAGCACTTTATGGACTTAAGCAAGCTCCTAGAGCATGGTATGAGACTTTAGCTCAGTTTCTTCTGGAAAGTGGATTCAACCGAGGGACAATAGATAAAACACTGTTCTACCTCAACCATGGAAAGGACTTACTTCTGGTCCAGATTTATGTTGATGATATCATTTTTGGATCTACAAATGACAAACTTTGCATAAAGTTTGCCAAACTAATGCAGTCAAGATATCAGATGAGTATGATGGGGGAACTTAGCTATTTTCTGGGCCTTCAAGTCAAGCAGAATGAGGAAGGCACTTTTATTTGTCAAACCAAGTACACCAGAAACTTGCTGAAGAAATTTGGAATGAAAGATTGTTCAAGTGCATCCACTCCAATGGCCACTGCGACAAAACCGGATAAGGATACCGGTAAATCAGTAGATATTACTGACTACAGAGGTATGATTGGCTCTCTACTCTATCTAACTGCTAGTAGACCTGATATCATGTATGCTACCTGTCTTTGTGCAAGATTTCAAGCAGATCCAAGAGAACCTCACTTAACAGCTGTAAAAAGAATCTTTAAGTATCTTAAAGGAACAGCTGCTCTGGGATTATGGTATCCTAGAGAATCAGATTGTAAACTAATAGGTTACTCAGATGCAGATTTTGCAGGTTGCAAAATTGACAGGAAAAGCACAAGTGGAAGCTGCCAATTTCTTGGAGGCAGATTGGTTTCTTGGTACAGCAAGAAACAAAAGTCAATTTCCACATCAACTGCAGAAGCAGAGTATATTGCTGCAGGAAGCTGTTGTGCACAGATTCTTTGGATGAAGAATCAGTTACTGGATTATGGGTTAACATATTTCAAAATCCCTATTTACTGTGATAATCAAAGTGCTATTGCTATGATAGGTAATCCAGTTCAACACTCAATGACAAAGCACATCAGCATCAGGTACCACTTCATCAGGGAACATGTGGATGAAGGTACAGTGGAATTGCATTTTGTTCCCACAGATCAACAACTAGCAGATATCTTCACAAAACCACTGTGTGAAGCTACTTTTACAAGATTGGTAAATGAACTTGGAATGGTTTCAGGTTCTTTCTCTAAATCTGCTTAGTCTTGTTCTGTGTTATCAGACTTTATGCTCAGTATTTACAGAATTAATCTCATTGTGTATTCTGTGCTTAATTGATAAATGTCTTTAAGTACTGACTGTTGTCTGATATATGTTTCTAAACTCTGATAAGTGATATGTCTGTTCAAGTACCTATTCAATCCTATGAGGATAACTGTGCTAGATACTGACATAGTAGTCTTCAATAAACAAATGATTCCATGTAAGAAGTAATTATTTCAGTGGAAACCCTATGACACTAGCAAATTCTGATAATTGAGCTTAGTTAAGTTTACTTTGTATATCTTATTACTAAGTCACAAATTAGAATAATGCTACTCATCTGTTAAGTTCTGATACTAGTAAAACTGCTGAATGTACTAAGTGCTGATAAACCTCACTTATCAAAAGAAAAAGCAAAAAGATCAAAGAATAAAATCAGGTACTCCTTTGAGATCTAGAGTAAAAATGTGGAAGGGACGACCCAAGTGCATTGCTGGTATTAAGTAGATATGCATTAGAAAAGCAAAATATTTTCTTGGTGACTTTTCACACTCTATGATTACTGGAGAAATACTCTGATAATAGCATAAATTCTGATAAACAGTCGTGACTCACTTACACTGAGAAGCCACTGTAAAATAGAATTTCAAAAGATGCATAAAATTAGCACAAAACAGTTGAGGTGGACTCAAGCATGAACTCATTCATCAGTAGGTTTCAGGACAATGACAGCTCTTTAGCAAAATTTTAGTTATGCCTTATTTCTAAGATGTACTGAAGTGAATCAGACTTTACTCTTTGTCTGTTATTTAGCTTAATGCACACACTAATCACTCCATCTGAATGATGAAAATTTCTGTGGTGGTCTATGTTATTTTAGATAAACAGTCATTGTGTCATTATTGCACAAATTCTGAGGACAAGTTCTAGTTACACGTTCTGATGATTAAGTTCTGAAGTCTATAACTCAGAACTTGTATGAGGATTTACTAAGATGGGCATTCCTTTTTCGAGTTAAGAAATTATGTTCTGATGACTGTTAAGTTCTGGTATAGGTCTAAGTTCTGATTTCTCAGTCTAATCCTTTACTTGGCTTATCTGTGAATAAAATTTGATAACAGTCTCAGTTCGAACTAGAATATGTTGAAGTGGAAGATTAATAGTCACTATGATTAGGATTAATGGTATTCGTCCTTGAACAGTCCACTGTTTCTTGTTTCTTGTGCGTTTAAACCATGATTCCTCTTTCCAATGAATGTTATTCTTTTTCAAAGTCTAGGGAGACAAGGTAGAATTAATTCTACCTGTCAGCATTCAATTTCTTTGCGTCTCCTGGCATTCTCTTGCCTATATAAACAGCCACTTCACATCAGTCTTTCCATCAAATTCTTCTCACACACTTATCTTCATACTTCTTCTTTCAAAAACACAATGGTCAGATACAACATGTTTTTGAACTACCAAAACTTCAATATGGAGCTAAGTTGTGCCGAGTGGCAGCAGGAATGGCATGTCACAGCCATTCCTGAGAAGATATGGGACTCTGTCCCACAGAAGGTACTGACACACCTTCTGTTCTTCTATATGGACTACCATCGCCATCTGGAGCGATTGGAGGAGGAAAGGCTGGAAGCTCTCCGCCAACAAGAGCGAATCATCCGACTCGCCATTCTGTTTGTCGAGAGTAGGAAGAAGAAGATGACTTAATCTCGTCTTCTTCCTGTTTTTCTTCATCATCAGCTTTGTCAGGCTTCTTAGCTAGGACTAAGGCTGTTGATGTTAGGATTAGAAGCTTAGGGAAAATCTTGTATAAGTATTGATGTAATTTCCATTTCATAAATGTATTGTCTTGATATATTAATGAAAGTTGTTTTTACTTCAAGATTTTGTCTCTGAGTTATTTTATCTTGTGTTGATAAATCCTGATTGATATTCTGATGACCAGTATAAATTTTGTTTTATATTAAGTTCTGATTCATTTTCAGCACTTACTTATCTAATTTATCTTGGTCATTTTCATGTGATGTATTTTCAGAATATCAATGATGCAGTGAAAAATAATTCAATCAGTGCTAATGGTTTAAATTTTGAATTAAAACTGTTTCTCTTGATAAATGGAATGGTTTTTCCTTGAAACTAGGCAACTGGGTAAGTAATGATTCCTGTTTTCTCGAGCCCAGTAACTGTCCGTTATTACTGCATGTCTGACAGGTGTCCAACGGTAACATTTTTGTTCAGAGTATAAGTACAACAGAGAGAAGATTTCTTTAATCTTTTATTTTCTTTATATTTTATCTCTCTCCTTACTTTTACTCTCTTTCTCTTTCTTTCTCACGTTGGTTTTTCATACAGACATTATCTCAAACACCTAACAGGCATACTTGAATCTCAATTTTTTTTCACATGGCACCAAAGGATTTAATCATTGATGGAGCTAAGTTTGTCCCCAACAACTATGCTGCAGTTCTTGATCACACTGAAGCTCCATCTGAATTGCACTTTGTGCAAGATCTTCTTGCACATAGTGAGGTTGGGTATGCATTAACACAGCCTGAATTCTTTTCAAGCCAACAAGTTCTGAGGTTTTGGAGGACTGGACTTTTTGATGATGGTGGTCAACGTGGAACTCCCAGTATTATCTTCCAAGTGGGTGATTCATCCTTTGTAGTCACTCCTGGTACAGTACGCAGGGCTTTACATCTTCCAGAAGATTGTACTTTCTCAATTCCAGAGGACTCAGTCCCTTCGGGAGTTAATGGCTGAATTGGGATATAAAAGAGTCTGACGAAACTTGGACAGTTGAAACGGGCTAATATCAGAAGAGAATGGAGTTTCTTCTTTGATTGCATCACCAAAGCTTTTGGGAACAAATGTTCAAATTTTGATGCTATCCCAATTCTGAGTCAGCACATAGGGTATGCTATTATTCATCAAACTCATTTTGATTTTGCAACTGAATTAATTGGTTTTATTGGGGATAGGATGACAGAGGATCGAGATGTTGTTTATTTTGCTAGATTCTGTCAACTTATTTACACTTACTGTACTGATGAACCTCATTTAGTCAGCACTCAAACCCCACCTTTTAAGGTTGCAAAATGATACTTTAATGACCTGGTAAATGCTGATACTAAGAAAAAAGTGGTTAGACCATTACAGATTCCTAAGTCTGTAAAACAGATCCTGGTAAATGCTGATCCTGATACTTATAGATCTGTTTACTCTGATGTCCAACCAACTCCAAACACCCAAAATCCATCAACCTCAGTACCTACCTCTCATTCTACTCAACCTACCCTCAGAACATATCTCAAATCCTATCTCTCAACTTCACAGACTGCTCAACCTTCATCTTCAGCACCTACTGTGAAGCCTTCATCTTCCAAGCCAAAGAGGACAAAGAATGTTCCTCAAACATCTCAAAAGAGAAGGAGGATTGATATTGAGAGATGAATCTGATTCTGAGGAACAGGTTTCTTCTAGAGAACCTGTTGTTTCTGAAGCTGAGAAAGAGGTTTCTCAGAAGGATTCTGAAATTGGGGGTTCTAGGCTTCTCAAGAGGCTTAGACGAATGATAGTTCCTGAAACTCCCAAGGAATCCAAATCAACAAGGAAGTACAAGAAACAGAGGGCACAAAGGCCAGTTTCAGATGATGAAGAGGAAGCAGCTAAGGAAGGGGATCAGGAATCTCTGATCTCACAAGACAAGGAATTTGCTCCAGTCACTTCTTCTCCATCAACTCCATCTCAGGAAGCTGTATCTGACAATGCTAACTCACCATCTGTGTCTCTTGTTGATTCAGGCACAAGTGATGATATTGATGTTCAACACTTGGTTGTGTCTGAAGTATTTCTCTTAGAAGCTCCAACAGTAAATAATCCTTCCACAACACCTGTTACTGATGATGTTCAAACTCCAGAGTTATCAACAACACCTTCTCTGCATCAAGATGCTGATGATCAGACTTTAGGTGAGCATCAGGATATGGCTGTTGATCAGAACTTAGTATCAGATCAGCAATTAGAGGATGTTGAAGCCTCCATTGCTACTCACACTGTTGTCTTATCAGAAGATACTGATTCTTTAAGTTCTGATGCTGCAAATGCTGGAGATACTGGTGAAGCTGCTCCAACTGTAGATGCTGATGAAGCAGGTCCTTCAGGACATACTCCTCAACAGACTCTTCCTAAGTCTGAACTGGTAAAGGAGTTTGTTATCGGGGATGCACCAGTACCTTGGAGTGAAACTCCTGCAGGTCAGGAGTGGACTAAGGAATGGAACTCAGTTTCATGTGTTCCAACTGCAATACATCTTGCTGAGCACTTGACTAAAGCTGATGAAATGTTAAATTCTGATGATTTAAAAACCCAGCTTAGAGTCACTGCATTGAGTATTAAACATCTACAAGGTCTTCATTCAACTACTCATGCAGAGCTACACAAGATTCAGGAGAACTTTATCAAACAAGAACAAGTTTGGAAAATTGATAAGAAAAAGTTCTTTCAACCTAACCATTGACAGGATTGCTTATATTGAGAAAACTCAAGAGAAACAACAAGCTCAGATTGATGACATTCTGACAAATCAAGCTTCTCAGCAATCGCAACTTACTGAAATCCAATCCTCAGTGGAATTACTTATCTCTCTTTTACTACCTGCTGATGCCAAAAAGGGGGAGAAGGTAATTAAGTCCAAATGCAACACTAACAAGACACTGCAAGGAAAGGATGATGGAAATGATAATCAAGGATACTCTGGAATGGGTAGCGGTCATAGTCAAGGTAGAAGGTTTACATCAAGACAAGCTAGTCACAGGACAGGTTCTGATACTGGGAAAAGAATAAGTTCTGCTGCTGGTAAAAGGATAAGTTCTGATGAACTTCTAGATCTTGATGAGGAAATGTCAAGACAGTTATTTCTTCAAGAAAATCCAGGAATGGACTTGGAAAGTTTAAAGGAAGAAGAAGCCAGACTTAAATCAGAGAAAGTCACATCTAAATCTGAAGCTTCTGGTAAAAAGTCACTTCCAAAACTCAAAGGCATTGTGATCAAAGAAAGGACACATACTGAAGCACCGTTGGCTAGATCACAACCACAGATAGATCCAAGGGTAAAGAAAAGGTTGGTGAACCTATCAAGGTTTATGTACCTCCTGAGGAAGAAGAAATTACTGATGAAAAAGATGATCCTGCTCTGACTTCAAGAAAAGTTCTTAAAACAACCTCTGACATGGCTCAAGTTGTCCAGAGTCAAGAAATTGTAAGTTCTGATATTCAGAAGAAGCAAGTAACCTCTGACAGAGCTCAAGTTAACTTGATATCAGAAAATAGATCAAAGACACTCCTACCAGGATTCACTAAAGCAAAACAGACTCAATCTTTGAAGACTACTGCAAGTGGTTTTGAAGCAAGAGTAGTTACTGGAAAGGAAGTTAGTGATAAAACTGGATTGGGAAGTGCTGATGAAAGAAGAGTACACAACACTACCAATGATCCAACTTCCTTGAGTGAACCAGGTATTGGAGCAACTCCTGAGAGATTGAATCAACTGGAATCTGTACAGATGGTTTACCATACCTACTTGAAAGAATACATCATGTTGTATTTCATGACAGATGGTAGGGTTTATCATATAAGACAAAATGCCATTCCATTGAAGTATTTTGAAGAATTGGAGCATGTACTTTTCTTACTTCAAGTGGATGACAGAATAAAAGAGACTGCTGCAAACTACTTAAAAGAACAGATTCAGAGACAAAAAAGGCTTTATTCTGTTAAGTCTGATAGCATATATGTTCCAAAGTACAGAGATCACAATGGTGATATTGTTGATATGAAGTCTAATACTGCACAGATCAGAACATATCTTGGTGTTAAGGGACTTGAATTCAATCTAGAGTCTGATAAAGCTTATGTCATAAGACTAGATCAGGAGTTGAGAAAAGCAAAGATCAATGATCTCAGAGCTGCAATCTTTCAAACTGGTGAAGATACTGCAGAGCTTAAAAATGTCAAAAGGAGAATGATTGATGAACTCAGATATGCTGAGAAATGTTTATTGAAGAACTATCTCAGAACAACTCCTGACATCAGAGAGATCAGAAAATGATGAAGCCAAGTCGAAGATCTACAACTGCTTAAATTCTGATATTTATACAGACTGAAGTTATTATCAGAAGTTGAAATTGGTAAAAGCTTTAAGGACTGTAAGTTGTAGTTATCTAGTCTAATTCTCATGCATTTGTACTTAATGTTTTTGACATCATCAAATATCAGTTAAACTTGTATATTATGTTAATTTACAAGTTGGGGGAGATTGTTAGATATATTTGATAATGTCATGGCTAATATGTTTTATGTTTAGCTTTCAGATATTATTTGAACAGGATAAATCAGTACTTAACTGTTGATCAGTACTTATACTAGAAGTCAGGACTTAAGGATATCAGTACATATGTTATCAGGAGATAATCGTCAGAAGATAGATATCAGAACTTAAGTGCTGAAGGACGATCAGATAAGGATAGTAGCTGATTAAAGGAAAGAAGATCAAGATAAACATAAGAAGAGATATGCATGAAGAAGGAATTCTGTGAAGAATGGAATAATTGGAAGAAAAGATATCTGATTGATATATTTTAGGAAGCAGAATTATATTCCATATCAATTAGCGATTATCTTGTAACTGTGTAGTATATAAACACAGATATAGGGTTTACACTATAAGTGTTATCATTATTAGAGAAGATTATTCATTGTAACCCTAGCAGCTCTCATGATATTTGTTCATCACTGAGAGGTAACAGTTCCATACTGTAACAGAGTTTATTGTTTCAATAAAGTTTGTTTTCTGTTACTTAAGTTCTTAAAAGTTCGATTTGAGTGTACTATACACTGTATTCACCCCCTCTACAGTGTGTGTGTGACCTAACAGAGCTACAGGTTCAAGTCCCTGATTCAGGTTAGGGATTGTGTCGAGTAGGTGATAATGTGAGTCTTTAAGTATAAGTCAGCAACTCATTTAAAAGAGCAAACCTTTAGAGTCAGTCGAGGGTTCCGACGGCGTTACCCTAACATCTATTAAATGTTTTGATAGAATTGCCTTGACCTGGTTGTGTCTTGTCTATATATTATTATGTTGACAGTGGCCTATTGCGATTTCGAGCTCTCCATCTCAGGAGAATCCTTCTGATTCGGATAGCTCAGATTCAGAGAGACCCCTTGATGTTGTTACCGAGGAGACCCCTATGCCTCCTCCCTCAGTTCCTTCTTTTGTGCCTCGAGACATCCCTGGATCTGGTCCTCGTCCCAGTTGGGTACGTAGGTCTGTGTCTGCTGTTAGGGATTTCCCTCCCGGCTGCGGTCCCAGTTCTTCCATGATGAGACCTCCGATACCTCCTGTGGCCCCTAGTGGTACTTCTTCACCGATCCCTTATCATGTCCATAGGGCGGTGAATACTTCCTTTATCAGAAATCAGAGTCCAGAGTTTGCTGCCCAGTTGGACCAGGTACCTATTGCACCATTTCAGGGTATTTCTGCCCCTTCCCCTGAGGTGCGAGCCCGTGTGAGAGCATTGACCCAGATGGCTGTAGAGAGGGCTAGATCTGTTGACTGTTTCATTAGCTCAGAGTTCAGAGCGGTGCAGTATCAGGACCTAGTGAACTGGCTAGTGTTTGAGCTAGGTTCCATTGGTGGCAGTGGTAGTGGCTAGACAGAGCTGCTGTAGAGGGATGCAGAGCTCAGAATTGACATTCAGGAGTTCTGCAGTTGTTTACTTTGTATATGTACATTATGTTGTGATAGGTTTAGTAGGCGAGGCTGTTATGACAGCCAATTTTGGTGTGTATTCGGATGGTTCTTTGTATTTGGATTTTCAGTTGTACTAGTTGGATTTTGTTAGTTACTGTAGTTCAGTTGCTTTATATTATTATTCAGTTTTTATATATTATGCGTTGCTATTATTGTTGTTATTATTATTGTTGTTTCTGTTGCTGGCATTTTTAGACTATAATCATTCACTCAGGACGGATCCAATTATAATGGGGGATGAAAATATTGTCTTAGTGGCAACTCTCTCCTGATGCATAAATATAAACTGCTGGAGCAATCCATTTTCTTATATATGACTATTATATTTCAGGAGATGACACCAAAGAGAAATTCTCAGCCCAATAACAGATCTGCTGGGGATCCTTCCATGAGTGATTTGATGAACTTGTTGCATCAGCAGACAGTACAGCTGGCCCAACAGCAACAACAATTCCAGCAACAACAGCAACAATTGCAACAACAACCACAACAGCAACAACAACAGCAACAACAGCTCATACAGCAACAACAACAGCAAATCCAACAGCAGCAACTATAAATCCAACAACAACATGAGATGAAAGGGGCAAATCAAGGTGTTAGTTTTAAGTCTTTTCAAGCAGTGAAGCCCCCAGAGTTTAAAGGAGAAGTAGATCCTGTCGCTGCCAGGATATGGTTAAAGGAAATGGAAAAGGCGTTTGTGCTCACCAAGGTGAGTGAGGATTTAAAAACTGATTATGCTAGTTATTTTCTGATGAATGATTCGAATTATTGGTGGGAATCTACGCTAGCCCTAGAAGGAGAAGGTCCAGTTCCCTGGGCTAGATTCACAGAATTGTTTTTGGAAAAATACTTTCCAGCCTGTCTCCAAAGTCAAATGGATATGGAATTTTTGGAACTGAAACAAGGAAATAGGAGTGTCACTGGATACGAAGCAAAGTTTACGGAGTTGGCCCGTATAGCAATGGAATATGTGAGTTCAGAAGCCCAACGAGCGAAGCGGTTTCAACAAGGGTTGAAGCCAGAAATAAGGAGTGGAGTTGTAGCCTTAAAACTCAAGACATATACTTCGGTAGTTCAGGCTGCCCTGGTGATAGAAAGTGATCAGAAATTAGCTGCAAAAGAGTAGGGTGAGAAGAAAAGAAAATTTACAAGTGGACCCGCTAGATTAGAATCAGGATTAGCGAGTCGGAAGTTTCAGTGTTGGTTTGGAAGGAATAAGAATAAAAAGTTTAAAGGGCAGAACTTTTCCCAAGTTAAGCCCGGTACAACATCAGTTAACTCTACCTCGACAAGGATGAGTAAGCCAGTGGTTGATTGTAAGACGTGTGGGAAAAAGCACAGTGGACAGTGCCGAGAGAATATTAATTGTTTTAAGTGTGGACAGAAAGGTCACTATTCCACGGAGTGTAAGTCTGAGATTCAAGGAGTTACTTGTTTTAGTTGCGGCAAAGTGGGACACATAGCTAGGAATTGCAAGTCAGTGACTCAAGGTAATGTTGGAAAGAGTGTGTCCCAAGGACCAGCAACCAGTACTCCGAGAGCTAGGACTTTTAAGATGACCCAGAAGTCTCCAGTTCATGATTCTGATGTGGTTGCAGGTACGCTTACTTTAAATTCCGTACCTGTTAACGTTTTGTTTGATTTGGGAGCGTCCAAATCTTTTATATCTGTGAATTATGTGAATAAAATGCAATTGATGTAAGAAGACTTAGACGAACCTCTAACTATAGAAGTGGCTAGTAAAGATAAAGTACTTGTAAAATAATTTTGTCCTAGTTATTCCCTAGAGATTTCGGGGTATATATTCCCTGTTGACTTAATACCCATCGAGTTGGGAGACTTTGATGTTATTTTAGGTATGGATTGGTTGTCTCGATATAGGGCAAATATTGATTGTAAGAAAAAGAGAGTTGTTATGTACACCTCAGATAATAGAAGGATCAGTTACCAAGGGCAGAGGCAAGATAGGAAGTTTCTCTCAGTGATGCAAGCAAGAAGATTGCTGAGACAAGGATGTGAAGCGTACTTGGCTCATGTAGTGGATACGAAGAAAGAAACCCCTATTTTAGATGAAATCCCTGTAGTAATAGAATTTCCTGACGTTTTTCCAGAAGAATTACCAGGATTGCCACTTGATCGTGAGATAGAGTTTTCCATTGATTTGATACTTGGAGCTGAACCAGTTTCTAAGACTCCATACAGAATGGCCCTGATGGAAATGAAAGAATTGGCTAAACAACTTCAGGAATTATTGGATAAAGGAGTTATTCGACCCAGTGTTTCCCCGTGGGGTGCTCCAGTGTTATTTGTGAAGAAAAAGGATGGAAGTATGAGATTGTGCATTGATTATAGAGAGTTAAACAAGTTGACCATAAAGAATAAGTATCCATTGCCACGAATCGATGATTTGTTTGATCAGCTTAAGGGCGCATGTTACTTCTCAAAGATTGATTTAAGATCTGGCTACCACCAACTGAAGATAAAGCCGAAAGATATCCCCAAAACTGCATTTCGAACAAGGTATGGCCATTATGAGTTTCTAGTGATGTCGTTTGGATTGATGAATGCGCCAACAACTTTCATGGATTTGATGAATAGGGTATATAAGGAATATCTGGATAAATTTGTTATTGTATTTATTGATGACATCCTCATATATTCGAAGAATCCAGAAGATCACGCAGTGCATCTGCAGATTGCCTTTCAAAAGTTAAGAGAAAAGCAATTGTATGCTAATTTTTCTAAGTGTGAGTTTTGGCTGATGGAAGTACAGTTCCTTGGTCACGTAATAAGTAAAGAAGGTATCAAAGTAGACCCGGTAAAGATTGAAGCCGTATCAAAATGGGAGCAACTGAAGACACCAACGGAAATAAGAAGTTTTCTCGGATTAGCAGGATATTATCGAAGGTTTGTGAAAGATTTCTCGAAGATTGCATCCCCACTAACCAAGTTGACCAGGAAGAATGAGAAGTTCGTTTGGACGGAAAAGTGTGAAGAGAGTTTCCAGGAGTTAAAATGAAGACTAGTGACGGCTCCAGTGTTAGCATTGCCAGATGAGACGGGAAACTTTATAATTTATAGTGATGCTTCTTTGAAAGGATTGGGATGTGTGTTAATGCAACATGACAAAGTAATTGCGTATGCCTCCAGAGAATTAAAGCCTCACGAGCAGAAATATACGGTTCATGACCTTGAATTGGCGGCTATAGTATTTGCTTTAAAGTTATGGTGTCACTACTTGTATGGCGAGAAATGCGACATTTATACAGACCATAAGAGCCTGAAGTACATATTCACGCAGAAAGATCTGAACATGAGGTAGAGAAGGTGGTTGGAGTTGATTAAGGACTATGATTGTTCAATTAATTATCACCCAGGTAAAGCCAATATAGTGGTTGATGCCTTAAGTAGGAAGGAAAGGCTGAATATGGTTAAGATTGCTGAGGAATTGGCACGAGACTTGGAAAGAATGGAAATTGAAGTTCGAGGATCTAACAGAAGTGTAGAGCAACTATATGAAATTACTTTCTAGCCGGCCTTGATGGAAAAGATTAGAAGATGTCAAGAAGGAGTTATGGAACAAGAGTTGGATACTTTGACAGGAGAAGAGTTGTGTACTCAAAAAGATAGTCAAGGTTTATATAGATTTTTGTCCAGAGTTTGGATTCCTGATGTAACAGAGTTGAAGAACGAAGTATTGCAGGAAGCACATAACTCTAGGTTTTCTATCCAGCCTGGTAGTACCAAGATGTACCAGGATTTGAAGAGAAATTTTTGGTGGCCAGGAATGAAGAAAGATATTGCCAATTGGGTAAGTAAATGTCACGTGTGTCAGACGGTGAAAGCAGAGCATCAACGACCGAGTGGATTGTTACAACCTTTGTAGATTCCCCAATGGAAATGGGAAGACATTGCTATGGATTTTGTAGTGGGATTGCCAAAGACGAGAGCGAATCATGATGCTATTTGGGTAATCATTGATAGATTGACTAAGTCGGCACATTTCCTTCCGATTAATGAGAGGTATTCGTTGGAAAGGCTAGTGAAGTTATACTTGGATGAGATAGTTACCAAACATGGAGTTCCTGTTTCTATAGTCTCGGATCGAGACCCTAGATTTAATTCCAGGTTTTGGACTAAATTCCAAGAGTGCTTAGGAACAAAATTGAATATGAGCACCGCCTATCATCCACAGACGGATGGCCAAAGTGAGAGAATGATTCAGACCATAGAGGATATGTTGAGAATCTGTGTTTTAGATTTTAAAGGTAATTGGGATGAGCACCTACCTTTGATTGAATTCTCATACAATAACAGCTACCATGCCAGTATAGGGATGCCACCGCACGAAGCTCTGTATGGATGAAAGTGTAGATCACCGTTGTACTGGGATGAGGTAGGAGAAAAGAAAGTTCTAGGCCCTGAATTGGTTCATCAGACTAAGGTTGTCATAGTGTTGATTCGGAAAAGGTTAGAAGCAGCTCAAGATAGACAAAGAAAATATGAAGATTTACATAGAAAAGACATGGACTTCGAGATAGGAGCTCTGGTGTTGCTAAAGGTATCACTTTGGAAAGGGTTAGTACGATTTGGTCAGAAGGGTAAACTTAGCCCTAGATTCATAGGACCCTTTGAGGTTTTGAAGAGAGTGGGAAAGGTCGCTTATGAGATAGCGTTACCACCGTAGTGGCAGCACATTCATAATGTGTTCCACGTGTCTATATTGAAGCCCTATGTCCCTAATTCGAATCAAATTATAGAATATGAACCGATTGAGCTTCAACCAGATTTGTCCTATATAGAACAACCGGTTCAAATCCTAGACCGTAAGGAACGAGTCCTTAGGAATAAGTCAATTACTATAGTAAAAGTTCTGTGGAGAAATCCTCGAGTAGAAGAGTCTACTTGGGAATTCGAGTCAGACATGCTTGATAAATATCCTCATTTGTTTAGTTGAGTTAGATTCTGGGGACATAATCTTTTTAAGGGGGAAAGGATATAACGACTCGTGTATTTTTATTTTATTTTATACTTGGAAGTGTAATAAAAGTTAAAGTAAATAAATAAAAGGTGTGTATTGATTTTGGAAGCGATTATTGATTGTTATTTAATTAATTATGAGTTGTTGATATGTGGGATTGAAATTATATGATTTATTGGTGAGTTATGTGATTTTATTTTGCTTGTAAGAGTGATTTTATTGTAATTTTAATTCCATAAATATTGGGTTGTCTTTAAAATTAGTTTTCTAATTTTATAATTTCAATAATTATTTTTAGGACTTTATAAAATTGAGAAATCAATATTTCGTTAATTATTCATTTTTAAATGATTTTTTGAGTGTGTTAAATGCTAAAATCCATATTTAATTATGGGAATCTTTAAAAATTATGAAACTTATATTTTATTAAGTTCGTATTATTTTGAGAATTTTAAAATTATTTTGGAAATTTTCAGAAGTCGTTTTAGCCGCGCGTTGATTCGTTTATTTGTTAAAAACGGGTATAAATTGTGTTTTAAAAATTAGTTTAAAATTTCGAAAGTTATGTTTTAATTATTTCGGAGTAAATCGAATCTTTTTGGATTGGTTGGAATCTATTCCAATATGTTATCAATATTACTTGGTTCGTTAAAAGTGTAATGTCGAGATATAAATGGGGTTCCGGGAATTCAGAAGTCCGGATTAATAATAAACCAACACGTATCCCATTTTCACAAGACACGTGTTGGCTGCAGTTGTTTTCTTTTGTGCCATTTTGGTCTCTCTCTCTCTCGGTCTTAATCTCTCGCTCTCTCTCATCTCTGTCTCTCTCGCACTCCATCTCTCTCGTTCTCCCTCTTCTCTTCTCTCCTTCTCTTGATTATTTCCCTCCCCGTTTCCTGTTTTCTCTGTGTTTCGGCTGCCCTGTTCTGTCGCCGTTTCTGTTTTCCGGCTTGTTACTCCGGTGAGTCGCCGCTTATTTTGGCTTGGCTGGTTCGATTCATATATATATGCATGTAAATGTGTACATGTTTATGTGTGTGTTGTGTTGTTATGTGTTGTGTTGTGTTGTGTGTATATGTTTGTGTGTGTGTGTGTGCTTTGCGTGGTGGTGCGTGCGTGCTAGCATGGTTGCAGCCGTGTGCTGTGGCCGTGTGCGGTGTTTCTCTGTGGACTGGGCTTGCAGTTGGGCCGGACATTTCGGGCCTTACTGATTGGGCTTATTTTTGCAGTTGGGTTTTTGTTGTTGGGCCTTGTTGGGCTGTTTGGGTGTTGATGGTTTGGACTGTGCAGATTTTTAATTTAATTCCTTTTATTGCAGGGAATTATTGATTAATATTCATGATATTAATTTTTCGTGTTGGAATTAGTTTTAAAATAATCGGTATAATTTATTTGGGAACCTGTAATATATCGGGCGCCAATAAATTGTGCCGCCGTTGACGATGAACTTCGGTGAGTCAACGGTGGACGGTGATGACGATGTTCTGAGTCCTAAATTCTATAAATAAATAAAATAAAATAATTATATAAATTATGTTTGGATTTAAATAACTAAGTTTGATTGGTATTGGGTTGTGCGGAATAATGTTGTGGATTGTTGAGAATTGTTGACGTCGATTATAATCGACGGGTAGTCTTATAAATAAAGAAGTTGCTGCCAAAATTTTCTAAAATATATTTGTAATCGTACATAATTATGTTTTACGTGTTATCCTTATTTATGCTCGAGAAATGTGATTACATGATTATGTGTATAATAATAATACGAGTCTGGTTGTCGGATTTGGGTTATTAGGATTTGAGGATATCAAGCATGTCGGTATAACTAATTAGGGTATTCTGTAATTGTAGATCCCAGTCGAGTTGTTCCAGGATCAAAGTCAGCGTGAAAGCTATTTAGGATTTGTAAAGCGTTGCAAGGCAAGTACCCCTGACCATTCTTTTATGGTTCAGTGCATATGAATAGCTAAATGTTTTATTTTCGTAATGGAACAGAAACTTTTTAAGTTACGTATCCCCTGTAGTTATAAAATCACTGTTTTCGAAATGTTTTGGGAAAAGTAACTTCGAAAGGTACCTGTCTCAAATGAAATGATTTGCGAAACGGATTTTATATGTGTGCTGGTTAGTTAAATGATTTTGAAAATGAGATAGGTACAAGTGTTTTGAAAACTGGATAAAACGGTCAGATATGGGATACATTGGGGCCAGAGTAGGCCTATTGAGGTGGCGTAAGAGGCTAACTCGGTTGCGCACATTATAAAACCGATTAGTCCAGCAGGTCAGAGACCTAGCTAGTCTCTGAGTTCCGGAACAGGTAAATGGGATGGCAGTTAGAGCCATCTGGTGTTGATAGCCTGATCAGCTGTCTTCACATATCCGCTATGTATCTGATTGAGATTTGTGAATTATATGAAAGCATGATTGATTGATACATCGGTTTTATAAAATGGTTAGCATGCTAAAATTTGACTCTGGTATTACGCAGCACACTAATATGTTGTTTTCACAAAGCATGCTAATTAGTGATATCCAGTTACTTTGATTATCATTATAAAATGTTGATATTATTATTATAGCTCTATTCCTATTATTGTTACAATACTATTTTAATCTGTTATTCATATTTGGTACTGCTGAGCGATTATGCTCACCCTTGCAAACTGTTATGTATATTTTGCAGATGCCTAGAAGATCAGTCAGACCGACCCGTGTTCCCGCCCCTACTGGACCTGGCTCCTCTGAGGTAGTTTGTATCAGACCATGAGGTCTGAGGAGTTGCTGAATAAAGTTAGTGTGTCTTAGATATTAAATAAAGAGTTTGTAATAGTGAGAATCTAAATTATACTTGAACTTGGATCGGATCTTGGTTCGGGGTCAAGTTAGTATATTTTAATAATAATTCTATTGTTTATATTTTTGGTAATTGTGTTTAGTGACATCAACTCCTGACCCCGGGGTTGAGGCCGTCACATACTCGACGGATGAGCTATATATCCACTCGACGGATGAGCAATATATCTACTCGACGGATGAGCAATATCCACCGGGAGTAGAGAAGTCGGGAAAGCTACTCGAGAACTCAAGAAGATATCGACAAGCAAATTTTAAAGAACTGAAGATTGGAGATATCGACAAGTCATTCTTTCACTAGAGAACTCAGAGTTATCGATAAGTCATAGTGAAGATGTGAAGACTAGAGATCTCGACAAGCTCAAGACCTCTATAAGTCAAACTCAATATGGAATGCTAGAGATCTCGATAAGCCTATGTACTTATCCAGATGTCAAGTGTTCTATTAATTCAAACTGGAGATCTTAAAGTACAGTCTCAAAGTACAGAATTGCAGATCAGTTCAATATCCAAGATAAACAATCAACAAACAATCTAACAGCTGGATTGACAAGTCTACAAAAAGCAGCTTGGAGAGTGTGCAAGATCAATGGCAAAGATTAACTGACAGAGGAAGATTAAAGTAAACACGGGATGCTAAAGATATGCTAAGCCAGAAATGGAAGATTTGCTTTTCTATAAATAGAAATGACAAGTGACAGTTTAGAAAAGCTAATAGCATGTTTATTATTCACTATGTAAACCAGCAGTTAACTGAGTTATAAACTTAACACTGGTCCTCTAGTTAGTAGTAACAATTTAGATCAAATCTCTTGTATCACTCTCAAGAAGAAGCAGAGCTCTTTAACATCAAAGAGCTTAGAAATTTTGTAGCAAAATAGTCTTAATTTTTAATACAAAAATTAAGTGAGTTTTGAAGATTTGTGTACTTTTTTTTATGCAAGTTTAAATTCTGCATGAACACTTTCCTATAAAAGATTTAATTTACTTTGTTCAACCATTAACTTTCAAGAAAAGCCTAAAATCAGGAAAACACATTCACCCCCCCCCCTCTGTGTGTGATTCATTACCTAACAAGATATTCATTCTTTTGTTTAAGGTCTTCTAGTCCAACTACAAGCAATTCTAGTTCTTCAGTCCTAGAGATTAAACTCTCAGATTTAAGAACTAGCTTATCATTTTTAAGTTTATATGAAAGCATGCTTGTATGAATATTATACAATTCTAAAGTAAGTTCATGCACAGTAGATTTGTATTCAGAAACAGACATATCTATAGTGGTAAGTTCAAGAACCTGAGATGATTGTGATGATTCCTCTGCAGAGTCTGCCATAAGAGCTAGATTTACATACACTTCCTCTTCATCTGAATAAGTATCATCCCAACGTTTTCCTTCAAAAATGTACGCTCTTCCCTTTTCCTTCACAATATAGCATTCAACTTCTGTTTCAGCTTCTCATTCTTCCTCTTCAAATCTTCATAAGTTTTCTTCTTTTCATAAGAGTCTTTTGCTTTTACTGCCTTGGGCTTTCTGCAATCAGATGTAAAGTGCCCTAACTCATTGCAGTTGTAACATCTTGTTTTGCTCTTTTCTACCCAACTTAACTTGTAGCCTCCTCTGGAGCTTGACCCTGATGAGTCGCTTCCTTTCTGAAATCTCCCTGATGAACCCCTTGGTTTATAGTTGGGCTTCCTTCTGAATCTAACATGACTAAATTTTGCAGCCATGTATGCCATAGATTTGTCCTCCAATTGTTCAATTTCTTCCTGAGTGTAGAACTCACTTTCATCCTCTGGCTCACCATGAGCAATTTCAGCTACGATAATTTCCTTGATTTTTGAGGAGGGTGCAACCTTGTCTTCTTGAGCTTCAGGTTCATGAACTACAAGTGCAGTGGTTTTTGCAAGTGTCGTACTCTTACTGTCAATGAAACCAGGTCCATAGATAATAGCTCTCTGCTCTTGCTCCAGCTCATGTGTTCTTAGCTTTCCATAGATCACATACAGGGACATAGTAATAAAATCTGCTATTTCCCTGATTGTTGTGTTCTTTTGTTCTAGGTGAACTGGGAGCGCCAGCATAAACTTTCTGTTAGACTCTCGTATAGGGTAAACTTTCCCTTACAGCTTTAATTCACTTAACAGTCTTGTATATCTCTCAAAGAGTGAAGACAGTGCTTCTCCGGGTTGAAGTTTAAATGCCTCATACTGAGTCATCAGAATATCCATCCTATTTTCTTTAACTTCTTCTGTACCTTTCATTAAAAGCTCAATGGTATTTCACATATCTTTTGCATTGTTACATCCTAGAAGTTGATGACTCATATCATTATCGGTCGATACCACAATTATGAGTTGGAAGGCTTGTGTCCAGATTTATCAACTCCTTGTTAGTTTCCATATAGTTAGACGGATCCCGGGGAGTGGATGAGGAAGGAATTCTCACACCAGCTGTGGTTGTGGATTCAACAACTACTTCCATCGGAATATAAGGGTCATTCAGTAATATCCCAATGTAAAGTAGATTCGAAGCTTTCATAAAAAACATCATCTTTTTCTTTCATAGGTTGTAATTATCTCTATCGAATGAGGGAACCTTTATACTTCCAATTCTTTGGTTGTTCATCATCTTGGCGGAATTAAATTATTTAAAGTTCAAAAGTTTCAAGAAATGAGAATTTTTGAAAATTAAAAAATTCAAAAAATTTACAAGAACTTGTTTCTTTCTCCAGATCTTGATTTGTATGTCAATCAACAAGCTCTGATACTAATTGTTAGTCCCAATGTATCGTAGAAGGGGGTGCTGAATACGATACCTACAATCTTTTTGATTTGTTTACAAGTTCTTCGTTAAAGATACAGAATCAAATTAGACACAAAACAATTCGAGGAATATATTGTTTTATTAATATAATCCTTGAGGTTGCTACAATCTAATCAATAAATTGATTAGCTACAATAAATTCAGCAGCATAATAATATGTTTATTAGCTTAATAAATGAAGTGCTTTAATGGAGCTCTCCTAAACTAAACTGTATTGCTAAAGAAGATGACTAAAATGAATTGTATTCATTTAGCTGCTAATGTAGACTTTCAATTTCATTGGACAGGTGGCATTACTGTGTCCACACAAATCTTAAATTGTTGCATTGATTCACTGGACATTCACACAAGTGCTCTATGGTGACCAGAATGTGATTCCCTGTACAGACTTCTGTGGCGACTACTCTATGTAGCCTTTGTTGCTTTATGGAGACCAGTGTTGCCTTGGAGAGTTTCTCTATGGCGACTGCTCTGTGTAGCCTGTTGCTCTATGACGACCAGTGTTGCCTTAGAGAGTTTCTCTATGGCGACTGCTGTGAGTAGCCTGTTGCTCTATGGCGACCAGTGTTTCCTTAGAGAGTTTCTATATGGCGACTGCTCTATGGTGACCACAGAGTTTCCTTGTAGAAGTCCTTACACCTCTATGGAGACCAGAGTGATGAGTTCTCTACCTTAGAATGTTTTTGCTTCTGTTTTGCCATTCTTCAATGTATCAACACTTTTTATGTAACTGAATTAAAATCCCTTCCTGAATACTGATGTTTGGTGCACTGGTCTGGTTCACAAACAACTAGCATTGAGAGTACCTAATTCAATTTGTCTTGTGTTTTTGAGCTGATACAGATTGGTGAATATCCATTGATTCATTCACTGAACCCTTGATATGTAACACTTGAAATCAATTCATTTAACTGATGCTTAAAGTCCACTGATGTCTTATTCTTTATGGCTGCTTGAACATGACAATGAACTTCTTCCCACGATCTATTTTGAGGACTTAAAGAGTCAATTGCATATTTTGGTTCTTTGTGTTTATCATGTCTTCATCTATAGGGTTCCTGTGCTTCACAGTTTAATATTATTTATCTGTTTCTGTTTTCAAGTTGAGTTATAATTCCTCGATTACATGTTACATTACATTATGCTTTACAAGAATTCAGTGAACTTCTTCTAGTCCTGAGGATGTCTCTTCAAAATAACTTCATTACATACAAAAGAGCATTGGCCAAGACTATCAACTCCATCAGGGTAGTAATTGTAAATGTTGATAACTAGCTACAGAAGAGGATTGTTGTCAACATCAATGATGGTAGTTTGGAAAGATATCTTCAAGTATCTCTTTCAAATCTCAGAACACTAAGGGCATCTGAGCTAGATGTTGTGATTGACAAAGTACATGTAGTCATCACAAAGGACACTGAGCTTCTTCATGAGCTTAAGAATGCAAATATAGCAGCTTTTCCTGAAGCCTATCTATATCTAAGCAATGGGTGTCCTACATCTGCTCACAGACCAAGAAAAATAAAATCTTAAATGTTGCCAAGAACTGTGTGAGAGGGAACATGAGGCTGATCATGACTCTTCAATCTGATTTGAAATATAAAAAGAACAAGAAAATTGAAGATGAAGAAATAATTAAAATTCTTGAAAGGTATCTTGTAAATGCTGATACCATGTTGCCATCTACTCAATTCAACTTAAAATATGACAAGGATGATGATGAGCAAAAGCATGATGACCAAAAGCCTTCTGGCTCAAATCCAAGTCAATCTTCAAAAGCAACTGACAGCAAGGATAAGAAGAAGGATGATAAAAAGGAAGATGAAAAGAAAAAAGGGGATGAAAGAAGAAGGAAGAAAAGACAAGATGGCTTAGAACCACAACAACAACTATAAAGACTCGTATATTTTTGGCATTATTTAAATTTGAAATTATTGAATAATTAAATAAATAAAATATGTGTATGGATTTTGTCAGCTAACTATTTTTTTGTTATTAATTTTATGTGATCATCGATGTTCGAGGATCATTTGTGTAATTAGTTGTTGAGCTGTGTTATTTTCTTTTATATTTAAAAGTGATCTTATTTAAGATCTATTTTCATAAATACATGAATTATCTCTAAAATAATTTTTATTGCTTCATAGGTTTATTTATTAATTTTAGGAGATTATAAAATTTAGAAATCAATATTTTATTTATTATTTATCTTTAAATGATTTTCTGGTTTCATTTAATTGTAAAATCAGTATTTAATTCGAGATTTCTTGAAAAATTACGAAAATCATATATTATTGAGTTTTCAATATTCTGAGAATTTTAAAATTATTTTGGAAATTTTTGGAGTTAAATTCACCCGCACGTTGTTTCGTTTAATCGATAAATGCGGATTCGAGTTGTATTTCAAAAATGAGTTCAAAATTATGAAAAATTTATTTTAAATAACTTTTAATTATTTGTGATATTTATAAAGTATTTTAGTAATTTTCGGGTTTTAATTACCCGTGAATTATTCGTTAAAATAATAAATGTTGGTGTTGTATTCAGATAAAAGCAGATTGGAAACAGATAAACACTACAACTCTTATCAATTCACCCAATTTCATCTTTCACTTCTCTCTCCTGCTTACTCCCCTCTCTCACATCTCTCTCTTCAACCTTCCTGTCTCTCCTATTTTATTTCTCTCTTCCCCTTTTCCCTTCTTCTATTCCCATCCGTTTCTTGCACTACTAGAAATATGGGATCAGACATCGGTTCAGAACCGATGTTAAAAAAAATCTAAACCAATGTCTTCACGTGTGATGTTAAATGTCATCGGCCTTTGACATCGGTTAACAGCCGATGTCTGTTACAGTGCTATACATCGGTTTTAAGATTAAATGTGATGTCTTTGCAGCAAATTTTAGCATATATTACAGTATTTCTAGGTGAATATAAGTATATTATGAGGTATTTAAATATTAAAATATGAAACTTACAAGCTCTAAAAGCCATTTATTAATTTTTTTTGAACAAACCAATGTGAAATGCTAGATCAGACATCGGTTAGATTAGTTGCCCGATGTAAAATATTTGATCAGACATCGGTTAAATTAGCCCCCTGATGTGAAATGATGGATAAGACATGGGTGTTCTTCACGAAACCGATGTTAAATATTTTTGTTTAACATCAGCCAATTTCTCTAACCGATGTTATTTAACTTAAAATACATTGAGTTTTTTCAGAACCGATGTCAAATGACTATTTCACATCATTTTTTTAGTTCTTTTTAGTTTAATATTATTTTGTATGATGTCTTTTGTACATTTTTTACATCGCTTTACATGTACCATTGTGATGTTAATGTTCTGTAAATTGCATGACATCCTGATACTATTTACAGCCACAGGGAACCAAAACAATGCAACATCCCAACAAAAAACATCCATTAAGAAACATAAAGGTAATCCAAATTACAAATCTAATACAAAAATATTACTCATACCAATTATACATGCATTTCAAATAAAATACAAGCACCAGGACAAGCACCAGGACCAGGAGACTTTGTCTTGTTTCCACCAGTTGCACTAGGACCAGGAGATAAAGCTGTGATTTGTTTTGGTTGTCCATGATGTCTTTAGATGAATTATAGCTTATCATTGAAGTGCTTTTCTGGAAAGGGTTCGGCAGCGAATCAGAGCAAAAAAGTCCAAATTCACTCCTAGAGGTTTCTTGATATAGATTCCTCCGTTTTTTAGTCAAAAATTGATTTTCTTTCAGACCAATGTTCGAAGATAGCATGGAGAGTCCTGTACCATATTGTAATTTCTCATCAACATTTTTGTTGTTTAGGTAACTTCTGTTGAAGAAATACACAACATTAGGTTCAGGTTCAATACTTAAAAATTAGAATGTAGAATAAAAAGTGAAATTTATGTATAAATCCTTTTGCTAGTAAGAACTAGGAAGTAGTAGTACCACAATAATATGCCTAAGGGTAAAAATTATGTACTACTACTTGACAGAGTAGTACATATGCACATGCATCAACTAGCTATTTAAATTCAGAGAATGTAGCCTATAAAGTAAATATGTTCCAAAAAATTAAAGAATATAAAAAAGCCCATAAGTAAATTCTCCATCACCTGTTAAGATGAGGAGTTGCAGAAGGATAAGATGCACTATACTGCAAGTGGGTTAGTTGGTGGTGCGAGAGGCCAATATTGTTAGATGTACCATTGGCCGGAACCACCAAGGCAGAGGATGCAGGCAGAAACTTAACAGTAGTGTTGGTGGTTCCAGATATTGAATGGCCAGTTTGACCTTCCACAGGCTTTCTTGAACAATGGCGTCCTTGGTTGACATGCCGCTCACAATATTTTTGGTCAGGAACATGAATATCATCTCTCGAGCATCGCCATTTCTTGCCATCAGTCCGACGACACCTCCCTGTCTCAGGATCAGTGTTGTTGGAAAATCCCAAATGAAAAGCACCCCATCCCACTGTTTAACATAGAACAAAATTACTTACACACATGACTTCCCTAAAAATTCAGTACTTCTCTACTTATTCACATTTGGATTTACATGATATATAATGCCATTAACAGTACACTAAAATCAAACAATTATTGTCCCTAAATGGCTAAAATATAGTACAAACAGTTCTATCTTTCCAGGGGATAAGTAAAACTGATCAAGCAAAGACAGACAGATAGAGAAGATCATAAAAATCAGACAAAAGGCTCAAATAAAAGACCAAAATGCAAACTTTCAAGTGTTGGGTCTTAGATAGGAACCTGGAAAGCTAGAGAAACCAGCAGAATCAAGGGCTTTTCGAATAGGGCTGAGAAGATTAGAAGGGACAGGGGAATTTGCAGTGATATACTTGTCTATTTTTAAAGAATAGAAGGGACAGGGGAAGTACTAGATAACAACATCTATAATTTTTAAAGATTTTTGTCTCCCTGATCTCTTTTTGTCTCACCCATATTTCCTAATAAATTGAAATTACTAAACTAATAAAAAATAGCTAATCACTAAATTAAATTTAATAAATGCAAAAATAATTGATAATATGAATATGATAATGAGTGCAATAGAAATTGAGAAAAAATAATATTACATGTACCTTCATCTTTTTGCTCAATTGACTAGAATTGAAGGATATTAGACAAATACATAAAGGCAAAAACCATCATGTCATATTGTGAGCTTGACTCATTAGCAGATCCATCAGCAGCAATTCCTAGTATAACTTCACTCCACCATTAGAGCCCTGAAGTTAAGATCATGGAATTACTCATTATTCAATATACTATACTACACATACAACATTCAATATCTATCAGGTAATTTCAAAGTTAATACTACTACTAACTTTTCGGTGCAGAACTTTTCCAGCTTTAATCTGTCAAGCAAGGACCCCGGTCACGAAACGTCTCGTAAACCTCAATAAAATGGCATGATTACTTCCCTTAGACAAACAATATTTCTTATTTAAGAATATAGGTTCTTCAAGCTCCCCAAGAAGAGACAGTATATATCATCAAACCCACAAAACAAAATGGAAAATACAATCACAAGACTAAGCCAATATCAGCAAGAATAATGCTAAATGCTAGAAATTATATAAGATTACTATAATTCCAGTGAACTAACAAGAAGAACAATTATTTGTAATAAAGAAGCTGGTCAGGAAATCAAACTGAAATACCATATGTACAATTGCCCTTATGTCTTACAAAGTACCTCTATAACTGAGTCTTTGGCTTCCTTTATTAAACAATCAGCAATTGCAGCTTTGTGAAGGAGTTTTGCTCACTTTCAAAGCATAGTTTTTTCCCACTGCTTTGTACTTTTTTCATTGTTTCCATGGCCTTGTTAACCTCTTCTTGCGTACAAGCTAATAATATACACAAGAATGCAAACAAATTGAAAGTACGACATGGAAGTCTTTAAATATCATAATCATTGAACTTAACTTTTTAACAATCAACAAGTCTTATCTCATTTACAAAAAAATATCAAAACTCTCATTTCTTAATTAATTAACATGTGTTTAATTTTTAGCACATGAATTTTAACTCACATTAATCATAAAACATTAATATTCAATACTAAACTTTGGCCCACTATACATACAATAACTTATGTAAATACAAAATCTAGGCATATTCTACAGATCTAAATTTTAAATATCAAAGAACACTCACTGGACATTATATAACTAGAGGATATGACATATTTAAATATTTTACAATTGATTATATTTAACCAATTGTACAATATTTAAACAAATATTATAAAAAAGGAAAGGAAAGAAAGAACCTTGGGTGCTATGAATGGGAATCCCTGCGCATAGAGGCTGCATAAACACGAACCAAGAGTAAAAAACATGGAGAGAAATTATCAAAAAACATAGCAGGGAGGTATATAAATACTACCTTATATGAATCTTTTCAAAGCTAATTTGCACAAATCTTACCAATTTCAAGCTTGATTTGTGGTTAATTAGAATTAAGCTCGATTTATGAGGTGTAAATTAGGGTTTATTAGAAAGTATGATGTATAAATTACGGTTTATGAGAAAGGAGACAAAGGAGATAAACAATGGACAGATGAAGTAGACGGAGGTTTATAAGAGAGAGATAGTCCGGGTGTTTGAGATGGAGTGTCTAGAGAGACAGAGAGTCGCGGCTGAGATTTGAGAGATAGATCTGGGTGTGAGTGTATGAGTAAAGGGGAAATGAGGGTGGTTTTTGGGAAGGGGTGAAATAAACTATGTGTCTAAGGGGGGAATAAATTTTTTGTTAATAAGGGTGGAGGGAAAATTATGTACTGAAGGGGGAAAATGATAAGTTATTTGGTAAATTTCTGAAATCAGTCATAGACAACGGGCAGTATAAAAAACTGATGTTAAAGTGAAAACTAATTATTTGACATTTTTATAAAGTTGAACATAGACAACAGTTAGTATACAAAACCGATGGCAATATTCCAGTTTAACATCGCGTTACGAAAAAATGATGGTAAAAATTCTTTTAACATCAGGTGCATTATGTGCCGATGTCTAAGTACCGATGTCGTATGCACTATTTCTAGTAGTGTTGTCTGTTCGGCTGTGTTCCTTTTTTCCGGCACTGCTCCGGCCCTCTGTTACTTTCCGGTAAGCCGCCGCTTTGTGGTGAACTCACCCTGTACCATTTATTTCTGTAGTCATTTGTGGTGATGTATATGTAAATACACATGCATACGTGTGTGTACGTATATATGTGTATATCACTGCTTCTTCTTGCCTTGACTTCTGGTCTATGTGCTTTATTTCCGGTTTGTGAGCTCGGTTTCCGGCTTGTTTCCGTGTGTTGTTGTTGTGCTGTTAGGTTGGAATACTGCCGTGTTACTGTGATTAATTCGTTTCTTTTACTTTGTGATAGGGATAAATAAGTCCAGATTTTATAATTAATGGGCTGATAGGCCCAATAAGAAGATGTATGATATTCAGACCAGAAAGGTTAAGCCTGATGGACCAGATCAGGTCTGATGGAATAAAAGAGGCCCAAAAGCCCTGATTATTAATTAATTTCGTAATTAATTAATAAGGGAAAAATCAGCTATTGAGAAGAGTCCTGATAAGGATATAAATCCTTATAGATTATCCTCAAGGGGACCTAAAAGGATAAGGAATCAGTTTCCTACTATCTAGGACTCCAAAGTCCATTCTAATTATGAGACTTGCCCACCAGGTCTCCTATACCAAGTCCAATTCAAGGACTCTCAACATCTATATAAGGGGTCTCACCCCACAAATCAGAACTACGTTTTTTGACTTGATCCTTGGCAATCAGCAAGGTACGTAGGCATCTTGTTAAGGTAGATTGAGTCACGAAACACAAGAGCAGTCAAATCGAGCCTTGAAGCTCACGTTCCTTAGTACTAAATACAGCAGTTATATATATATATTAGTTTTTTATCCATAACATTTGGCGCCGTCTGTGGGAAGACAACAATAACCATGGCGAGAACACGGAGAACAATTGGAGCTATAGAGGAAGGAACACCATCAGAGACAACCCAGGTGATTTCATCAACCGTGGAGGTTCCTCCCCATTGAACTTATGCATCTACTCAGGAGGAAGCCCAGACAGGGGAACCTCAACCCCAGCTACAAGGGACAACTCCCCCGATTCAAGGTTGGAGGAAGCGGATATGCTGGGCGAAGCGAAGCACGAGGGCGGTCGCCCCCCTATATACGAGGTTTGGGTCCTATCCCTGAGGATCGGGAATTTTCTGGTCCATACACTAAGAGGGACTCCGAATCTTCGGATGATGAAGTGGCCCCGAGAAGGAGGCGTCCTGGAAAAGAGCCAATGGCCGATGGAAGGCAACGCCCCCAAAGCACCCCAGGGGCGAATCCCCAAGTAGTGCAGGAAAGGATCAGGGCTCATGAGGCTGAAATCCAGAGGCTGAGGCGTGATTTGGAGGCTCACCAGGCCATCAGACCCCACATACCTCCTAGGGGGAGAAATCCTCCTCCTATCATAGACCTGGATGGTCCGGTAAGAAGAAGGGCTACTGTCCCAAGAACTGATCCAAGCAATCTCCTTCCCCTTGGAGATCCTGATGATCCAACTCCGCCCTTCACAGAAGAGATAATGAATGCCCATATCTCAAGAAAATTCAAGATGCCAACTATCAAAGCCTATGATGGCACGGGAGACCCCGCAAATCATGTTAGGACATTCTCTAATGCACTGCTGCTGCAACCCGTGAATGATGCTATAAAGTGTCGGGCCTTCCCTCAAACCCTGTCGGGTATGGCTCAAAGATGGTATAGTCGCTTGCCCCCAAACTCTATAGGATCGTTCCGGGAGTTAAGTCAGGCTTTCATTAAGCAGTTCATCAGTGGGAGAGTCCATGAGAAAAGTTCAGCATCTCTCATGAGTATTGTGCAAGGAGAAAAGGAATCTTTGAGAGACTACCTGAATCGTTTTACAAAGGAGGCTTTAAAAGTCCCAGACCTTGATGATAAGGTAGCCATGATAGCACTGCAACAAGGAACTAGGGATGAGTTTTTCAAGATGTCCTTGGCCAAACGTCCCCCTGAAAATATGTTGCAGCTCCAGGAGAGGGCAGGGAAGTATATCAAGGTTGAAGAAAGCATGAGGAAGACTACAGTAAGTAATGATCCCACTGGAGGCAAGAAGCGAAAAACTGATCTGGAGTATATCGCTAAGGACAAGTATCCTAGAACCGAACAAAATCCTGATTCAACCCCCAAGAAGGGAGGACCTGGGCAAAAGTTCACTGAATACGCTAAGCTGAATGCTCCTAGAAGTCAGATTTTGATGGAGATTGAGAAAGACAGAGATATTCGCTGGCCTAAGCCCTTGAAGGTTGATCCTGCCAAGCTAGATAAGAGCAAGTACTGCAGGTTTCACAAAGATATTGGCCATGACACCGATGAGTGTAGGCAATTGAAAGATGAAATTGAGTTTTTGATTCAAAAAGGAAGATTGAGCAAGTATACTGGAGATGGAGGGGACAGAAATAATAATGGAAGGAAGAACTTTGAAGATCGTAGGAGAGACCAAGACGATCAGGGGCGGAATCCCCAACCGAGAGGGCCGGTTATAAATGCAATTTTTGGAGGACCACGACGCCCTCGAGGGCCAGTGATAAACACGATCTTTGGAGGTCCAACTGCTGCTGGATTGTCCAAAAATTCCAGAAAGGCATATACTAGGGAGGTTATGCATATTGTTGGAGAAGCCCCGAAGAGGGCCAGGACAGAAGTAACATTGGCTTTTGATGATTCCGACCTAGAGGGTGTGAAGTTTCCCCATGATGACCCGCTGGTCATAACACCGATAATAGGAAATAGCCCGGTTAAGAGGGTCCTTGTGGATAATGGTGCTTCTGTGGATATCTTGCTCCACGACACCTTTCTAAGGATGGGGTATAACGACTCCCAGTTGACACCAACCGACATGCCGATATATGGATTTGCTGGAGTAGAATGTCCTGTGGAAGGGATAATTAAATTGCCAACCACCATAGGTACGGAGCCAAGGCAAGCAACGCAGATGCTGGATTTCGTGGTGGTAAAGGCTAGTTCAACTTATAATGCTATCATGGGGAGACCAGGGATACATGCCTTCAAGGCAGTCCCCTCTTCCTACCATTCAGTCATGAAGTTTCCCACCCGAAACGGGATTGGAGAAGAGAGAGGAGATCAAAAAATGGCTAGAAACTGTTATGTGGCCTCTTTGAGGGCAGATGGAGTCGGGGGGCAGGTTCTTCCTATTGAAGATATGGATGTTCGAGAAAATGATGAGAATAGAGGAAGGCCAGCAGAAGAATTGGTTTCGGTTCCTTTAGACCCCAAGAATCCTGAGAGGATGACTTTCATTGGAGCCACATTAGAGGAGCCCCTTAGAGGGAAGTTAGTGAAATTTTTGCAAGAAAATAGTGATGTGTTTGCATGGTCAGCAGCTGATATGCCAGGCATAGATCCGGAGCTAATTACTCACAAGCTAAACGTGGATCCAAGCCGGAAGACAGTGAAACAAAAGAAAAGAAATTTTGCCCCGGAAAGACAAGAGGCTATAAAACAGGAAGTAGAAAAGCTCTTAGAAGCTGGTTTCATTGAGGAGATCCAATTTCCGGAGTGGCTAGCCAACCCTGTAATGGTGAAGAAGGCTAATGGAAAGTGGAGGATGTGTATAGACTTCACTGATCTGAATGATGCATGCCCCAAAGACTGTTTTCCGTTGCCGAGAATTGATACTTTGATTGATGCCACTACTGGGCATGAGATGCTGAGTTTCATGGATGGATTTAGCGGATACAATCAGATCAAAATGCATAAGAATGACATTCCAAAGGTATCATTTATCACTGACTTTGGTGTTTATTGTTATCTTGTTATGGCGTTTGGTCTCAAGAATGCAGGAGCCACCTATCAGAGGTTGGTGAATAAAATTTTTAAGGATCTTATTGGGAAGACTATGGAAGTCTATGTTGATGACATGCTAGTCAAGAGTCTAGTAAAGACTGATCATATAACCCATTTGAGGGAAGCTTTTGAGGTCCTGAGGTACCACAAGATGATGTTGAATCCTACGAAGTGTGCTTTCGGAGTAGGATCTGGAAAATTCTTGGGATTGATGGTCTCAAAGAGGGGAATTGAGGCTAACCCCGATAAAATAAAGGCAATCCTGGACATGGAACCCCCAAAAACTGTCAAGGATGTTCAGAAACTCACAGGAAGGGTTGCTGCGCTAGGACGATTCATCTCCAAGTCAGGAGACAAGTGCTTGTCATTCTTCAAGTCATTAAAGAACATTAAAGACTTTGTATGGAGTGAGGAAAATCAGAAGGCATTTGAAGAGTTAAAGAAGTATATGGGCCAGGCCCCGTTGTTGGCCAAGCCAGTTCTGAGTGAAGTTTTATTCTTGTACTTGGCTGTTTCAGAAAGCGCCTTGAGCGCGGTGTTGGTTAAGGAGGAACTGAAAGTCCAGAAACCCGTATACTATGTCAGCAAAATCTTGCATGGTGCAGAGTTGAATTATTCAACTATTGAGAAATTCGCTTTAGCCTTGGTAATGGCTTCAAGAAAGCTGCGTCCTTATTTTCAAGCTCACCAGATTGAAGTGCTAACAAATCAGCCGCTGAGAAACATCATTCACAGTCCCAAGGCAAGTGGGAGACTGATTAAGTGGGCAATAGAGTGGGAGAGTTCGATCTCACGTATAAGCCACGTACGGCCATAAAAGCCCAGGCACTAGCTGACTTCGTGGTGGAATGTACCATACCCAACCAAGAAGTCGGGGGCAGGAAGATACCATACCTCAAGACAAGGGAGTCGACAATGGGGACAAGGAGAAACAATGGGGACAAGGAGAAAGAATATTGGGTTCTCTATTTTGATGGAGCATCAAAAACAAATTCCAGTGGAGCAGGGTTGGTTTTGCAAAGCCCTGATGGATTCCTAATTGAGTATGCTATGAAGCTAGACTTCCCAACCACAAACAATGAAGCAGAGTATGAAGCCCCGATTGCTGGCCTTGGTCTAGCTGGGACACTTAGAGTCAAAAACTTAAAGGTCCGTGGAGACTCGAAGCTGATCATATCCCAGGTAAAGGGAGAATTTGAGGCAAGGGATGATACGATGGCTAAGTATGTTCGCCTAGTAAGGGCTGTGATGACCCAATTTAATAAATGTCATGTTGAACACATTCCAAGGGAAGAAAATGCTAAAGCAGATGCGCTATCAAAGTTCGCTTCGTCTGAGATTGAAGAAAGTTCAGGAAGTGTGTACTTCCGTGTTTTGAAGACACGGAGCATAGATGTTAAGCTTGTGGCTCCCATAGGCTTGGGGACGTCATGGATTGATCCCATCAAGGCTCACTTTCAGACCGGTTGGTTGCCAAGTGATACAACTGAGGCACGGAAGTTAACTATTCGAGCACTAAGGTACTCCTTGATAGATGGAATTCTTTATAAGAGATCTTTCGTGGTTCCTTACTTGAGGTGTCTCAGGCCCGACGAGGCACGCTTGGCTCTTGAGGAAGTGCATGAAGGTATTTGTGGGCAGCACTTGGGGGGCAGGGCCTTGGCTCATAAGATAACCCGTTTAGGCTTCTATTGGCCAGAAATGATGGCTGATGCCAAAGAATATGTGAAGAAGTGTGATCGCTGTCAAAAGCATGCACCAGTTGTTAGACAACCCCCCGAGATGCTGACCTCTATCAACTCGCCTATTCCCTTTGCCATGTGGGGGATGGATATTCTAGGGCCTTTTCCTATGGCCACGGCACAAAGGAAATTTCTGATTGTAGCCATTGATTATTTCACCAAGTGGATCGAAGCCAAACCCTTGGCCAAAATCACTACTAAGCAGGTTGCACAATTCTTGTGGGAAAACATTATGTGTCGATATGGAATTCCCCGTATCCTTGTCACTGACAATGGAACATAATTCAACAATGAGGAATTCAAGAAGTATTGTGAAGAAAATGAAATTGAGTTACGATTCACCTCTGTGGCTCACCCGCAAGCCAATGGCCAAGAAGAGGTAGCAAATCGGATAATCCTGGATGGACTAAAGAAGAGGATTGAGAAGTCAAAAAATAACTGGGTAGATGAGATACTTCCAATATTATGGGCCTACAGGACTACCTGTAGAGTCACGACAGGAGCAACTCCCTTCATGTTGGCATATGGGGCAGAAGCAGTAGTTCCAGTAGAGATATCACATTCCTCTTCAAGGATTCAGGTTTTCAATGCAGAAGAAAATGAGGAAGGGCAAAGGTTAGCCCTGGATCTGATCGATGAAGTGCGAGATAGGGCACATGCAAAGATAGTAGAATATCAGAAAAAGGCTTCATTCTACTATAACCTAAGGGTTAAAGAAAGGTTTTTTAAACAAGGCGATCTAGTCTTGAGGAAGATAGAAGCATCTGGTGTAGGACAAAAAGGGAAGCTTGCCCCGAATTGGGAAGGGCCGTACAGAGTCAAGAGTGTTCAAGGTAGAGGAACCTACAAGCTAGAGACTATGGATGGTTTTGAAGTCCCGAGAACTTGGCATGCACAAAACCTGAAGGTTTACTATGTGTAGGGCAGCCGGATACGATTCTCACTCGTCATGATGACGAGTAGGTTGAAAAGCACCTTGAAGCTTTGCTTGCTTAGGATTTATATGTTTTAGTTTTATTACAAAGTTTATTAAGACTTGTGTAAGGGACGAATCCCAGACAATTTTATGAAATTCATGAATTCTTCAAAGTATGTTTGTGGCCTAACGAATAAAAACCAAATGCATGGATGCAAGCATAAAAGGTGATAAAATAAGATCAGATAAATATTACAAGAAATTTGATAAAAAAAAAGGTCTCGAAAATAAAACAAGCCATGCAGGGCTGAAAAAGCTCTAAGAAGCTGAGGTGCCCTCAGCATCCATATTATCATCCTCTCCACTCTCGCTGGATGTCTCTGTCGTCTCGGAGGAGGAGGAAGAGCTGTCGTCCTCAGCAGGTCTGGAAAAAGACTCGGGAGGAGGAAGGAGTGAATCCTGAGGAACATGGTCCGAGACAACTACTCGGGTACGAAACCTCTGTAGCAAAGCCTCGTCATCAGGGCAGATGTAGTCCGCCGGGTTAATATCAGGACAAGCCTCGTTCACGGTCCCAAGGGCCGTGTCCCAACCAGTCCTAAAAAACCCGAGAAAGACTGAATCATCCCTAATCCTCATGGATTGGGCAAACTCCTCCGAGTCCAGATAGTTGTCTATAGCTTTATCCTTCTCCGCCCGAAGTACCACCAGCTCGGCGTTAGACTCTCCGAGTTCTTCCTCCTTGCGCTTGAGCTTCTTCTCCAGGGTAGCATACTTCTTCTGTTGCCTCTTGAGGGCATTATCGGCCTTATCAGAAGCCCGCTTCAACGATTCGGCTAGCCTCACAGCGCCTTGAAAGTAGGCGTTAGACTGGAACAAAGCAATTAACAAAGTATAAGGCAAGAAAATGCTACAAGAATGAAAAATAAGTTCAAAAAAAGAGAAGGCATACCGAAGCCAGAGACTGAGCTCCCATGAGCTTAATCCTCTCAAGATCAGGGGTGGCCACCACATCAGTAAAATCCTTGGGAGTCACGCTATGGTAGGACCAATCCCAAGCATGTTTCGTGGAACCAACTACGGTGTCCCCTCGGCGGAATCCCCAGAGAGGCCGAAAGGCGCCTGTGGCAGCAGCAGTAGGGGCAGCAGCAGTGATAGGAGCACCATGGCCTCCAGCTCCTTCAGTTGAAGCCTCCCCTATAGGCTCTTTGTGCTTCTTCAAAAAGATAGGCTTCGTGGCCTTTCCCCGGGTGTCTAGGCCTGCGAGCCGAGCTTTCTTCATCCTAGCTGTTTCCTCAACCAAAGGAACATTGTCCTCGTTAATCTCCTTAGCAGCTGAAACAAAGCAAAGGACAAAATAAGTGATGTTAATAATGCATGAAATGAAGTAAAATTGAGAAGGAAAGAAAAATACCCTGTTGAGAAACAGAGGATAGTCCCACATGAATCAGGGAAAACTCCTCTAAGAGAGTCCAGCTGGTGGTGGTGCCATCATCCTGAGTAAGCCCATTATAAATAATAGTTTCTTCAGGAGTTAAGTGAATGGATTTGAGGCTACCATCACTGACCTTCCCGAAGGAAGATCGAAAAAGTGTGCCCCAGTCACCATTCTCCCAACGTAACCCAACGAAACTATTCCTCCAATTTTGATTATTATCAGGAATAGAGGCGCTGTTAAAGATATGTTTGTTTTTGGGCCTTTGCTTGACATAGACCCAGTCACAGATATTGGAAGAACTATTATAACACTGAAAGACCTTCCTAAAAACGGCTACAGAAAGAGGAAAGCCCTCCCTAAGACAACAAACCATAAAACATAGAATATTCCTCCAGGCGTTTGGAGGAAGCTGACACGGATTAATTTGTAGATCAGCCAAAAGATGAGGAATAAAAGGATGAAAAGGAAACCTAAACCCAGCATTAAGGGCATCTGTGTAAATGAAGAGAGTGTCGGGTCTCCAGTGGCAAGTACGGTCACCACCAGAGACTGGAACTAATCTAAAAGGAGGAAGGACGTTATAACGAGCATTTAGTTTATTGAAATCTATGTTGTGCCAAGTATTACAATGATTAAAAGAGTCGAGATGTGCAGTGGAGGGATATTCATCCCCCTAGTGTTAATCATATCAATTAAAGACATATATGAAGAGCGGATCTCGATATCCTTACCTCGTTTTGAAGCCGAGGCTATCTTGGCCGCTCTCTCGGAACTCTTGTTAGCCATTTAGTAAAGACTGGAAAAGAAGGCTGGGAGCTAAGGGAGGAAAGTTGAAAGAGGGAGAAATTTGTAGGATGATTGAAGAAATGAAATGAGAGGTGTGAGGAATCACACTCTCATCCCACCTCTTTATAGCCAAGAAGAAGGGGATTTGGGCCTCAAAAAAGCCCATATGGGCCCAAAAATGGAAGGATCTGGAATGTTCCAGAATATTTTAGAAAAGTCTTAGAAAAGTATGGAAAAATCTGGAATGATATGGAAAATTCCAGAATATTCTGGAAGTCAGGCTTAAGAGTTCAAGCCCAACCCAAGTTTGAATGGGCTTTGGATATTAAAGCATGATAAAGGCCCAGTCCAAGAAAGCCCAGAAAGAGGGCCCAATTAGTTGACAAATAAGGCCCAGATTTAAGAAATGGGCCCTGGATGAAGACCCATTAAGAGGGTGGCCCAAGAAACCCAGGCCCAAATCAAGGACCCAAAAAAGTCCAGCCCAAACATATGGCCCAACTTCAAGGTAAAAGGATATGAAAATAATCATTCCTGACCCATTCGACCAGAAAAAGTGAGGAAATCTTGCTCGAATAACCTGAGATCAAAGTTCTGTCGATTAAGGCTAAAAATTAAGCATAAATCGACCAGAATTTAAACTCATTCGACTAGAAATCAAATGAAAACCCTGGTCGAAACAATCCTGCTCGAAATTGCTTCGACCAAGGCAAGAAAGGTGGCTAATTCGGTCAAAACAAAGAATTCTGACCCAACATCCTGACCGAAAATTTCCTGCTCGAAAAAGAACAAGGGGGTAGGAAAAATCCTGGCCGAAATTCGACCAGGACTTCTGCTCGAAACACTCCTGCTCGAAAAGCTGTCGACCTGGGCAGCAAGAGAAGCTTAATTCGGTCAAAAAGCAAGAATCCTGACCGAAAGGGACGAAAATCCTAGTCGAAAAAAAATTCCTGGTCGAAAATTGTAAAAAAAAAAAAAAAGGGAAAGAAGGAAAAATCCTGGCCGAAATTCGACCAGGACTCCTGACCGAAAGCATCCTCCTCGAAAATCCTTCGACCAAGGCACAGCAGGGGCTAATTCGACCAGGATCCTGGTCGAATGGATTCCTGGTCGAAAATTGTATAAAAAAAAAGGAAGAAAAAAAAAAGGAAGAAAAAATCCTGGAAAATTACAAAAAAATAAGGAAATTCCTTAAAATAATTTCTGAAAAATGTTAATATTTTCAGAAAATTAGGAAAAAAATCCAGAAATTAAGAAAATTAGGGAAAAATCCCAGAAATTAGGGAAAAAATCCAGAAATTAAGGATAAATCCCAGAAAATTAGGATAAATCCCAGAAATTAAGGGAAAAATCCAGAAATTAGGGAAAATCCCAGAAAATTAGGGAAAAATTCCTAGAAATTAAGATAATTTCTAAATAAAAGGAAGATTCATTGTAAATGTGTAGGTCGCTCCACACTTTACGCAAAAACGAAACCCTGAAAGGGAACGAATAGATTTAACTTCTGCGAAACCTAATCAATGTTTCCCAAAAGTTGGGGGGCAAATGATAGGGATAAATAAGTCCAGATTTTATAATTAATGGGCTGATAGGCCCAATAAGAAGATGTATGATATTCAGACCAGAAAGGTTAAGCCTGATGGACCAGATCAGGTCTGATGGAATAAAAGAGGCCCAAAAGCCCTGATTATTAATTAATTTCGTAATTAATTAATAAGGGAAAAATCAGCTATTGAGAAGAGTCCTGATAAGGATATAAATCCTTATAGATTATCCTCAAGGGGACCTAAAAGGATAAGGAATCAGTTTCCTACTATCTAGGACTCCAAAGTCCATTCTAATTATGAGACTTGCCCACCAGGTCTCCTATACCAAGTCCAATTCAAGGACTCCCAACATCTATATAAGGGGTCTCACCCCACAAATCAGAACTACGTTTTTTAACTTGATCATTGGCAATCAGCAAGGTACGTAGGCATCTTGTTAAGGCAGATTGAGTCACGAAACACAAGAGCAGTCAAATCGAGCCTTGAAGCTCACGTTCCTTAGTACTAAATACAGCAGTTATATATATATATATATTAGTTTTTTATCCATAACACTTTGATAGTTTGAATTATTGTAATCTGTGGAAAATTTTGAATGAAACATTTTTGATTTTTGAAATTAAATTTCTGATTATTCTGAAATGATTTAATTGGTGGAATTTGTTTCGGAAACCCGAATTAGTCTGGTACCCGCGAATTTTACCGGCGACGGATGAGCCTCGGCGAGCCGACGGTGGACTATGACGAATATTTCTGAGTCCTGCGAATAAAAAATAAAAAAATATGAATAAGAGATATAAAATATGAATAATAATTAATATTGGAATTTGTATTGGTGTTTGGGAATTTGTGGAATTGTGATTGTTGTTGTTGATTTGACATCGAATTGCTTCGACGGGTTAGTCTGATAAATAAAGGAAAGGCTGCCCGATTTTCGGGAAATCAAATTATGGAAATACGGGAGTGTATCCAGTAATTATCGTGACGTCGAGTGTATAACTGTTTTACTTGTTTTTCAGAAATGAGTTATGATTTCTGTTCCTATAATTGTTTGTCATGAACTGTTTTGCTTAATTATTCATATAGTGGTACTACTGAGCGATTGATCGCTCACCCTTGTGAAATATTTTTGTATATTCTCATATTACAGATGCCTAGGAGATCCTGATGTCATGGGAAGGGCCAGTTTCCAGTTCCTCTTGTATTGAGCTCCTCTGAGTTTGTGATGTCAGACCAGGTGTGGTCTGTGAGTTGCTGTAGAAAGTTAGATGTGTCAGGTTGTTTTAATAAGTCGGTTTGTATCAAAGTGTGTAACCAAAATTATACTTGAACCTGGAAAAGATCTTGTGAAGGGGTTGTTTATATTGAAATAAAAATGAGTTGATTGTATTATAATTGTAGTTTGATATTATTAGTGATGTCAACTCCTGACCCCGGGATTGAGGCCATCACAGGTTGGTATTAGAGCTACAGGTTTGAGTCCCTAATTTAGGTTAGGAATAGAGTCGGAAAGGTGTAAAATTAGTGTATAGGGTGTGAACCAGCAACTCATATTTAGAGGAGCAAGTTTAAGAGTTTGGTCGAGGGTTTGAAGGCGTAACCTTATCATATTTTGAGGATCTTGGAATTGCCCTGATCTTTAGTGTGTCTCCCTGGTATATATGCTATTGGCAACGACCGCTAGATATTTCTAGTTATCCCTTTATCGAGAACGAGTCTGATCATATGAATTCAATTAGTAGGTTGCGATAGTAGTAAGCAGTTGTTACGAGTATTGGCTTGTGCTGTTAGCATTACACTGTTATTACTGTTGTTATTTTTATTGTTGTATTTGTTGCTAATTTTGTTAAGTTTAGCCACTCATTACCATCGGACCCCAACTAAATGAGGATGGGAATATTTTATTGTGACAACATTCTCTTGGCACATTAAAATATTTCTACCCAGGGGAAATTCTTTTAAACTAAAACTATTTGTTGTGTTTCTGGAGAATGTCGCCTAAGAAGAATATCCCGTTCAGTTCCTCTAGTAGAGCTTCTCAAGGGGGCCCAATTATAGGTGAGTTGCTAGATTTGCTGCGCCAACAGTCTAATCAAATGGTTCAGCAGCAAGAACAATTTCAGCAGCAGCAGCAGCAACAACAATTTATGCAACATGACCAACCACAACAGCAATTCATACAGTAACAGAAATAACAAATCCAACAGTTGCAGCTTCAGCAGCAACCTCAGCAAAGAGAGGTGAATCAAACTGTGAGTTTTAAATCTTTTCACTCGGTAAGGCCCCCAGAGTTTAAGGGCGAGTGATAAGTGGATTTTATATCTACTTGGAACGCTTCATTACAAGCTTAAGTTGGTGTTTTGGACTCAAGTTGTTGGTATTTTTGATGTGTTTTTGAGTTATTGTATTTCAGGCATCAATTAAATGAAGAAAGGAGCTTTTCAAGGAAATATGCTAAAAATAGATTAGAAATGGAAGCTTAGGCCATTTTTCAAGTTGTATAGAATCTCGTTAGCTTCGTGTGGGAAGTTGAATCGCCTAATTCTGACGAGTAGAACTTAAGATATGGCCAAAAGAAGAATCAACAAAAAAGTACAGAAGTCAGGCGCGGCCGCCACAGAAACCAGCTTGCCCGCGCTGACAATCTGCCAAAACAGCGCGGCCGCCCCGCCCCGATTATTGCCCCAGAATCCTTATTTTAGTAGAAATTGAAGGTATTAAGGGTCATGGTCATCCTGGAGCCTATATATATATCAAAAAAAAGACGTTTTAACAACAAGGAGACCTGGGAGAGCAATAAGAAGACCTAGAGAGCACGAGAAGGCTACGGAGAAGAAGACTTTTGTTTTCTTCGATTTAGGCGATACTTGGATACTTGTTTTCGATTTGTCTTTGAACCTTTGTACTCTTATATTGTTTATTATCATGCTTTCATTGGAACCCATGGTGATGATGAGTTTGATTATGAACTAATTGTTATCGTGGGGTTCTAACGGATTTACTTATGGATTTCTATATTTAATTTGTTTCAATATCTTGGTGTGTGGTGATTGATTGATATCCTAGTATTGGTTGTGCTTATTTTTCTTATGTGCATAGCTAAGATATAAGATAGCGTGTTAATCTCTATTGAAGCGACAGTGAATATAGAGGTTTATAACTTACCCTGCTAGCATAGGTTCATGTATAATTATTACGCATGATTCGTAGGTAATTTTGACCATCTTACTTGCCATATGTAATCACGATAGATAAATTGTTCATTAAACCTTTATGTTATCAAATTCTATAGACATATAGGGTCTCAACATAATTGGTGTCTATTCAGCTTCTACCTCTTTTGTGGATGTCTGGTAGTAGGGTATTCGTACAACGAAAGTTGGCGTTTACTAGTTTCATGTTATCTGATTAGTTGTCATCACCATCATATGCTAAGTTTTAGAACAATGCCTTTGAATAAAGTAGTAATGAAGTTAGAATTCCATGTTTGTCTCATATAGTTAAATCAATCACTTTTATTTATAGTTAATTGCATGTTAGTTTAATTTTTAGTTATAAACAATCTTAACTTGTTATTCTCTTAACATTAAGCGATAACCATACATTGTTGCATAGGTGCATAAATTGAACTTAACCTAAACCAGTCTCCGTGGGAACGAATCTGATTTATATTTTATACTACTTGTGAACGCGTATACTTGCGTGAATTTTAGCACGTGTTTTCACCCTAGCAAGTTTTTGGCGCCGTTGTCGGGAACTTGGTGTTAATTTTTAGTTTATGTGCTTGTCACCAGTGGTCGTTAAAGTTTACTGACTTGGACTCTTTTACTTCCACGGTTTACTTGTTGTGTTTCAGGTACTCATTAAAATGGGAGATTCAGCAGCACCAACGAAAGCATTGATGGATTTTTCTCAACCTAAGATCAATGACATTCAACCTAGCATTGTCAGGCCAGCGATCACAGCTAATACCTTTGAGATCAAGCCTGGAATAATTCAGATGGTACATATTTCAGTCCAGTTTGGGGGTTCTCTAACGGAAGATCCCAATACGCACATTAAGGATTTCATAGAGATCTGCGACACCTTCAGGTTCAATGGTGTATCTGAGGATGCGGTGAAACTGAGACTGTTCCCATTCTCTCTAAGGGACAAGGCTAAGAGCTGGTTACACTCTCTACCAGCTGGTTCAATTACTACTTGGGAAGATCTTGCTCAAAATTTTCTCACTAAATTCTCTCCTATGGCGAAGACCGCTGCAATCAAGAATGCTATTACTCAATTTGCGCAGCAATCGGGAGAAACTTTATGTGAAGCTTGGGAGCGCTACAAGGAGATTCTTAGGAAGTGTCCTCATCATGACATGCCTGATTGGATGATCATCAATTGCTTCTATAACGGTTTGGGAGCACAGTCCAAACCCATGCTCGATGCAGCATCAGGTGGAGCCTTATGGGCTAAGAGCTATTATGAAGCTTATGATCTAATTGAACTGATGGTTGCTAATGAATATCAGTATCCAACCTAGAGATTGCCACTGAGAAAGGTAGCAAGAATTCTTAAAGTGGATACAGCTACGGCTATCACTGCTCAACTAAAGGCGTTGTCTATGAAGATCGATTTGTTGGCTAACTATGGAGTTCATCAGAGGACGAGAGTTTGTGAGTTGTGTGCAGGTTCGTATGCGACGGAGCAATGCACTATATGTAGTGAATAAGCTCAGTTTGAGAGCAACTTTCCGAGATCGGAGCAACCAGTTTCACACACTTATCATCTTGACAACTGGAATCATCCTAACTTCAGCTGGAGTAACAATCCGAATGCGGTACAACAGCCTTATCAGTAGTTTGGATCCAAGCAATTTAATTCTCCTGGTTTTTAGCAACAATTTGCACCAAGACAATAACTCCAACTTCAACATCAAACTCATGGAGGTGGAGGTCTATCTTCAAATAAAAAATCTGAATTGGAGGAGTTGCGGCTTATGTGCAAAAACCATGCTCTTATATGCCAAATCCAGGTTGTTTCTATCAAGACTCTGGAGAACCAAATAGGGCAAATTGCTAATGCCTTATTGAATCGACCACCAGGAACGCTTCCTAGTGATACAGAAGCCAATCCAGGCAAGAGGGATGTTGAAGAACAGGTGAACGCCATCACCTTAAGGACTGGAAAGGTTGCAAGCCCCCAAATTCAGCAAGACGAAGAGCCTGAAAAATATCAAGTTTCAAAAAATGCAGTTGTGGATGAAAAAGTGGTGCAAAAGGATATCGAAGTGGAATCAAGGAAGAAAACTGTGGAACACACTCCTCCTGAGGGTAATACAGGGGAATAACAGGTCTATCCTCCACCTCCTTTTCCTAAGAGGCTGCATAAGCAGAAGTTGGATAAGCAATTTGCTAAGTTTCTGGAAGTGTTCAAGAAACTTCACATCAACATACCTTTCGCTGAAGCTCTAAAACAGATGCCTAGCTATGTACAGTTATATAAGGTATTCTCTCTCGAAAATTGAAGCTCAATGACTTAGAGACCGTTGCTCTAACGGTGGAATGCAGTGTTGTGCTGCAACAGAATTTGCCTCCGAAGCTTAAAGATCTTGGAAGCTTCACTATTCCTTGTAGCATTAGAAACTTGTCATTCGACAAGTGTTTATGTGATTTGGGAGCTAGCATCAATCTGATGCCCTTGTCTATCTTCAAGAAGCTTGGTCTACCTGATCTAAAGCCGACATACATGTCATTACAACTAGTTGATCGTTTCATCGCTTATCCACGAGGTATAGTGGAAGATATCTTGATCAAGGTGGATAAACTCATCTTCCCTGCTGACTTTGTAATTCTTGACTTTGAGGAGGATAAGAAGATTGCCATTATCTTAGGAAGACCATTCTTAGCTACAGGCCGAACTATGATCGATGTGCAAAAAGGAGAGCTTACGATGAAGGTTCATGATCAGAAGGTCACTTTTAATATGTTCAAGGCAATAAAGTTACCCACAACTAAAGAGCAGTGCTTTAAAGTAGAGCGGCTCGACTCTATCATGAATTCGGAGCATAAGCAAATGCCAAAGTCAGATACCTTAGAGAGATCCTTAATAGGGGAATCAGTTATTGAAGATGGAGAAGTTGCAGAGCAAATGCAGGTTTTGAGTGCACTTGCGTGGAAGAGGAAGTTGGATATGCCATTCGATTCTTTTGGGTTAGCAGAGCTGAAAATTTCTCAGGAGCGTTTTGAACCAACTATTAAAGAAGCTCTCACACTTCAGCTTAACCGACTGCCAGATCACTTGAGTTATTCATTCTTAGGTGCACCCCATGATAAGGGGTTGGGATATATTTTTGATGATGTAGAGAGTGGCTGGACGGATCTTACCGTGCCTACAGAGGGTTATTCTCATGTGAAACAGGTAGTTGATAGGACTGGTGTTGGTGATGAGCAGTACGGGAGAGTGACTAGGCATATGGAGGCCATGCACGACATTCACCGTCATTTTGCTACAAATTTGATACAGGCTTTGGGTACTATTTTCCGAGCCACTAGTGTCGAGGTTGATTGGCCATCTTTTCCTCCACCCGAGGAGGGTGATCTTTCCGATGACTAGGTATGCCTGAAATCCTTATTATTACCTTCAATAAGGACATTGAAAATTTTAATTTTGGGGGTGATAATATAAGGATTAGTTTGTGTGTGTCCATATAGTTCATATAGATTCAAGTTGCATATAGTTGTATTTCATTCGTAGTGTTGCTTGATTGATTATATAGGACATATTTGTTTATTTTTTTTTGTGATTTCATATAGTTGTATTTGGATGCAAATTTAGCATGATCCCTTAAGATGAACTATGCTATTTGATAATTTGATGTTGATTTGAGTGTGGTGATGACGAATAGAGGGTTGTTTAAGTCTTAATGAATTGATTTGCATGCCAGAAAAGAAAATTCACAAGTCTTATAGGATTGCTTTTGAGCTAGATCATGATCATCCTTGTTTATTTGTTGAGATTTAATCATTTGGTTATATTTAGAATTTGTGATATTCTCGTAATGACGTAAAAACACTGATTTTTTATCTGGAGAAAAACTTGGATTTCATTGCTAGTTGCGAATAAGGCTAGGCGTCAAATGGCTAGTAGCCGGCTCATATTTTTATGAGTAGTCTAGGGTTGAATGAGATGGAGCGAAACGCACTCATTCAGATATTATTGAAAAAAAATGAAAAAAAAGAAAAGGAAAAAGGTATGTGTTTATGCATAGTTGATCAAGATTGAGCTCTTTAATACTCGAGTTATTAAGTTCTAGGGGACTTTGTGGCTAGTGACCTAAGGCTTGTGATTATATGTTCAATAATAGCGTGAATCTTTGTATAGCTCTAGTAGAAATAAGATGTTCAGAGTCCTTATGCGTTTAACGTCTATTCTGTTTATAAACTTGTGATTGTTTTGATGAAAGATAAGTTATGGTTATTGATCTACTTTCGAGAGTATATCGGTTAAGCATCCACACACGCACCTTCTGGTTTGTGAGTTGATTTATGAGATTTATTTGAACTTTGTTTTGAGTTATTTCATTCTTAGAGGTGTTGGCATATTCATGTGGTTATGGTTATTCTGAGGGGATCGATTGCATTATCATTTAGTTGCATTCACGTAGTTGCATTCATGCATTATGTTTGTTTTGTAGTTTTGAGTATGTTTATGCTTGAGGACAATCATCGATTCAAGTTTGGGGGTGTGATAAGTGGATTTTATATTTATTTGGAATACTTCATTACAAGCTTAAGTTGGTGTTTTGGACTCAAGTTGTTGGTATTTTTTATGTGTTTTTAAGTTATGGCATTTCAGGCATCAGTTAAATGAAGAAAGGAGCTTTTCAAGAAAATATACTGAAAAGAGATCAGAATTGGAAGCCTAGGATACTCTTAAGTGGTATATGATCTCTTTAGCTTCGTGTGGGCAGTTGAATCTCCTAATTCTGACGAGTAGAACTCAAGATATGGCCAAAAGAAGAATCAGCGGAAAAGTACAGAAGTCAGGCGCGGCCGCCCCAGAAACCTGCGCCCACGATGACTTTCTGCCAAAACAGCGCGGCCTCCCTACCCCGATTTTTGCCCCAGAATCCTTATTTTAGTAGAAATTGAAGGTAAGGGTCCTGGTCATCCTGGAGCCTATATATATATCAATAAAAAGACGTTTTTAACAATAAGGAGACTTGGGAGAGCAATAAGAAGACCTAGAGAGCACGAGATGGCTATAGAGAAGAAGACTTTTGTTTTCTTTGATTTAGGCGATACTTGGATGCTTGTTCTCGATTTTTCTTTGAACCATAGTACTATTATATTGTTTATTATCATGCTTTCATTGGAACCCATGGTGATGATGAGTTCGATTATGAACTAATCGTTATCGTCGGGTTCTAACGGATTTACTTATGGATTTCTATAGTTATTTTGTTTTATATCTTGGTGTGTGGTGATTGATTGATATCCTAGTATTGGTTGTGCTTATTCATCTTTCTGCATAGCTAATGTAACAACCCAAATCCGGGGTAATGATTTGGTGTCACTAAACAATCTTTACATAAAACAAATGAATATTCAATTAATCCCTTAAATCCGGATCGTTTACAGGTTATGATATGAAACAAGAATCTAACCCTTCACAACTCACAATAACTAAAATACAAGTATAAATACCTTTGAACTAATGCTCGTGTCATATTCTTCTAACTTCTTCAACCTCTCGCAGCGGAGATTTCTCGAACTTCTGTTGTCTATCTAAGCTATTCATTTTTAGTCTCATCTGTATCTGGCAGAAATATGAATTGACAAAGCAAGAGTGAGCCAAAAAAGCCCAGCAAGTATATAATTTGAGTTTCAATCATTAATTTCAATGAAAACTTCCGGACAAAATCTTAAAACAATTTTAACAATTCTGTTTGTTTTGAGTGAGTGAATAAACGTTGGCTGTCATCAGCCTTTAACTAAAATCCAAAAATGACAAGTGATTCCCTGATTCATCTCCTGAGTCAGGGTTTTGTCCGGTTTTGGAATCATAAAACCATTCGAGAGAGAATGTCGTTAATGGCGATCAACAACAAATTAGACAGGACACTAGTTCGCATCTATATTCTGCTGATCAGTCAGAATGTTACCACCGGCATTTTGTGTAATATTATTTGTGGACTTGGTATAACATTAGAGCCGAATGTAAATATACTTAATGGTTGTACGTTTGTGTGAATGAAAATTTCTGTATTATAAATTTTCTTTATGTAGTATATGATTTTTCAAAGCAAAAGTTTATTTATTTCCTTTATTTTTGATTTATAAGGAATATTCTAAACCTTGGAGAAATTTTCTTTTAAAAGTTATTTTGTTCACAAATTTCAAAAGTGATTTTATAAAATATCTGAAAATCCAAGTTATTTTATGGTATAAATTTTATAATTTTTGAACTTGTATTTTATTTTATAAAAATAAACCTTTACAAATTTTAGTTGTAATAATTAGCAAATTACAAGGAAGCCCTTGCATGTAAACCACCTGTCTATACTCTTCAATGACAAAGAAGACATTTCTAAACCCACTAACTCATGATTTATTAGCTAAATTACCTCCTTGACCTTGCATGCAAGATAGCCTAACTCTAGCTAGAAGGTTACTCTTGTCATTACCCAAACCCACTCACATTATAGTCAAATCAAGACATAAAAACAAATCAAGGAAGTGATCACCACTCCACTTTCACTCCACCACTTCCCTCTCCTCTTCTTCTCCTCCTCCCTCTCGGCTTTCTCCCCTCCCTCTCGGTAATCTCCAAAACCGAAGCCCCCATCACCTCTTTCTTCATTTCTTCACTCAAATAATCATCCTATAATCAAGTAATCTTACTCCCTACATGTTGTTCATGTGTATCTCAAGAGTTTAGAGTAGAAAACTTATGTGTTGACTTTGCATGGTGATGTTTTTTGTTAAACTCAAAGTGAATATCCTTGATTCTTGTGAATTCAAGGCTTTCACCATGAGTTATAGTATCATAGGTCTGAGAATGGCTAAACATGAGTGTGTTGCACTTATGCAAATGTTGTTTTCACCCTAATCCATTCGGCCATGACTTGATAGGAGCCTAATGGATGGTGCTTTGGTTGCTTTGTTTCATTTTGTGTGTTTTTGTGATAATAACATGAAAATCTTAGTAAAATCTTTGTAAAAACCTTTGCATGCTAGGTGGTCATTTAGATATAATCCATGATAGGCTTGCATGTTGATTTATAATAAAAATTTATTTGGAAATCATGTTGTTTTGGTTTTAAAGACTCGAAGTCATGCATGCATGTAGATTTCTCTTGAATTTTGGAAGTTATTGATTATTCGAAGTGATATTTTGCTAGTAAACCTTAATTTTAGTTAAGTTAAGATATTAATTAAGAATTGTTCTCCTTAATATGTGATGTTATCTCGTTTATACTTATCAAAAGGGTTAAAGTTGTTGTCCTTGAAAACTTGATGACTTGTAATTTGTGTAATGTGATTTCCTTTGTTTTGCTATGTTACACCCTAGGTAAGCATGATCTCCCCTAAGCCTATTTTGAGTGTAAGGAAGTTAGTTCAGTAGATCACCATAGTTAAGTTATGGTATGGGTATTTTGGTTGTTGGTGGTTGGGTTTGTTAAGTGAGAACCTTGGAGAAAGGAGAGTCTTAGTTTCTGCAGAAAATCAGTCTGGTACCCTGAGGTTTAGAGTGAGTTTTGACCATGTCATTGTTGTGCACTTTGAGGCCCAAGACAGCAGAAGCTAGAATTAGGAGTATATAAAAGGTTTTAGGTGTTTGTTGGAGATTTACAAGTCGTTTGGTTAGGTGCACGAGTGGAATCACAAAATTTGTCCAACAGGGGACAGTTTTGTTGAAACATAGAAATAGGAAGTTTTGACCATGTCATGGGTAGGCCCTCATTAGGATCTGTTGGGCCTTACTTAGAGGGAGTGTCAGAGGAGTTTTTCCAACCATAGTTCATAGGATTTCAGTAAGAACCATGTGTCACAAGTTGGTTCAAGTCAGGGCGTTTTCTGCCCAGAAAAATAGGGGAACCATGGACTTTGAGCTTAGGCCCAAGGAGGCCCAAGCTAGACCCTTGAGCCACATCAAGTTTGGGAGATGCCTTATGGTCAGAAGAGTCTAGTGTAGAAGTTTTGGAGGTAAACTTGTAGTTTAAGAGTGTCTAATGCACTCAAGAAACCATGGATGTCATTCTGAAATTTACTCCAGTGAGCACTTTCACTTCCACATAGTTTTAGAGCACCTATGAGTGAGACCTGGGTTGACCACTATGGTTGCAAGATAGTATAAATCCATTAGAGTTAAAGGCCCAAGTGAGAGTCAATAGGTTTTGGATAGTTAAGTAAAGGCACATCGAGTTAGAAGGCCCAATTTGGAGACTTTGTCTAGTTTATCGATCAAGTGACTTAGTTGGGGATCGAGATCATCCAAGCCTAGTGTTGCATTATGATGTGTGTGATATTATTTGGTATTAAAATATGGTATGTGAGTATATGTGACTATGTGTACTATTATATTTATGAGGTGATTATAAATTTTGTGCATATAGGCCTAAGTGCCATTTGTGTTTAATTTCGGGTTGTAAATAGGTTGAGTTGGTGAGAGTATATTATAATGAGGTTATTATTAATTGTATAGGATCTCGAGACGAGGGTAAACTTTCCATAAAGGTCGAGTAAAGCTTCCAGTTGCTCCTACCATCCAGACCAGACCAGCCTTTTTCAAGGCAAGTGATTCAACCTGTTTTTCGTTTACACTGCAAATGTGTGATAATTAGTTCATATATATTGATGCGATTATCCTGAGTTATCTTGATATACTTGAACCAAACGATTCTTAAATCTATCTTTATATTATATAGAAATGCTATGAACCCTCAAGTACATATTGCAAGTAGATCAAAGGTCGTATCACGCTAGTATATCAAAGTACATATTCCTAAAATGCTGACATCTCACCCTGATGCTTGAACCCCAATAGAAACTATACCTTGATACCTAAAAGCCAGATATTCTTTAAAGTTGTTCTTAATTGATTGATAACCCTTTTTCTTGCCCTAAAGTTTGACAATCCTGATATACCTTGAGCTAAAGATCATTTTTTCATACCTTAACACCCCTAGTATTCATGAAGCTTATCTTCTTGATGTTCTAGTACTTGTACCTTGTCGAAAACCATTGCTTTAAGCCTAGTTTGGCATTACTCTTTCATAATATCCAATAGCCTTGCTAAATTTCCTTGTCAAAGTTCTTGTATATGGAAACCTTTCAATTACCCTAAAATAGTAAAGTCTAGTGGATCATGGCCCTGAGATTTGGTGACATATTTCCAGTGTTTCAAGTTGATCTATAATCCCTTGATAAAAATGTTTACTACTTAAGAGATTTTATCATAAATCGGCATCAGTTTTTGAAATAATTAAAATGTGGATTTTCAGTCCCAAAGGGGGATAAATGTTTTCTTTGAATAGTGGATCTGGACTGAGACGCGAGTCCTTTCCACACTTATATTGTAGGCTTAAAAGTTGCCTAGGGATCCCATTAATGTTTTAGAACCCAGCGAGGTTCGGGATTAGTTCGCGGCTGATCACCGGCTGTAATCCGTAGCGTCATAAAATGATTTTGTTTAAGTTATGATTTTATTAATATTGGTTACGTCTTCGCATTGTCATTCTTTTATATATATCTCGATTTATGCTTTGTACCGTATTATTTAGCACTTGTTGAGCATTTGGCTCACTCCTTGCTTTACCCTGATATTACAGCTAGCAGCTATGGTTAGATTCAAGCAGACAACACGTAAGACCTGTGACGCCGATGCGTATGTCCGAGCTCAGGTAGAATAAGAGATAGTTTTGTGTGAGGACTCGATAAAAAAAAATCAGTTGTAATAGATGGTAGTGTTGGGCTGTTCCAAACCTTAAACTATAAGATCTTGGATTCGGTCAAGTTTACTTTCTTTTAAATATTGTAAAAGTTATTTATTTTGTATGTTAAGTTGGGGGTGTGACAGGTTTTGGTATCAGAGCTACGGTTTAGAGTCCCTGGACAGCCCAAATAGGTTATTAATACTCCTCTAATTGGTTTGTCAACAAAGGGCGCATTCCTCATCATCCTCTGGGTCGGACGACACTATTGCTTTTTCCGTGTATGCTGAGTTGAGGCGCGAGTTTGACATGCTTCAGGGAAAGTATGACCGACTTATAGACCGACTGAAGAACGTGTACCCGGATAGCCGAAACTATGAAGGGAAGCCTAAGGAGCAGATGACTGCGAGACTTGAGACTTTGGTTCAGTATGTCAACACTAAGCTTGAGGAGATGCCATCGCACCGAGACTGCACCAGCCAGTATATCATCTAGATGGTGGCGGATGAGCTCTAGAGCATTTTGAAGACGCTTCGAGAGGAGAAGACTACCAAGCCCCATTCTGATGGAGTGGAGCCTTAGTTCTTTCCATTATCTACCTTCCATGTTGTTGTATTATTAGACTTCATAGAATTCCCAGTTGTTTCCTTTAAATAAGCATGTTATTCCTAGAATCAGACTTTGTCCTAATCCCGATGTATTGTGACCTTAAAATTTCAATTATTATGCACTATCGTTCCATTTGCTCTCAACTGTTATTTTACGCCTCTATATGCATCACCATATCTGTTCAATTTGAAACTTGACCTCATATGTAAATAAGAATGCCCTGCGATACCCTCGAATTATTTCATTATTCATACGTATTTTGATATAACTCTTATTTCAGGATCATGCCACCCAAAAAGAAGAACCCAACAACCACATCTACCACAGATCCAAATATTCTTCGATTACTGGAAACTTTGCAACAACAAACCGATGCTATAGCTCAACAACAACCAACTCTTCAACAACGATTTAAAAACCAAGATAACCGTGAACCACACCAACCACCTGATCCACCAGTACCACCTCGACAAGTTGTCACTTTCAAGGCTTTTCAGAATGTGAATCCACCTGCATTTCATGATACCACTGATTCATTAATAGCTAACACATGGATTAAGGAAATGGAAAGGGCATTTGAGTTGGAATAGTTAGGAGATGATCAGAAGACCCCATATGCTACTTACTTCTTGAAGGGCGAAGTCATCTATTGGTGGGAATCAGTAAAAGCTATGGAAGCAACTCAACAAGTTTCTTGGGAAAGATTTAAGAAGTTATTTATGGAAAAGTATTACCCTAAGTACATGCAGAATCAGATGGAGCTTAAATTTCTTGAGTTGAAGCAAGGGAATATGTCTATACTGGAGTATGAGAAGAAGTTCACCGAGTTGTCAAAGTTTGTGAGAAAATATACCAGCACTGAGGAGGAAAAAGAGAAGAGATTTCAACAAGGATTGGAGCCTTGGATCAGAGATAGAGTGGCTATGTTTGAGCTTGATACTTATGCGGGAGTAGTACAGAAAGCTGCTTTGATTGAGAACAATGGGATGCAGTCAAGAAAGAAAAGGGATAACAAAAAGAGAAATGTTCCATTTTGTGGAGAAAAGTCTGAAGCCGGAAATTCACAAGATCGGAATGTAAAGAGGATTGGATTCCATAAGGGCGGAAATTTTCAAAAGAAGGGAAATTTGGGCAAAAGACAAGAATCGAAGGGGAACAACCAGGCAAGCCAAGGACAAGTTGGAGAAAACAGATTCCAGAGACCGGAATGCAAGCATTGTGGAAGAAGGCACCCCGGAGTGTGTAATAAGCTGAGCATGACATGCTATAGGTGCAACCAGAAGGGACATTTGGTAAATGAGTGTAAGATGCCAAAGCCAGGAGTTACATGTTACAAGTGTGGAAAGACTGGACACATAGCTAGGGAGTGCAAGACAACCGGACCAGTCAAAGCTTTAATGAATGTGGCAAGTACCAGTGCAAGCGTGCCAGCTGAGGTATTGGCATTACCTCCACCACCTACAACAACTCCGCAAGCAACAGCAAAGACATTTAATTTGAAAATGAAGGACGCTGTTCAGAACTCTGAGGTGATAGCAGGTACACTTTTACTCAATAATGTCAATGCTAAAGTATTAATTGATTCGGGAGCAACAAGATCTTTCATATCAGAAACTTTTGTTGATAAACTTTAATGTGATAAAATGATTATGAGCGAGGTAGTAAATGTGGTAATTGCGAACCGAGAGAAGATTCCTGTGAATCAATTCTGTCCGAAGTGTAAAATTGATATTTCGGGGCATAAGTTTACAGCCGACTTGATACTCTTCAAGTTGGGAAAGTTCGATATAATTTTAGGTATGGATTGGTTAGGGAAGAATAATGCCCAGATTAATTGTAAGACCAAGAAAGTGTATTTAAAGATGAAGAGTGGAGAGAAGGTAGTATTTAAGGGACAGAGGCAAGAGCAACTATTTCTTACAATCGTTCAGGCTAAGAAGCTACTTAGAAAAGGTTGTGAGTCGTTCCTAGCTTATGTAGTGGATTCAGAAAAGGGCAATCCCAATATAGAAGATATCCCCGTAGTTAATGAGTTCCCAGATGTGTTTCCAGACGAACTACCAGGCTTACCACCAAATCGAAAAATGGAGTTCAAGATCAACCTTGCTCCGGGCACAGAACCAGTTTCAAAGGCCCCATATAGGATGGCACCAGCAGAAATGAAAGAGTTGGCGAGCTAGCTACAAGAATTGTTGGATAAAGGAGTGATTCGGCCAAGTACGTCACCATGGGGAGCACATGTTCTATTTGTAAAGAAGAAAGATGGAAGTATGCGGATATGTATAGATTATCGGGAGTTGAATAAGGTAATGATCAAGAACCGCTACCCGCTACCAAGAATAGATGACCTATTTGACCGGCTGAAAGGAGCAAAGTTCTTTTCGAAGATTGACTTGAGATTAGGATACCATCAATTAAGGATCAAGGAAGAAGATATTCCCAAGACAGCATTCAGGACCAGATACGGACATTATGAATTCTTAGAAATGTCATTTAGATTGACTAATGCCCCGGCCGCATTTATGGATCTGATGAATCGAGTATTTAAAAAGTATTTGGACAAGTTCGTAGTGGTATTCATTGATGACATCCTTATTTATTCAAAGTCGGAAGAAGAACATAAGCAGCATCCATGGATAGCATTGGAGATACTCCGGCAAGAGAAGTTGTATGCCAAGTTTTCTAAATGTGAGTTTTGGTTAAAGGAAGTTCAATTTTTGGGACACGTCATTGGAAATGAAGGAGTTAAAGTAGATCCGGCAAAGATTGAGGTGATTATGAGTTGGGAGAGGCCGAAGACACCTACGGAAGTGCGAAGTTTTCTACGATTGGCAGGGTATTATAAAAGGTTTGTCAAGGATTTTTCAAAAATCGCCACACCATTGACTAAGTTAACCAGGAAGAATCAGAAGTTCGAATGGAGTGTAGAATGTGAGGATAGCTTTCAAGAGTTGAAACAGAGATTGGTAACGGCTCCGGTGTTAGTACTACCAGATGACCAAGGAAACATTGTGATTTTCAGCGACGCTTCACATAAAGGATTGGGCTGTGTGCTAATGCAACACAATAAGGTGATCGCGTATGCGTCAAGACAGTTAAAACCGCATGAGTTGAAGTACCCGACGCATGACTTAGAACTAGCCGCCATAGTGTTCACACTTAAGATTTGGAGACATTACCTCTACGGAGAAAAGTGTGAAATCTACACGGATCACAAGAGTTTAATGTACATTTTCACTCAGAAGGAGCTCACTGTGAGGGAAAGGAGATGGTTGGAATTGATCAAGGACTACGATTGCTCGATAAATTATCATCTTGGAAAGGCGAATGTTGTAGCCGATGCTTTAAGTAGGAAGGAGAGATTGAATATGATGGTAACACCAAAGGAATTGTCTGAAGAGATTAAGAAATTTGGATTAGAACTTTGTGATTGTGGAATAGTTAAAGAAGTTTGTCGTGCAATGACTTTTCAGCCTACACTAGTGGAAAGGATAAGGAAATGTCAGGAAGAAGTAATGGAGAAAGAGAAGAATCAGCTAACTGGAGAAGAGATTGGCACTCAAAGGGATGAGCAAGGTATACTAAGGTTTTCCACAAGAATTTGGATTCCTCATGTACCTGAATTGAAGAATGAGATCCTATAAGAAGCCCACAATTCAAGATTTTCAATCCACCCGGGAAGCACCAAGATGTATCGGGACTTAAAGTAGAACTTTTGATGGCCAAATATGAAGTAAGACGTGGCATAATGGGTTGCAAAGTGTTATACTTTTCAGAAAGTGAAGGCAGAACATCAACGACCAAGCGGATTAATTCAGCCCCTAAAGATTCCAGAATGGAAATGGGAAAATATTGCTATGGACTTTATAGTGGGACTACCGCGAACAAAATCCGGACATGACGCTATATGGGTTATAGTTGATCGCCTTACAAAGTCGGCGCATTTCCTTCCAATTAATGAGAAGTCGTCATTGGACAAATTAGTTCATCTGTACGTGTGTGAAATCGTACTAAGGCATGGAGTACCCGTATCGATAGTTTCAGACAGAGATCCCCGATTTAACTTGAGATTCTGGAAGCAATTTCTAGAAAGTCTTGGCACGAAGTTGAACATGAGTACGACGTACCACCCGCAGACCGATGGTCAGAGCGAAAGGACAATTCAAACAATCGAAGACATGTTCCGCAGTTGTGCAATCGATTTTGCAAAAAGTTGGGATGACCACTTGCCATTGATAGAATTCTCTTACAACAACAGCTATCACTCCAGTATTGGCATGCCACCATACGAAGCTTTGTACGGATGAAAATGTAGATCGCCGACAAGTTGGAATGAAGTAGGAGAAGGAAGGATTCTAGGCTCAGAATTGGTACAACAGTTGCATGAAACAGTCAAGTTAATTCAGAAGAGGTTGCTTGCTGCTCAAGATAGACAGAGGAAGTATGCGGATCCAACACGTAAGGATGTTCGATTCCAAGTAGGTGAAGCCGTTTTGTTGAAGGTGTCACCAAGAAAAGGGTTGTCTAGATTTGGCAAGAAGGGGAAGTTAGCACCTAGATATATAGGTCCTTTTGAGATTTTGAATCAAGTGGGGAAGGTAGCCTACGAGTTAGCCTTACCACCTCCGTATCAACATGTGCATAATGTGTTCCATGTGTCGTTGCTTAATAAGTACAATCCTGACGCCAGCCATGTGATAGAATATGAACCTGTAGAAATTCAGGCAGACCTGTCATTTGTGGAGCAACCTGTCAAATTACTCGACTGGCAAGTAAAGAATCTTAGGAATAAGTCGGAAAAGTTAGTGAAAGTACTTTGGAGGAACCCCAAGGTCGAAGAATCAACTTGGGAGTTAGAGTCTGATATGCGTTCCCGGTATCCTCATCTGTTCTCTTAGATTCTGGGGACAGAATCCCTTAAGGGGGAGAGGATGTTACGACCGGCATTTTGTGTAATATTATTTGTGGACTTAGTATAATATTAGAGCCGAATGTAAATATACTTAATGGTTGTACGTTTGTGTGAATGAAAATTTCTGCATTATAAATTTTCTTAATGTAGTATATGATTTTTCAAAGCAAAAGTTTATTTATTTCCTTTATTTTTGATTTATAAGGAATATTCTAAACCTTGGAGAAATTTTCTTTTAAAAGTTATTTGGGTCACAAATTTCGAAAGTGATTTTATAAAATTTCTGAAAATCCAAGTTATTTTATGGTATAAATTGTATAATTTTTGAACTTGTATTTTATTTTATAAAAATAAATCTTTATAAATTTTAGTTGTAATAATTATCAAATTACAAGGAAGCCCTTGCATGCAAACCACCTTTCTATACTCTTCAAGGACAAAGAAGACATTTCCAAACCCACTAACTCATGATTTATTAGCTAAATTACCTCCTTGACCTTGCATGCAAGATAGCCTAACTCTAGCTAGAAGGTTACTCTTGTCATTACCGAAACCCACTCACATTATACTCAAATCAAGACATAAAAACAAATCAAGGAAGTGATCACCACTCCACTTTCACTCCACCACTTCCCTCTCCTCTTCTTCTCCTCCTCCCTCTCGGCTTTCTCCCCTCCCTCTCGGTAATCTTCAAAACCAAAGCCTCCATCCCCTTCTTTCTTCATTTCATCACTCAAATAATCATCCTATAAGCAAGTAATCTTACTCCCTACATGATGTTCATGTGTATCTCAAGAGTTTAGAGTAGAAAACTTATGTGGTGACTTTGCATGGTGATGCTTTTTGTTAAACTCAAAGTGAATATCCTTGATTCTTGTGAATTCAAGGCTTTCACCATGAGTTATAATATCATAGGGCTAAGAATGGCTAAACATGAGTGTGTTGCACTTATGCAAATGTTGTTTTCACCCTAATCCATTTGGCCATGACTTGATAGGAGCCGAATGGATGGTGCTTTGGTTGCTTTGTTTCATTTTGTGTGTTTTTGTGATAATAACATGAAAATCTTAGTAAAATCTTGGTAAAAACCTTTTCATGCTAGGTGGTCATTTAGATATAATTCATGATAGGATTGCATGTTGATTTATAATAAAACTTTATTTGGAAATCATGTTGTTTTGGTTGGAAAGACTCGAAGTCATGCATGCATGTAGATTTCTCTTGAATTTTGGAAGTTATTGATTATTCGAAGTGATATTTTGCTAGTAAACCTTAATTTTAGTTAAGATATTAATTAAGAATTGTTCTCCTTAAGAATCGTTTTTGACCATGTCATTATTGTGCACTTTGAGGCTCAAGATAGAAAAGCTAGCATTAGGAGTATATAAAAGGTTTTAGGTATTTGTTAGAGATTTACAAGTCGTTTGGTTAGGTGCACGAGTGAAATCACAAAATCTGTCCAGCAGGGGACAATTTTGTTGCAACATAGAAATAGGAAGTTTTGACCATGTCATGGGTAGGCACTCATTAGGCCCTGTTGGGCCTTAGTTAGAGGGAGTATCAGAGGAGTTTTTCCAACTATATTTCATAGGATTTGAGTTAGAACCATGTGTCACAAGTTAGTTCAAGTCAGGGCGTTTTCTGCCCAGAAAAACAGGGAACCATGGACTTTGAGTTTAGGCCCAAAGAGGCCCAAGCTAGACCCTTGAGCCACATCAAGTTTGGGATATGCCTTATGGTCAGAAGATTCTAGTGTAGAAGTTTTGGAGTTAAACTTGTAGTTTAAGAATGTCTAATGCACTCAAGAAACCATGGGTGTCATTCTAAAATTTACTCCAGTGAGCACTTTCACTTACCACATAGTTTTAGAGCACCTATGACTGAGACCTGGGTTGACCACTATGGTTGCAAGATAGTATAAAGCCATTAGAGTTAAAGGCCCAAGTGAGGGTCAATAGGTTTTGGATAGTTAAGTAAAGGCACATCGAGTTAGAAGGCCCAATTTGGAGACTTTGTCTAGTTTAGCGATCAAGTGACTTAGTTGGGGATCGAGATCATCTAAGCCTAGTGTTGCATTATGATGTGTGTGATATTATTTTGTATTAAAATATGGTAGGTGAGTATATGTGAATATGTGTACTATTATATTTATGAGGTGATTATAAATTTCATGCATATAGGCCTAAGTGCCATTTTTGTTTAATTTCGGGCTGTAAATAGGTTGAGTTGGTGAGAGTATATTATAATGAGGTTATTATTAATTGTGTAGGATCTCGAGATGAGGGTAAACTTGCCATAAAGGTCGAGTAAAGCTTCCAGTTGCTCCTACCAGCCAGACCAGACCAGCCTTTTTCAAGGCAAGTGATTCAACCTGTTTTTCGTTTACACTACAAATGTGTGATAATTAGTTCATATATATTGATGCGATTATCCTGAGTTATCTTGATATACTTGAACCAAACGATTCTTAAATCTATCTTTATATTATATAGAAATGCCATGAACCCTCAAGTACATATTGTAAGTAGATCAAAGGTCGTATCATGCTAGTATATCAAAGTACATATTCCTATAATATTGACATCTCACCCTGATGCTTGAACCCCAATAGAAACTGTACCTTGATACCTAAAAGCCAGATATTCTTTGAAGTTGTTCTTAATTGATTGATAACCCTTTTTCTTTCCCTAAAGTTCGACAAACCTGATATACCTTGAGCTAAAGATCATTTCTTCATACCTTAACACCCCTAGTATTCATGAAGCTTATCTTCTTGATGTTCTAGTACTTGTACCTTGTCAAAAACCATTGCTTTAAGCCTAGTTTGGCATTACTCTTTCATAATATCCAATAGCCTTGCTAAATTTCCTTCTCAAAGTTCTTGTATATGGAAACCTTTTAATTACCCTAAAATAGTAAAGTCTAGTGGATCATGGCCCTGAGATTTGGTGACATATTTCCAGTGTTTCAAGTTGATCTATAATCCCTTGATAAAAATGTTTACTACTTAAGAGATTTTATCATAAATCGGCATCAGTTTTTGAAATAATTAAAATATGGATTTTCAGTCCCAAAGGGGGATAAATGTTTTCTTTGAATAGTGGATCTGGACTGAGACGCGAGTCTTTTCCATACTTATATTGTAGGCTTAAAAGTTGCCTAGGGATCCCATTAATGTTTTAGAATCCAGCGAGGTTTGGGATTACTTCGCGGCTGATCACCGGCTGTAATCCGTAGCATCATAAAATGATTTTGTTTAAGTTATGATTTTGAAAATGTTTTGATTCAAGCAAATGATGCCATCACTCAAAGTTTTATCCCTTGTTAATATTGGTTACGTCTTCGCATTGTTAGTCTTTTATATATATCTCGATTTATGCTTTGTACCGTATTATTTAGCACTTGTTGAGCATTTGGCTCACTCCTTGCTTTACCCTGATATTACAGCTAACAGCTATGGTTAGATTCAAGCAGACAGCACGTAAGACCTGTGACGCCGATGCCTATGTCCGAGCTCAGGTAGAATAAGAGATAGTTTTGTGTGAGGACTCGATAAAAAAATTAGTTGTAATAGATGGTAGTGTTGGGCTGTTCCAAACCCTAAACTGTAAGATCTTGGATTCGGTCAAGTTTACATTCTTTTAAATATTGTAAAAGTTATTTATTTTGTATGTTAAGTTGGGGGTGTGACACAGAATATAATGTAGATCTATATCTCAATATATAGATCTAGTCGGGTCCCCAGGCACTACAGCCCATCTCGAGGCACCAGTCATCCTGGTCCTCAGGATTAAGTAAATCTCAATCCCCAAAATATCACTATCCAGCCCGTAGAGTGTTTTGATGTCAAATCATTTTGAATTCAAAACATCCCAATTCAGGGTTCACAAATAACCCGAAAGAATGGGTATTTTCTCAAGAGAGCAATCGAATTACAGGAACAAGAATAAAAGAACGTGCATAATCAGAGTAATTTCAGCGAAATGTAAAACATTTAACTATTCTGAACTTAGAATAGGAACGAATAAATATTTGCAGTAATTTAAAAGAAAATCAAGAATACTTGCAGTATTTAAAGAAAATTTAGGAATACTTGCAGTATTAAAAAAAATCAGGAAAACTTGCTTCAATAAACTTTAACCGCTAACGACTTTGGTTCGACTTTGATCATTTGTCTTTATCGTCAAACTACTATCCTATTCTGGATACGATCCCAACATTCAGACCCTTCAGTTGGAACTTCGTTGATCTCAACGTCTAATCACTAGATCGTTCCTAGTCCGATGTCAAATCTCGGGTCTTCCGTCTAAAACCTACAGGGTTGAAATACCCTAATTCAGATAACCTCTTAAGCTTAACATCAAATCGTTATCTTATTCTACCCATACGATTTTATCACTGAATTCGTATTTATATGTATTATCGAAATACACATAGCAATTATGGTTCACATCTTCGAAACTCGGTTCGGTATTTATTTTCAGATAATACGTATACTCGTCGTTTCGAAAAACAGGGTAATCGATTATTTATAAATTATCTTGTCTCAATCGCAGTCAAGTTCATATAATATAATTGTATATGGTTATTCGACATCTCCGATAATTATAGGTTACGTTCCCGTATTTTCAGAATTAATTTCCCAAAAATCGGGCAGCGTCTCCTTTGTTTATCGGCCTACCCGTCGAACATCCCGATGTCAAATCAATCACAACACAGCCAATCGCAATTCAAAAATCCAATCACTAACTTCAATTAACAACGTCACTTCACAAATTCCCCAATACTAATTAAATATAATTATTAATCGTTATCATCCATATTTTTATGTTTTAAACTGTATTTTACAATTTTTATTTGTATTTTGTGTTTTAAATCGTAGGACTCAGATCGTATCATCATAGTCCACCGTCGGCTCGCCGAAGCTCATTGCCGACGGAGATAAAATTTACGGGTTCCCGTTATATCGGGCATCCTACGTAAATTTCACCGATAATTATCAATTAAATCTCGCAACATCGTATAATTTATTTCACAAACCAATCAATTATTTCATTCGAGAATTTCAGTAAAAATATTCGAGTAATCCAATTAAACCATTCGAACAAACATAACCAAACGCAACAGATTTCGAACCACCGCCACCACACGCGCGTACATGCGCAAGGGGCCGAAAAACACAGAACCGACAACACAGGGGCAGCAAAACACGACCATACAGTAACTAACAATCATCGCCACCATCCTCACCGGAAAACGGTGAGAGGCAGCGATTATAAAGATGAGAACAGGAGCACCGTACCCAAACCCAACTGAGATACACACATACAAGCGTATATATATGTATGTAATCCAAGAACCAAACGAATTAAAACAGTAATCAAACACAGATGGCCGGAAAGGAACAGGACGGCCGACTTACCGGAAAAACAGAGCAACGGCGGTCGGAAACAACCGGAAAACCGAGAGAGAGAACTGGGAAAAGAGAGAAAGAAAGGAGAGGGGAAAGAGAGAGATCGAAGAGACTGAGAGAGATCGATTGAGGGAGAGAGGAGAGACCGATGTAACAGGGGAGGGGGTGGGAATAATTTAGGGGTAAAATTAGGTTTTATATCTATTTTTCCTTCTTTTGATTCCTTATTTTTATTTTCGCTGTTATTTCGTCTCGCTCCTGAATCGCGAATGTGTTATTACGCATCGCGTGCAAAATTCATCGAATATTTATATATAAAATAATTCTAAATAATGCTGAATATTTCTTAAAATCTCCAATTATTGAAAATTAATAAAAATATATTTTTAAAAACATTTTTAAATCGCACATCAGACCCGCATTTAATCATTTAACAAATACACATGTGGTTAAATAAAAGCCAGAAAATTTCCAAAGAATTTTAAAATTCTCGAAATATTTAAAAGTCAATAAAATAAAATTTTCATTATTTTTGAGATATTCAGGAATTAAATATTGATTTTACGATTAAATACAATTCAGAGAATCATTAAAAAAATAATCAACAAAATATTAATTTCTAAATTTTATGAACTTCTAAAAATAATAAGTAAAATTATAAAACAACAAAATAATTTTAAGATCAATTTTAGCATTTATGAGCATCAATATTTAATTAAAATCATTTTAAACAAATTAAATTCATACATCTCAATAATTAATTATAAAATTAATCCTTGCTTTGAACGAATTACACACAATTAATAATAAAGCAACACACGGCTGACAGAACTATCACATATTTTGTTTATTTAATAATTCGATAATTGCCTTTACATATTTGATCCGAGAATAGATTACTTAGCCGCTAAGTAACTGAAAAGACAATACGATTTTAATACCAAATTTGGATAATTCTCAAAACAGAGCCTCCTATAAAATACTTTATCCTAAAATAAGGTAATAATGTCTCACCTTTTGAGAATATGGATTTTTATCGGACTATAAAATGATTTGCATATCGAAAATTTCACACCGGGACTCATACAGGTCAAACCGTACCCCGGATGGAGAAAGTCAAAACATGAAAAGTGTTCAGAATTATCAGATTAGGTTAGGAAGGAGTTTTCGGAAGAGTTTCGGGTTGTAAAAACGCAAAAATGATTGAAGTGGGACGATTTCTGATTCTAAAAATTAAATTTATAATTATTTAAAATAATCATTATTAATTCTATAAATTCTTATAAAATCTTATGATAATCCAAAAATTACCGGAAAAATACCAGAATTATCTAGATTTAATTCTGGATAATTGGAAATTAAAATATCTCACTTTTATCATAAATAAACATCCAAATATTATTATCCATCATCAAATAATTCACCAAAATTCACATAAAAATCACATAATAATTATTTATTAAGAAAAATAATTACATAATATTTCCCAGACGTTATATCCGTCCCCCCTTAAAAGGATTATGTCCTCAGAATCATGCTAAAGAACAGACACTGATACACTTCGAGTATCTACTTAAAATTTCTCAGGACTCACTACTTTAATCACGTTTCAACGGTCTTCTACCGTCATCAGATTTATCAGTTGCTCATTCAACCCCTAACTCAATCTTTATTTCACATATTTGGAGCTAAATTACTCTTCATAGTTATACACACATAAATGCCTTATGGACTCGTTACACCTGTGACAACAAGACCAACTCATTCACAATCGTTCTATCTATCTTACTGTTTCAAAGGACTAACTTAATTTACACTAACCTTCTTTTCTTTCCAATTCTAATAGTTCATGTTCATGAAATTTCTATTTTCACTGACTGTTCTTCTCTACTTATCATGTCTCTTTCTGTTCGGTTAAATTGACCTATGATCGTTTCCAATCATATTCGAGAATCTTCAGTCGGTTTATTGCATTTTCTATTCGTCTACACCCGATGTCCTGAGCTCATGAAGTTTGATGCTTCGAAATGTTCTACATCTATTCAAAAGCTAGAAAGAAAATTTTGGCAATTGCGTTTACTCACCACTTGGTAGCATACTTCTATTTCTTTTCAATCACTAACAAGTAGATTCATCGAGCGAGAATCTGCTACTACCGGAAAGGAAATATTAATTTGGAATGGAATAAATCATAACTTTATTCAAAACCCGGTCTCCTGGTACTAATACTCATTTTGTTGTCATATCAAATTAGATATCAATATGAACTTTGATGCTCACAACATCCCATACTTAAGTCAACATCAATCATCTGCATTAATACCACCTTTGATATTCAACAACAAAGTAAGTATCAGTGTAACCCAGAAGACAGATCAAGACCTATTCTTCAATTTCTAATTTTCCAACTCTTTTAACCATTTCTCAATAATCTTAATGGTATCCACTCTTTTCTTTCTATTCAGAACATCTGTCCCTAAATGGACCTTTCCCGGTTGGTAGTCAACCAAGCAATCATAGCTCATTATCCATTATAACCAGAATTCATATCTTTGGAGATGAAATTACAGTTGCTATTTTTCAACTCTTCGCAAGCATATCTTCAGGCGTTCAACTTGGTCTTCCTTAGTCCTTGAATTAACGAGGATGTTATCAATAAATACAATCACACTATCCCACTACTCCTGGTACATTATGTTCACTTAATCTTCAATCTTATAATTTCTGATAACCGACGCATGACCTTATACTTTCATTCTCTTTTTTTTCCATGACCGCTTTTGTGCACAGCGCAAAATACACTTTATTTCATTATTCTTTCATTCCATATTTCTGAAGTTTTCCTTCACTTATTATTTTATCCGTATTGAGTTAGACGATACAGGGCTTTTGACACCAGCTTGACTCTGTGCAGTAACTGAAGAGAAATTCTTACCTCCTTCCCTGAGGTATCCTTGGTAAATCATTTGTTCGAACCTCCGGAACTTCACTTTAGTTTTAAAGAATTCCGACATGAGATTTATGGTAACATTTTTTTTTCTTTAGCAGTTTGCCATTAATACCTTTGTTTAATCATCCCTGTTACACACATTTTTGGAACGAATTCCTATCTCCAACTATCGATGTTTCACCTCATTCTCCTAATAGTTCTGGCACAACCAACGTTCCCAACTTGCATATTTTCTTGATTATTTTATAAAATTTCTTTGTCATCCTTTTGATTCCACTTCTTGTCTTGATTTGTTCTTCATTCCCAATATTCATTATCTTTTTTTTTCATACATAACGAATTTTTTTTTCTTAGTAATATTACTCTGTTTATTATTGGATAGGTCATTTCTGAAGTTCACACTGGAATGAAGGCTTTTATTTGTACTATTTAAATTCTTACTAACAGAGTTATCGAATTTCCTCGGTAGCTATTTTCTTAGCCTTTCTTGACGTATCACATATCGCGTGTTTGACTTCTCTTCATTGACCATTATCTCTTTTTCCTGAGTTCACATGCGAACTTCATCAATTTCCGTCTTTCATTGGGTGCTTGAATTTGCAAGCTTTCCATTATTCTACAGCAACTTCCATTCAATCGCTATTCAAAAGAAATGTACATTTAAATCTTTCATTAATTCGTCATTCGATATGGGTATACATCCAAGTCCTTCCTGGAACGCTATTGCAGATGATATAATCCCTTTTCTTTATCTTGAACCTTTAGTTCTTAAAAATATTCTTCTTACTAGTATGTACCAGTAACTCCATGTTCCTCTTATTCAACGAAAAGAGCGTATTCTTCTGGATCAAACCTTGCACCTGGTTGCAGTAACATCACGCTAATTGAACTAAGCCTTCAATTTATGTTAACGACATTACTTTTTCCAAATTTCTTATCGCTTTGATTTCGGATCTGGAAATCATTTTAGAGCTTGACTCAATCTAATTGGAATCGATTTCCATTTAACTAACCATTAGTTGGTAAAGTTGATCAGTTAAATCAAAGACCCATTATATAAAATCAGTTTGGTCATAACAACTTTCTCAAGAACCGAGATCGCAATTATTTGGAATACTGACGAGAATGACAATATACTTATTTGTCCTTAACTATTGGGTAATATCTGAAAATTTGGGCAGCACTTCCCCTACACCATTGACTACCAGTCGAACTCAAGCCGACACCATCACTCAACCACATCGTCCGTAATCATATTCGTCCACTCCCATCAGTCACATCCATCCAGTCAACACAATTCAGATTATATCATTTTTAATCAACATATGTATGATTAACTGGCATGATATATATCTTTTTAATTGGGAAATTGGGTCTTACACCAACAATGATTAATATAACCATACCCTTCTCAGTCCATTCAGAACATTACGAATTGTTATTAATGAACTTAAGGTTTTATTTTATGATTCTTTTAATTTATTTCTGACCATTATTGATCGGTTTATCTTTTAATAATTGGGCATGGTCTTCATTATTACCGTCACAATCTCATAGAAACTAAATCGTTAGATCATTATTTCTTGAAAAATTTCACAATCGAGTCACCATTGCTTCATCTCTACTTATGGCTTCGCATCGAACTGTCGTCACTGACCCGGGTATGAGCATTGAATTCACAATCACTTATTTACACAAGTTAGAGAATTTCACAATTTCTTGAAAAACACGTTCGAAGTTTGGTTACATTCAAGATTTCTCTCATCTTGAATCTTCACGACAAGTATCCTCCAGCGACGAAGGGATTTTTCATGTCGTAATTGCATGTTCGAGTCATTGTTCAGAATTTCCTTGATCTTTGATCATCGTCCCGATACCCGTTTGCTCCGTTTGAAGCACACAACCTTACTTCCTTATTTCGTAACCGATTTAATTATTACGGTTTACTAACGATTCATTTCTCATCAAAATCTTCCAATTCGAAATGCATCGCGTTAACGTAATCTACGGTACTGATGAGATCCTTGTAACACGAGTAATTTCCAGCTTTGATGTCTTTGCCACGACCGCGTTGTCGGTGTATCCATTCTTCCTTGCTCGTAAATGTCCACCATTTCTTGGCTTACAATCATATTTTCCTTTGACGTGTAATTCTACCTATCACCCGGGACTATTCCATTTCTTTTGTAATCGTCAAAGAACAGACTTTACGCAAGAGGAAAGTTTGTGAACATGATTTCGATTGAAAAATGGAATAAGGAATAACAATGCAATAACCAATTGAAAGAATTTGTAAATCAGAAAATTGAAGGAAGAAAAATGAGTGAAAATTTAGATGTGAATGAGACAACCACATTCGTACTCAAGATGGCCAGTCTTTCATACTATATGGCATACAACACATGATTATGTGGCATCCCACCCGACTCTTCATCATTTCGACAAAGCGTCATATCACCACACTGTTGTCTCAATCAAGGATTTGAGAAGAGAAACAATTCAGAAGTAATACAATAAATTTTCTTTTGTTTTCGCCTCATATAATTTATCATCGGAAGAAGCTCATACGTATTCAAAACTTGAGAAGAACATATGCTATCGTATTTGAAAAAGAATAACATTGTAGATCACCATTGGTCACCGTCCACACTCCATTTACGTATGCCTCAAGGGACCATTCGGATGAGATACTCACCGTTTAGGTCACGTTATAAACTTCAGAATGTCATCTGGAAATGCCTCCATGTCCAATATTGTAATGATTTGACCATAATTGCATCCTTGCGAAATTTATAACCACTGCTTTAGATTCCATTTATCTCCATAAAATAACCATCGATCACGCAACGCCTCAATTTCGTCGATAAAATATGATTCCTCTCCCACCATCTAGAAGATTCTGCCATCTCCTTCAATCATCCTCCGTCCATTCGATTCACGAATCTCGTTAAATTTTAACAATTTTATACATTGGATAAATAATACTTTATATGTTGATTCAATTATTGATTTTATTAAACAAAGTTTACTCTTGTCTTTCATGAAAAACTTTAAACTTTCTCCCTGCCAATGGGTCTACTTAGTCCCCCGAACTAACAACACTGCGTCCAATTCCATTCTTCTTTTTAGGTCATTTTATGTTTATAATAACAAGAACATAAATAGTAATTTGACAACCAGTTTGTAAAACTCATTTCATACAAAAATCTTCTGAAAGTTGATTAAGAAAATCTCATTCAAAATCTCATTTTTAAAGTTTTACAAGTCAAATATTTGGTCGTCATTACTATATAAGTTACTTGTTATTTTCCTGATTTACCAATGAAATGTCTAATTAAAAGAATGCCCAAATAAGGGTCTCTTCACTGTGGTACCTCTTCCCCTTTTCCTTGGATTCTGCTCGCACTTATTAGCCGACAAAACTCCATTCACCGTTATATGCCATTTTATTCCTAACTCGGACCCAACGCTGACGTCTGCTGTTGTCTTTCTTATTCTTGTCATCATCCTTGACATTATGCTTACAACCACGCACGCAATTTGATGTTTTGTCTGTAGAGAGGGTCGCATCTTCTTGCAAATCTTACATATACCTAGTAAGTTAAATATCATTCCTCGCGCAGCTCCCGATAAGTGATAAGAATCTTCTCGCAACGGTGGTGCCTTCGAAACGCGCAACGTTATTTCTTCATCAGCTTCCATCAACTGGTTTCCTTCGACGTGGAACTCGTCCTAATACCTAATTCTAAGTTAGATCATACCAAAATTCACCTAGCATTACTTTCACAAGTTCTCACAAGAATCAATCGCATTTTTCTCAAAACCGCATAAACAGTTGGGTAACATACCCAATCTCCGTCGATCAGTCGATCCCTCATTATTGTATGATCTGAGAACTCACTATACCTATAATGTTGTGATATTCGCCTTACACTTTCTCAATTATCCTATCTTAGCAACTCCAGATCGGATCTACTAACCCTAATTTGCACTCAATTCAACTTAACCTGAGTATGCCTAGGGTTTTTTCCTATCCTGTATGACCTATCATTCCTATCTTACTCTCACCTATTCTTATTTCAGTGACCAATAACCTGCAGCTCTGATGCCAACTTGTAACAACCCAAATTTGAGGTAAAGATTTGGTGTCACTAAACAATCTTTACATAAAACAAATGAATATTCAATTAACCCCTTGAATCCGGATCGTTTACAGGTTATGGTATGAAACAAGAATCTAACCCTTCACAACTCACAATAACTAAAATACAAGAATAAATACCTTTGAACTAATGCTCGTGTCATATTCTTCTAACTTCTTCAACCTCTCGCAGCGGAGATTTTTCGAACTTCTGTTGCCTATCTAAGCTATTCATTTTTATCCTCATCTGTATCTGGCAGAAATAAGAATTGACAAAGCAAGAGTGAGCCAAAAATGCCCAACAAGTATATAATTTGAGTTTCAATCATTAATTTCAACGAAAACTTCCGGACAAAATCTTAAAACAATTTTAACAATTCTATTTGTTTTGAGTGAGTGAGTGAATAAATGTTGGCTGTCATCAGCCTTTAACTAAAATCCAAAAATGACAAGCGATTCCCTGATTCATCTCTTGAGTCAGGGTTTCGTCCGGTTTTGGAATCATAAAACCATTCGAGAGAGAATGCCGTTAATGGCGATCAACAACAAATTAGACTGGACACTAGTTCGCATCTATATTCTGCTAATCAGTCAAATGCAGATCTATATCTCAATATATAGATCTAGTCGGGTCCCCAGACACTACAGCCCATCTCGAGGCACCAGTCATCCTGGTCCTCAGGATTAAGTAAAACTCAATCCTCAAAATATCACTATCCAGCCCGTAGAGTGTTTTGATGTCAAATCATTTTGAATTCAAAAATCCCAATTCAGGGTTCGCAAATAACCCGAAAGAATGGGTATTTTTTCAAGAGAGCAATCGAATTACAGGAACAAGAATAAAAGAACGTGCATAATCAGAGTAATTTCAGCGAAATGTAAAACATTTAACTATTCTGAACATAGAATAGGAACGAATAAATATTTGCAGTATTTTAAAAGAAAATCAAGAATACTTGCAGTATTTAAAGAAAATTTAGGATTACTTACAGTATTAAAAAAATCAGGAATACTTGCCTCAATAAACTTTAACCGCTATCGACTTTGGTTCGACTTTGATCGTTTGGCTTTATAGTCAAACTACTATCCTATTCTGGATACGATCCCAACATTCAGACCCTTCGGTTGGAACTTCGTTGATCTCGACGTCTAATCACTAGATCGTTCCTAGTTCGATGTCAAATCTCGGGTCTTTCGTCTAAAACCTACAGGGTTGAAATACCCTAATTCAGATAACCACTTAAGCTTAACATCAAATCGTTATCTTATTCTACCCATACGATTTTATCACCGAATTTGTATTTATATGTATTATCGAAATACACATAGCAATTATGGTTCACATCTTCGAAACTTGGTTCGGTATTTATTTTCAGAAAATACGTATACTCGTCGTTTCGAAAAACAGGGTAATCGATTATTTATAAATTATCTTGTCTCAATCGCAGTCAAGTTCATATAATATAATTGTATATGGTTATTCGATATCTCCGATAATTATAGGTTACGTTCCTGTATTTTCGGAATTAATTTCCCGAAAATCTGGCAGCGTCTCCTTTGTTTATCGGCCTACCCGTCGAACATCCCGATGTCAAATCAATCACAACACAACCAATCGCAATTCAAAAATCCAATCACCAACTTCAATTAACAACGTCACTTCACAAATTCCCCAATACTAATTAAATATAATTATTAATCGTTATCATCCATATTTTTATGTTTTAAACCGTATTTTACAATTTTTATTCGTATTTTGTGTTTTTAATCGTAGGACTCAGATCATATCATCATAGTCCACCGTCGGCTCGCCGAGGCTCATTGCCGACAGCGATAAAATTTACGGGTTCCCGTTATATCGGGCATCCTACGTAAATTTTACTGATAATTATCAATTAAATCTCGCAACATCGTATAATTTATTTCACAAACCAATCAATTATTTCATTCGAGAATTTCAGTAAAAATATTCGAGTAATCCAATTAAACCAATCGAACAAACATAACCAAACGCAACAGATTTCGAACCACCGCCACCACACGCGCGTACACGCGCAAGGGGCCGAAAAACACAGAACCGACAATACAGGGGCAGCAAAACACGACCATACAGTAACTAACAGTCATCGCCACCATCCTCACCGGAAAACGGTGAGGGGCAGCGATTATAAAGATGAAAACAGGAGCACCGTACCCAAACCCAACTGAGATACACACATACAAGCGTATATATATGTATGTAATCCAAGAACCAAACTAATTAAAATAGTAATCAAACACAGATGGCCGGAAAGGAACAGGACGACCCGCTTACCGGAAAAACAGAGCAACGACGGCCGGAAATAACCGGAAAACCGAGAGACAGAACTGGGAAAAGAGAGAAAGAAGGGAGAGGGGAAAGAGAGAGATCGAAGAGACTGAGAGAGATCGATTAAGGGAGAGAGGAGAGACCATTGTAACAGGGGAGGGGGTGGGAATAATTTAGGGGTAAAATTAGGTTTTATATCTATTTTTCCTTCTTTTGCTTCGTTATTTTTATTTTCGTTGTTATTTCGTCCCGCTCCTGAATCAGGAATGTGTTATTACGCATCACGTGCAAAATTCATCGAATATCTATGTATAAAATAATTCTAAATAATGCTGAATATTTCTTAAAATCTTCAATTATTGAAAATTAATAAAATTTTATTTTTAAAACATTTTTAAATCGCACATCAGACCCGCATTCAATCATTTAACTAATACACATGTGGTTAAATAAAAGCCAGAAAATTTCCAAAGAATTTTAAAATTCTCAAAATATTTAAAAGGAAATAAAATAAAATTTTCATTATTTTTGAGATATTCTGGAATTAAATATTGATTTTACGATTAAATGCAATTCAGAGAATCATTAAAAAAATAATCAACAAAATATTAATTTCTAAATTTTATAAACTTCTAAAAATAATAAGTAAAATTATAAAACAACAAAATAATTTTAAGATCAATTTTAGCATTTATGAGCATCAATATTTAATTGAAATCATTTTAAACAAATTAAATTCATACAGCTCAATAATTAATTATAAAATTAATCCTTGTTTTGAATGAATTACACATAATTAATAATAAAGCAACACACGGCTGACAGAACTATCACATATTTTATTTATTTAATAATTCGATAATTGCCTTTACATATTGGATCCGAGAATAGATTACTTAGCCGCTAAATAACTGAAAAGACGATACTATTCTAATACCAAATTTGGATAATTCTCAAAACAGAGCCTCCTATAAAATACTTTATACCAAAATAAGGTAATAATGTCTCACCTTTTGAGAATATGGATTTTTATCGGACTATATAATGATTTGCATATCGAAAATTTCACACCGGGACCCATACAGGTCAAATCGTACCCCGGATCAAGAAAGTCGAAACATGAAAAGTGTTCAAAATTATCAGATTGGGTTAGGAAGGAGTTTTCGGAAGAGTTTCGGGTTGTAAAAATGCAAAAACGATTGAAGTGGGACGATTTCTGATTCTAAAAATTAATTTTATAATTATGTAAAATAATCATTATTAATTCTATAAATTCTTATAAACTCATATGATAATCCAAAAATTACCGAAAAAATACCAGAATTATCTAGATTTAATTCTGGATAATTGGAAATTAAAATATCTCACTTTTATCAGAAATAAACATCCAAATATTATTATCCATCATCAAATAATTCACCAAAATTCACATAAAAATCACATAATAATTATTTATTGAGAAAAATAATTACATAATATTTCCCAGATGTTACATCTAACATATAAGATAGCGTGTTAATCTCTATTGAAGCGATAGTGAATATAGAGGTTTAGAACTTGTCGTGCTGGCATAGGTTCATGTATAATCGTTATGCATGATTCGTAGATAATTTTAACCATCTTACTTGCCCTATGTAATCACGATAGATAACTTGTTCATTAAACCTTTATGTTGTCAAATTCTATAGATATATAGGGTCTCAACATAATTGGTGTCCATTCAGCTTCTATCTCTTTTGTGGATGTCTGGTAATAGGGTATTCGTACAACGAAAGTTGGCGTTTACTAGTTTCATGTTATCTTATTAGTTGGCATCACCATTGTATGCTAAGGTTAAGAACAATGACTCTGAATGAAGTAGTAATGAAGTTGGAATCCCATGTTTGTCGCATATAAGTAATTCAACCTCAATTCTCTTAATTAATGATATTTAGTATAATCTCTTAGTTTAATCAAAACCCAATTTGTTATTTGTCTTAGTATTGAGCGATAACCATATATTGTTGCATAGGTGCATAAATTGAACTTAACCTAAATGAGTCTCTGTGGGAACGAATCTGATTTATATCTTATACTACTTGCGAACGCGTATACTTGCGTGAATTTTAGCTCGTGTTTTCTCCCTAACAGGGAGGTGGACCCAGTTGCTGCTAGAATTTGGCTAAAGGAAATGGAGAAAGCCTTTACCATCATGTAAGTAAGTGATAATCTAAAATCAGACTATGCGAGTTATTTTCTGAAGGGTGAAGCAAATTATTGGTGGGAGTCCACTCGTGCCTTGGAAGGAGAAGGTCCTGTTTCTTGGACCAGGTTTACAGAATTGTTTCTGGAAATGTATTTTCCGGATTGTTTGTAAAGTTAGTTGGAGGTTGATTTTTTGGAATTGAAGTAGGATGAAAAGAGTGTGGCAGAATATGAGGCCAAGTTTACGGAATTGGCCCGATTGGTACCTGTGTATGTGAGTACTGAAGCTTAGAAAGCGAAGAGGTTCCAGCAGGGATTGAAGCCAGAAATCCGTAGTGGGGTTTTAGCCTTGCAGCTTAGGACATATCCCTCTGTAGTTCAGGACGCTCTATTATTTGAAAGTGATCAGAAGTTGACCGCCATGGAAAAGGGTGATAAGAAGATAAAGTCTGAAGGTACCACTGATGAGACGAATCCAGGAGGATCCAGTCAAAGGTTTCAGAAGTGATTGGGCCAAAATAGGAATAAAAGATTTAAAAGACGGAATTTCTCTCAGGATAGGCCTACTACTACTTCAGTTGCATCCACTCTGACCCAGTCAGCCAATTCAGCGGTAGATTGTAAGTTATGTGGCAAGAAACATAGTGGTCCGTGCAGAAAGGATGTTCAGTGTTTCAAATGTCATCAAAAGGGTCATTATGCATCAGAGTGCAACTCAGAGAAACCAAAAGTTACTTGCTATAATTGTGGTAAGATCGGACATCTTGCTAGAAATTGTAGGACAACTACTCAAGGTGCTGCATCTCAAGGACCGGCATCCACCACAGCTAAGGCTAGAACTTTCAAGATGACCAAGAGACCCAATGCTCAGGATTCGGATGTGGTTGCAGGTACACTTTCTCTCAATTATGTACTTGTTAAAGTTTTATTTGATTCAGGATCATTTAATCCTTTTATATCAAAGGATTGTGTGAATAAAATGGACTTAATGTTAGAAGACTTGGCTGGACCTTTGACTATAGAAGTAGCTAATCAAGATATAATTTCAGTGATTCAGTTTTGCCCTAGATGTCAATTGGAAATCCACGGGAATTCTTTTTCGGCTGACCTAATACCCTTCGAGCTAGGAGAGTTTGACGTGATTTTAGGAATGGATTGGTTGTCCCAATATAAGGCAAATATTGACTGTAAGAAGAAGAAGATTGTGATGTTTACCGAGGATAATGTTAAGGTAAATTATCAAGGACAAATGCAAGAAAATAAATTTCTCTCGATATTAAAAGCAAAGAAATTGTTAAGACAAGGATGCGAGGCTTACCTAGCACATGTAGTAGACATTGAGTAAGAGGTACCTAATTTGGACGAGATTCCAATAGTAAGAGAATTTCCAGATGTTTTTCCAGATGAATTACCAAGATTGCCACCAGATCGTGAGATCGAGTTTTCTATTGATTTAGTTCCCGAAGCAGAACCAGTTTCAAATGTTCCCTATCGAATGGCCCCAGTAGAAATGAAAGAGCTAGCTAAACAACTTCAGGAATTATTGGATAAAGGTGTGATTAGGCCAAGTGTATCTCCGTTGGGGTGCACCAGTGCTATTCGTAAAAAAGAAGGATGGGATTATGAGGTTGTGTATTGATTATCGAGAATTGAATAAGTTGACCATTAAGAATAAGTATCCCCTACCAAGGATAGATTACTTATTTGACCAGCTTAAAGGAGCGTGTTGTTTCTTGAAGATTGACTTGAGATTGGGCTACCATCAGTTGAAGATTAAGCCTGAAGATATACCGAAGACTGCATTCAGAACCAGATATGGACATTACGAGTTCCTGGTGATGTCATTTGGATTGACCAATGCCCCAGCTGCTTTCATGGATCTAATGAACCGGGTGTACAAGGAGTACTTGGATAAGTTTGTGATTGTATTTATTGATGACATCCTCATCTATTTGAAGACTAGAGAGGATCATGCAGAACATCTGAGGATTGCCCTGCAAAGGCTAAGAGAGAAGCAGTTGTACGCCAAGTTTTCAAAGTGTGAATTTGGTTGGATGAAGTCCAATTCTTGGGTCATGTAGTAGGAAAGGATGGCATTAAGGTGGATCCTGTAAAGATTGAGGCTGTATCCAAGTGGGAACAACCAAAGACCCCGACGGAAGGTAGAAGTTTTCTTGGATTGGCAGGTTATTACCGAAGATTTGTAAAGGACTTTGCTAAGATTGTGACTCCATGGACCAAGCTGACCAGGAAGAATAAGAAGTTTATCTGGACAGAGAAATATAAGGAAAGTTTCCAAGAATTGAAGAAGAGATTAGTAACAGCTCCAATGCTAGCATTGCCAAATGAGATGGGAAATTTTGTAATCTACAGTGATGCTTCTTTGAAAGGTTTGGGTTGTGTGTTCATGCAACATGATAAAGTTATTTCTTACGGCTCCAGATAGTTAAAACCCCATGAGCAAAAGTATCCAGTGCATGACTTAGAATTAGCAGCAATAGTGTTCGCGTTGAAGTTGTGGAGACATTACTTGTATGAAGAAAAATGTGAGATCTTTACAGATCATAAAAGCTTAAAGTATATATTCACCCAGAAGGATCTAAACATGAGATAACGGAGATTGTTCCATTAACTACCACCCAGGCAAATCCAATGTAGTGGCAGATGCTCTAAGTAGGAAGGAAAGATTGAATGAGATCAAGATTGCTGAGGAATTAGCTAAAGAATTGGAAAAGTTGGAAATCAAAGTTCGAATGCTAGAAGGTAATAAGGAGCAATTGTATGAGACTACTTTTTAGCCAGAGTTGATGGATAGAATCAAGAAGTGTCAGGTCAAAATAATGGATCAAGGACTAGATAGTTTGACTGGAGAAGAATTTGTACTCAAAAGGACAGTAAAGGTATGTTTAGGTTATCTTCGAGAATATGGATTCCCAATGTGATTGAACTGAAGAATGAGATTTTGCGGGAAGCTCATAACTCTAGGTTCTCTATCCACCCTGGGAGTACCAAGATGTATCAGGATTTGAAGCAGAACTTTTGGTGGCCAGGAATGAAAAAGGAAATAGCAGATTGGGTTAGTAAATGTCACACTTGCCAAACAGTAAAAGCAGAACATCAAAGATCAAGTGAATTGTTACAACCTTTGGAAATTCCACAGTGGAAATGGGAAGAAATTACGATGAATTTTGTAGTAGGACTACCAAAGTCGAAGTCAAACCATGATGCTATTTGGGTAATTATTGATGGATTGATGAAGTCTGCACACTTCCTCCCGATCAATGAAAAGTATTCTTTGGATAAACTAGTCAAGCTGTATTTAGATGAAATTATGACCAAGTATGGTGTTCCTGTATCAAATATATTAGACCGAGATCCAAGGTTTAACTCGAGATTTTGGACCAAATTCCAAGAATATTTAGGGACTAAACTAAAAATGAGTACCGCCTACCATCTCCAGACAGATGGCCAGAGTGAAAGGATGATTTAGACAATTGATGATATGTTAAGGGTTTGTACATTGGACTTTAAAGGAAACTGGGATGATCACCTGCCATTAATTGAGTTCTCCTAGAATAACAGCTAGCATGCTAGTATAGGAATGCCACCCTACGAAGCTTTGTATAGACGTAAATGTAGGTCCCCACTTTATTTGGATAAAGTAGGAGAAAAGAAGTTGTTAGGTCCTGAATTGGTTCAACAAACCGAGGACGCAATTGTATTGATTCGAAAAAGGTTAGAAGTAGCTCAAGATAGACAGAAAAAGAACGCATACCTACATCGAAAGGACATGGATATGGAAATAGGATCGTTGGTATTGTTGAAAGTGTTTCCCTGGAAAGGATTAGTTAGGTTTGAACATAAAGGCAAACTGAGTCCTTGATATATCGGTCCATTTGAAATATTGAGGAAAGTAGGTAAAGTTGCCTATAAGTTGGCATTTCCACCACAGTTGCAGCATATCCATAACGTGTTCCATGTATATATATTAAAGCGTTATATCTCTGATTCGAATCAAGTCATTGAATATGAACCAATAGAGCTTCAGCCAGATTTGTCATACGTGGAACGACCGATCCAGATCCCAGATCGTAAAGAACTAGTCCTTAGAAATAAGTCTATTCCCATAGTTAAAGTACTTTGGAGAAATCCTCGAGTAGAAGAATCTACTTGGGAATTAGTGTGACGACCTCAACCCGGGGTCAGAAGTTGACGTCACCAATAACAATAATAATAAACATAATATAATCCAAATCATTAATTATACATAACCACGACCCCTTTACCAAGACCTTTTCCAAGTTTAAGTATGACTTAGGTTACTTAACTAACACAACTCAAATTACCTTACACAATCCTAACCACTAATTTAATGCAGCAACTCACCAGACCTCATCTGGTCTGAACACAACTACCTCAGAGGAGCCTGACATGGAAGGAACTGGAACTTTGCCCTGACTACTGCGCAAGAATCTCCTAGGCATCTGCAATACATATAAGATATTCTGCAAGGGTGAGCAATTGCTTGCTCAGCAGCACCACTATATGAATAACAAGTAAAATAATTTAAAGTAAAGCAGTTATAGGAACAGAATTCATAACTTGCCATAAACATGTAAAACATGTATAAACTGGATATCAAAACTACCATGCTCTGTAAAACAAAATCAACTATCGTGTGCTGTGCATAAATACCAGAGTTTAATTTTAGCATGTTATTTTCATTTTCAAACCTTCTGTTCCATTACAGGAACCATTAAACCATTTGTCCCGTTACGGGGACCCAAAACCATTTGTTCCGTTACTGGAACCACAAAATCATCTGTCCCGTTACGGGGACCACCAAACTATTCATTCCGTAATGGGAACCATTAAACCAAAATCAGAGATAAAAGTGGATGAATTCTAGGGACAACTGATCAATCTATCCCACCACAAGCTTTGTTCCGGAACTCGGAGATGCTAGGTCTCTGTCATGCTGGACTAAGCGGCTTACCCGTGCGCGCATCCGACTTAGCCTCTTACGCAACCATGTTGGGCCGTTACCTAATAATGGGCCTCTTACACCACTGACCATCCAATATCTGATTCATTTTTATCCAGTTTCCAAAATCATTTACACTTATCTCTTTTCAAACAATTACAACACACATTCTAAAAATCCCTTTTTAATTTTAATCACAATCTAGAGATAGGCATTTTTAGAAGTTACTTTTTCCCCAAAACATCGTTTAATAAAACATATTTAAATACAGGGAATACGTAACTTAAAACATTCTGTTCCAGTATATAATTTAAATCAACACTATTCATATATACTGAACTGTAAAAGAGTAGTTCAGGGGTACTTGCCTTGCAGAGCTTTACAACTAATACCGATTGACCTTGGACTGACTTGGACGCTCGGCTTTATCGCCTTATTATCAGACTATCCTGGATCTGACTTCAATGTTCAGGTCCTTCGCTTGGAACCTCGCTACGCTTGTCGACTGATCACTAGGTTATCTTTATTTCGATATTAATTCATGAGTCCTTCGATTAGAACCTACAGAGTCGAGATACCCTATATTAGACGACCAGGTATGCTTGACATATCCTCGCTAAACCATTTACCCGATGATAACGATTCCCGACTCGTACTTATTCACATTATAATAACACACACAACAATCAGGGTTCACGTTCTTAGAAATCGGTTTGGTGTTTGTTTTCAGAAAATACGCATACTCGTCACTTACGAAATTAGAGTTATTACTTTGGCAAAACAGCTCAATACTACATACAATCCAGTTCTGTACAGAATATATGTGTTAGGTCACACACACATTGTAGAGGGGGTGAATACAGTGTAAAGTACAATCAAATCGAACTTTAATAACTCAAGTAACAGAAAACAAACTTTATTGAAACAATAAACTCTGTTACAGTATGGAACTGTTACCTCTCAGTGATGAACAAATATCACGAGAGCTGCTAGGGTTACAATTAATAATATTTTCGATAATGATAACACTTATAGTGTAAACCCTATGTCTGTGTTTATATACTACACAGTTACAAGATAATTGCTAATTGATATGGAATATAATTTTGCTTCCTAAAATATATCAATCAGATATCTTTTCTTCCAAGTATTCTATTCTTCATAGAATTCCTTCTTCATGCATATCTCTTCTTATGTTTATCTCGATCTTCTTTCCTTTAATCAGCTGATGTCCTTATCTGAACGTCCTTCAGTACTTAAGTTCTGATATCCATCTTCTGATGATTATCTCCTGATAATATAAGTATTAATATCCTTAAGTCCTGACTTCCAGTAAATACTGATTTATCCTTTTAAGTAAGATCTGAAAAATAAACATAAATCATATTAGCCATGACATTATCAAATATATCTAACAATCTCTCCCAACTTGTAAATTAGCATAATATACAAGTTTAACAGATATTTGATGATGTCAAAAACATTAAGTACAAATGCATGAGAATTAGACTAGATAACTACAACTTACAGTCCTTAAAGCTTTACCAATCTTTAACTTCTGATAACAGCTAAAGTCTGTACAAATATCAGAATTTAATCAGTTGTAGATCTTGACTTGGCTTTATCTTCTGATCTCTCTAATGTCAGGAGTTGTTCTGAGATAGTTCTTCAACAAACATCTCTCAGCATATCTAAGTTCATTAATAATCCTCCTTTTAGCATCTTTAAGCTCTGCAGTATCTTCACCAATTTGAAAGATTGTAGCCCTGAGATCATTAATCTTAGCTTTTCTTATATCCTGATCCAGTCTGATCAAATAAGCTTTATCAGACTCAAGATTGAATTCAACAGCCCTGTAACCCATAAAGGTAGTTATAATCTTAGCAGTGTTGGGCTTCATTTCAACTATATCACCCTTGTGATCTCTGTACTTTGGAACATATGTGCTGTCAGACCTAACAGAATAAAGCCTTTTCTGTCTCTGAATCTGATCCTTCAAATAGTTTACAGCACTTCCTGTCAATCTGTCATTCACTTGAAGTAAGAATAGTACATGCTCCAAATCTTCAAAATACTTCAATGGAATGGCATTTTGCCTTATATGATAAACCCTACCATCTGTCATGAAGTACAACAAGATGTATTCTTTCAAGTAGGTATGGTAAACCATTTGTACAGATTCCAGTTGATTCAATCTCTCAGGAGTTGCTCCAATACCTGGTTCAATCAAGGAAGTTGGATCATTAGTAGTGTTCTGTATTCTTCTTTCATCAGCACTTTCCAATCCAGTTTTATCTCTTGCTTCCTTTCCAGTAACGACTCTTGCTTCAAAACCACTTACAGCAGTCTTCAAAGGTTGAGTCTGTTTTGCTTTAGTGAATCCTGGTAGGAGTTTCTTTGATTTATCTTCTGATATCAAGTTAACTTGAGCTATGTCAGAGGTTACTTGCTTCTTAGAAATATCAGAACTTACTGTCTCTTGATTTTGAACAACTTGAGCCATGTCAGAGGTTGTCTTAAAAACTTTTCTTGAAGTCAGAGCAAGATCATCCTTTTCATCAGTGATTTCTTCATTCACAAGAGGCACATAAACCTTGATAGGTTCACCAACTTTTTCTTTACCCATGGATCTTGGATCTATCTGCGGTTGTGATTTAGCCAATGTTGCTTCAGTATTTGTCCTTTCTTTTATCACAATGCCTTTGAGTTTTGGAAGTGTCTTTTTACCAGAAGCTTCAGATTTAGATGTGACTTTTTCTGATTTAAGTCTGGCTTCTTCTTCCATTAAACTCTCCAAGTCCATTCCTGGATTTTCCTGAAGAAATAACTATCTTGACATTTCTTCATCAAGATCTAAAAGTTCATCAGAACTTATCCTTTTACCAGTAGCAGAACTAATTCTTTTTCCAGTATCAGAACTTGTCTTGTGACTTGTGATTTCAACTTTTCTTGATGAGAAAGCTCTACCTTGACTATGACCTCTACCCATTCCAGAGTTTCCTTGGTCATCCCTTTCATCATCCTTCCCCTTCAGTGTCTTATCAGTCTTGCATTTGGACTTAATTACTTTCTCCCCCTTTTTGGCATCAGCAGGTAAAAGAAGAGAGACAAGCAATTCCACTGAGGCATGGATTTGATCAAGTTGAGATTGCTGAGAAGATTGATTTTTCGGAATATCATCAATCTGAGCTTGTTGTTTCTCTTGAGTCTTCTCAATATAAGCAAGTCTGTCAAAGGTAGGTTGGAAGAACTTTTTCTTATCAATTTTCTAAATTTGTTCCTGTTTGATAAATTCTTCCTGAATCTTGTGTAGCTCTGCATGAGTAGTTGAATGGAGACCTTGTAGATGTTTAGTACTCAATGCAGTGACTCTAAGCTGTGTTTTGAAATCATCAATATTTAACATCTCATCAGCTTTTGTCAAGTGCTCAGCCAGATTCTTTGCAGATGGAACACAAGTAATTGAGTTCCATTCCCTAGTCCACTCCTGACCAGCAGGAGTTTCACTCCAAGGCACTGGTGCTTCTCTAGTAACAAACTTCTTAAGAAGTTCAGATTTAAGAGATGTTTGTTGAGGGGCATGTCCTGAAGGACCTGCTTCATCAGCATCTGCAGTTAGAGCAGCATCACCAGTATCTCCAGCATTTGCAGCATCAGAACTTACAGAATCAGTATCTTTTGATAAAATAACAGTATGAGTAGCAATGGAGGCTTCAGCAACATCCTCTAATTGCTGATCTGGTTCCAAGTTCTGATCAACAACCATATCTTGATGCTCACCTATATTCTGATCATCAGCATCTAGATGCAGAGAAGGTGTAGTAGATAATTCTGGAGTTTGAATAGCATCAGTAACAGGTGTAGTTGATGGATTAGTTGATGTTGGAGCTTCTAAGTAAAGTACTTCAGGCACAACCAAGTTCTAGATATCAATATCAGCACTTGTGCCTGGGTCAACAGGAGATACAGACTTTTGAACAGGAGACACAGATGGTGTGTTGGCCTTTTCAGTAATAGCTTCCTGAGTTGGAGTTGATGGAGAAGTAGTGACTTTAGCAGATTCCTTTTCTTGTGAGATCAAAGATTCCTGATCTCCTTCCTTAGCTGTTGCTTCTTCATCATCTGAAACTGGCCTTTTTTCCCTCTATTTCTTGTATCTCTTTGAAGATATGGATTCCTTGGGAGTTTCATCAACAATCATTCTTCTAAGTCTTTTGAGAAGCTTAGATCCCCCAATTCCAGAATCCTTCTAAGAAGTCACTTTCTCAGCTTCTTTGACAACAGGTTCTGATGTAGAAACCTGTTCCTCACTGTCAGATTCATCTCTCAAAACAATCCTCCTTCTCTTCTGAGGTGTTTGAGGAACAGTCTTTGTCCTCTTAGGCTTGGAAGATGAAGGCTTCACAGTAGGTGCTAAGGATGAGGGTTGAGCTGTCTGTGAAGTGGAGAGATATGATTTGAGATATGTTCTGAGGGATGGTTGAGTAGTATGAGTGGTATGTTCTGTTGGTTGCTGTGGTGTTTGAGATGTGGTGGTAGGTTGGATATCAGGATAAACAGATCTATAGGTGTTAGGATCAGCATTTACCAAGATCTGTTTTACAGACTGAGGAATCTGTAAAGGTCTAACCACTATTTTCTTAAGATCAGCATTTACCAAATCATTAAAGGCTCGTTTTGCAATTTTGAAAGGTGGAGTTAAGTCAGTGGTAGGTTGGGGTTCATCAGCACAACAAAAAATATATATAAGCTGACAAAATCTAGCAAAGTAAACAACATTCCTATCTTCCGTCATCCTATCCCCAATAAAACCTATCACAGCATTTGCAAAATCGAAATGAGTTTGGTTAATGAGTGCATACCCGATGTGCTGACTCATTATAGGGATTGCATCAAAATTTGAACACTTATTCCCAAAAGCTTTAGTGATGCAGTCGAAGAAGAAGCTCCATTCCCTCCTGATATGAGCCCGTTTCAACTGCCCAAGCTTTTCCAAACTTTGCTCATACCCCAAACTAGCCATTAATTCTTTAAGAGCTGATTCCTCCGGGGTTGAAAAAGTACATCCTTCTGGTAAATATAGAGCCTTTCGAAATGTACCAGGAGTTACCACATGTGTAGAATCATCCACTTCGAAAACAATACTGGGAGTACCATGTGTACCACCATTATCAAAGTGCCCAGTCCGCCAAAACCTCAGAACTTGTTGGCCGGAAAAGACTGAAGGTTGGGTCAATGCATACCCGATTTCACTGTGTGCAAGAAGATCTTGCACAAAATGCAACTCAGATGGAGCTTCAGCATGATCGAGAATTGCAGCATAGTTGTTTGGAACAAATTTAGCTCCATCAATGATCAAATCCTTAGGTGCCATGAGAAAAATCGAGATTTAAGAGTGCCTGTTAGGTGTTTAATAAAATGTCTAAATGAAAAACCAACGTCAGGAGTAGAAAGAGAGTAAAAGTAAATAGAGAGATAAAGTGTAAAAGTGAATAAAAGATTAGAAAATCCTCTCTCTGTCTTACTTATACTTTAAAAAAAATGCAACCGTTGGACACCTGTCAGACATGCAGTAATAATGAATAGTTAATGGGCACGGGAAAACAGTAATCATTACTTACCAACTTGCAGTTTTTCAAGGAAAAACCGTTCCACTTACCTAGTAATTCCATTAATCAAGGTAAATCAGTTTTAATTCAAAATTGAAACTGTTTCCACTTATTCAATTATTTTTCACTGCAACACCAATATTCTGAAGAAAAAATTCGAGTGAGAATGACCAAAATAAATCAAGGGAACAAGTACTGATAACATAAAATCAGAACTTAATTTAAATTTAAATTGTAATGGTCATCAGAATATGAATATTTATCAGGATTTATCAATGCATTTTAGAACATCTCAGAGACAAGAACTTGCAAAAAAAGAAATTTCATTAATATATTAAAAGAATACATACATGAAATTTAAATTACATCAGAACTTTTACAAGATTGTCCTAAGCTTCTCAACCTAACATCAACAGCCTTAGTCCTAGCTCAAGAAGCAGGGCAAGGCTGACGATGAAGAAAAACAGGAAGAAGAAAATAAATCATTTCTTCTTCCTATTCTCGACAAACAGAATAGCAAGTCGGATGATTCGCTCTTGCTGGCGGAGAGCTTCCAGCCTTTCCTCCTCCAATCGCTCAAGATGGCGATGGTAATCCATGTAGAAGAACAGGAGGTGGGTGAGTACCTCCTGGGGAACTGAGTCCCATATCTCATCAGGAATGATAGTGACGTGCCATTCCTGCTGCCAGGCTTCACAGCTCAGCTCCATGTTGAATGTTTCATAGTTCGAAAACATATTGTAATTGACCATGGTGTTTTTGATATAAAGAAAATGAAGATGAGTTTGTGATAAAAGAGTTGATGTGAAGGCTGATGTGAAGTGGTTGTTTATATAGGCAAAAGAATGCCAGGAGATGCAAGGGAATTTAATGCTGATACGTAGAATTAATTCTACCTCATCTCCCTAGACTGGGAAGACGAAAAACAGTCATTGGAAGTGTAAGTCAGGGTTAATGCGCACAAGTAACAAGTAAAAATTACTGTACGTGTACGTGAACCACTATCCTTAGTAAGTCCTCGCACAAATTCTGATTTAGATTCTTCAGAACTTAATCATCAGAACATGCAATCAGAACTTGTCCTCAGAATTTGTGCAATGTGACACAGAAACTGTTCATCTTAAAATAACATGGATCACCACAGTTATTTTCATCATTCATATGGAGTGTTTAGTGTGTGCATTAAGCTAATTATCAGACAAAGAGTAAAGTCTGATTCACTTCAGTACATCTTAGAAATAAGGCATAACTAAAACTTTACTAAAAACCTGTCATTATTCTGAAACCTACTTTTGAATGAGTTCATGCTTGAGTCCACCTCGACTATTTTATGCTAATTTTGTGCATCTTTTTAAATTTCATTCAACAGTGGCTTCTCAGTGTAAGTGAGTCACGACTGCTTATCAGAATTTATGTTATTATCAGAGTATTTCTCCAGTAATCATAGACTGTGAAAAGTCACCAAGAAAATATTTTGCTTTTCTGATGCATATTTACTTAATACCAGCAATGCACTTGGGTCGTTCCTTCCATATTTTTACTCTAGATCTCAAAGGGGTACCTGGATTTTAATCCTTGAATCTTTTCTTTTTCTTTTGATAAGAGAGGTTTATCAGCACTTAGTACATTCAACAGATTTACTAGCGTCAGAACTTAACAGATGAGAAGCATTATTCTAGTTTGTGACTTAGTAATAAGATAGACAAAGTAAACTCAACTAAGCTCAATATCAGAATTTGCTTGTGTCAAATAGATTTCCACAGAAATAATTACTTCTAACATGGGATCCCTAGTTTATTTAAGACTACTACGTCAGCATCTAGCATAGGTATCCTCATAGGATTGAATAGTTATATAAACAAATATATCATTTTCAGAGTTTAGATACTTATATCAGACAACAGTCAGTAATTAAGCAAATTTTCAATTAAGCACAGAATACACAAAGAGAGTAATTTCTGTAAATACTGATCATAAAGTCTGATGCATTAGAACAAAACTAAGCAAATTTAGAGAAAGAACCTGAAACCATTCCAAGTTCATTTACCAATCTTGTAAAAGTAGCTTCACACAGTGGTTTTGTGAAGATATCTGCTAGTTGTTGATCTGTTGGAACAAAGTGCAATTCCACTGTACCTTCATCCACATGTTCCCTTATGAAGTGGTACCTAATGTTGATGTGCTTTGACATTGAGTGTTGAACTGGATTACCTGTCATAGCAATAGCACTTTGATTATCACAGTAGATAGGGATTTTGAAATATGTTAACCCATAATCCAGTAACTGATTCTTCATCCAAAGAATCTGTGCACAACAGCTTCCTACAGCAATCTACTCTGCTTCTGCAGTTGATGTGGAAATTGACTTTTGTTTCTTGCTAAACCAAGAAACCAATCTTCCTCCAAGAAATTGGCAGCTTCCACTTGTGCTTTTCCTGTCAATTTTGCAACCTGCAAAATCTGCATCTGAGTAACCTATTAGTTTAAAATCTGATTCTCTGGAATACCACAATCCCAGATCAGCTGTTCCCTTAAGATACTTATATATTCTTTTCACAGCTGTTAAGTGAGGTTCTCTTGGATCTACTTGAAATCTTGCACAAAGACAGGTAGCATACATGATATCAGGTCTACTAGCAGTTAGATAGAGTAAAGAGCCAATCATACCTCTGTAATCAGTAATATCTACTGATTTACCAGTATCCTTGTCCATTTTGGTTGTAGTGGCCATGGGAGTGGATGCACTTGAATAATCTTGCATTCCAAATTTCTTCAGCAAGTTTCTGGTGTACTTAGTTTGAAAAATAAAAGTGCCTTCTTCATTCTGCTTGACTTGAAGGCCCAGAAAATAGCTAAGTTCCCCCATCATACTCATCTGATATCTTGACTGCATCAGTTTGGCAAACTTTTTGCAAAGTCTGTCATTTGTAGATCCAAAAATGATATCATCAACATAAATCTGCACCAGAAGTAAGTCCTTTCCATGGTTGAGGTAGAACAGTGTTTTATCTGTAGTTTCTCTGTTAAATCCACTTTCAAGAAGAAACTGAGATAAAGTCTCATACCATGCTCTAGGAGCTTGTTTAAGTCCATAAAGTGCTTTATCAAGCCTGTAGACATAATTTGGATATTTGGAATCTATAAAGCCTGGAGGTTGTTCAACATATACTTCTTCCTCCAATTCTCCATTGAGAAAAGCACTTTTCACATCCATTTGAAAGACATTAAACTTTTTGTGAGCAACATAAGCCAAAAATATCCTTATGTCTTCCAATCTAGCAACTGGTGCAAATGTTTCATCATAATCAATTCCCCCCTGTTGAGAATATCCTTTTGCAACCAGCCTTGCCTTATTCCTTGTAATTATGCCATCACTATCAGTTTTGTTTCTGAATACCCACTTTGTACCAACAACAGATCTATTCTTTGGTCTTGGCACTAGGGTCCAGACTTTGTTTCTTTCAAATTCATTTAACTCTTCCTGCATTGCTTGCACCCAATCAGCATCTTGAAGAGCTTCTTCCACTTTCTTTGGCTCAGTCTGAGAAAGAAAAGAACTGTAAAGACATTCATTTGAAGTACATGTTCTAGTTCTGACACCTGCATCAGGATTTCCAATTATCAAATCAGGTGTATGTGATTTAGTCCACTTCCTTGCAGATGGAAGGTTTTCTCTAGAACTGGATGCTCCCCCATGATCCATGCTGTCTTCATTTTCATTTTCTTATGCTCCCCCTGAAACTATGCTCTCTGAGTTAGATTCTTCAGAATTTAGATTTTCAAAACTATCAGAACTTGGCTTATCAAAACTTGACGAATCAGAACTTGAAGAGCCAGATGTATGTTCTGATGTTTCTTGAGATGTGGTAAGATCTTGAGTATGCTCCCTCTGCATAGGTGCATCTTCCTTTGGTGTAGTCACCACAGTTTCAATAACATCAGAGTTTAATCCATCAGAGTTTGCAGTATCAGGACATAGATTGTCAGGATTATCAGTATCAGAATTTGAGTCTTCATTTTCAAATCTCAGCTGATCATGATCAATAAAATCTTCAAGTCCAGTAATCTTCTTGTCATCAAAAGAGACATTGATAGATTCCATGACTACTCTTGTTCTCAAGTTATAAACTCTGAAGGCTTTTGTGGAAAGTGGATATCCAACAAAGATTCCTTCATCAGCTTTTAGATCAAATTTGGATAGCTGTTCAGAATGAGTCTTAAGAACAAATTACTTGCATCCAAATACATGAAAATACTTCAGATTTGGCTTCTTTTTCTTCACCATCTCATATGGTGTCTTTCCTTGCTTGTTAATGAGTGTTGCATTTTGAGTAAAACAAGCAGTCTGTACAGCTTCAGCCCAAAAATAGGTTGGAAGCTTTGCTTCTTCAAGCATTGTACGTACAGCTTCAATGAGAGTTCTATTCTTCCTTTCAACAACCCTATTTTGCTGTGGAGTTCCAGGAGCAGAGTATTCCTGCTTAATTCCATGGTTTTTGCAGAACTCTTCCATTATCAAATTCTTGAACTCAGTACCATTATCACTCCTTATTGTCTTCATAGAATCTTTGACCAATTTATCCAGTTGTTTGACATGATCAATCAAGATGGATGCAATTTCACTTTTTGTGTGCAAGAAATACACCCATGTGTATCTGGTGAACTCATCCACTATGACCATAGCATATTTCTTCTTTGCAATAGACATGACATTTACTGGACCAAATAGATCAACATGTAGAAGGTGATAAGGCTCAAGAATTGATGATTCAGTCTTGCTCTTGAATGGAGATTTTCTTTGTTTGGCCTTCTCACAAGAATCACAAAGGCCATCAGGAGCAAATACTGACTTTGGCAGTCCTCTCACAAGATCTTTCTTGACCAACTCATTTATATTGTTGAAATTTAAATGAGAGAGTTTCTTGTGCCAATTCCAGCTTTCTTCAATTGATGCTCTACTCATCAGACAGATTGCAGAACCATCAGTACTTGTTGAAAGTTTAGCTTCATAAATGTTACCACGCCTGTATCCTTTCAGAACAACTTTGCCTTTAGATTTACTCACAACTTCACAGTGTTCTTCAAAGAAATCAACATGATAACCTCTGTCACATATTTGACCTATACTCAGCAGATTGTGTTTAATTCCTGAGACCAGAGCTACTTCTTTAATGACGACATTCCCAAGAGCTACTTCCCAATGTTTTTCCAATGTTGCCATCTCTATAAGAAACACTTGGGCCAGCTTTCTCCACAAAGTCTGATAGCAGGGCTTTATTTCCAGTCATATGTCCTGAACATCCACTGTCCAGAACTAAGATATTTTTCCTGTTGCCCTGCAATCACAAAGACCACTAATGATTAGTTTTAAGGACCCAGACTTGCTTGGATCCCATGGCCTTATCAAGTTTGTTAACATTTGCAGCGGATTTAGCATCAGAGTTTATGTTAACATTTTTCTTATCAGAACTTACACTATCAGACTTTGAATCAGAATTTACACTAGAAGGAACAATGGAAACTTTCTTTAAAGAAGGTTTTAAAGACGTATAAATGGAATGCCATAAACTACCACAATGAAAACAAGGATTTTATGGCTTATATCTAACAGACTGACTTTTAACTCCTGACTTTGAAGGTAAGGAGTTTATGTTCTTATTCTTCCTGCAAAAAGAGGCCAGATGGTTAGAACTTCCACAGTTATGACACATTTTCCTAGGAGCTTTAGGAACAGGCTTATTATCATTGCTTTTATTCACACCTTCCTTTCCATTCCTATTTTTCCTAGGTGATTTTACCTTGTTTGCGTTTTTAACATCTTTCAGCTTATGCTTAAGCTGTTTCTTAGTCATTAAACCTATGTTTACTTCAGCTGTCTTTTCCTGTTTAAGTTTGTCAGAAGTTAATCCCTCTTTAACTTCTGATTTCTCATTATCAGACTTTACAGTTACAAACTTAATAGGTTTTAACTTTGGTTTTTTCTTAACAACAGGCTTAATTTCTACAGTTCCTTTATCATTCTTATCCTCTCCATAACCTAAGCCCTCTTTCCAATTTTTACTACTTAGCAAATTTTGAGTTGTTCTGCCAGAGTTAGTCCAAGTCCTGATAATCTCTCTTTCCTTTTCTAACTTAGTTTTTAGAGATTCATTCATTTTTAGCACTTCATCCCTAACACAAAAAACATCATCTCTATCCTTCTGAGTTTGATGGAACATAACTAACTCTTTTTCTAAGAAATCATTTCTTTTCTTAAAGCAAGATTTTCAGAAGTTAATCTTTCACATGTTAAAGTTTGATCTCTATAACTAACAAACATGGTTTTAAGATATCTTCTCAACTCATTAATATCATCAGTATGAAAAGCATAAGTAGTCTGAGGTACCTTTGATTCAGCAGCGTCAGAACTGCTTTCAGCACTTGCTTTATCAACATTTGCCATCAAAACATAATTCTCCTCACTTTCAGAGTCTGAGGTGTCTGTCCAGCTTTTCTTCTTTGTGACAAGAGCCTTGCCTTTGTCACCCTTCACTTTCTTGTAATCAGGAGATATGTGGCCTTTCTCGCCACAGTTATAGCATTTGACATTGGTATAATCTCCTCTATCAGACTTTCCTCCTCTGCCCTCAGATCTTCTGAAATTCTTCTTATCAGAACTTGTGCCTTTCCTGGAAAACTTCTTTCCCTTCCTGAACTTCCTATATGCAATATTTGTGATTTCTTTCACCATAAGAGCACACAGCTTCATCATCTCCTCATCAGCATCAGTCTCAGGCAAGCTTTCAGAATCTGAGTCATCATCACTTTCAGAACTTGATGACTCAGTATCAGACTTTATGAAAAAAGCTTTACCCTTGTCTTTCCTTGAGGTAGCTGCCTTGGGGGATTCTTCTTCAGCCTTAAGAGCAACTGTCCTTGACTTTTCTCCTTTCCTCTTGCTTCTTTGTTCCATCTCAAGTTCATGAGTCTTGAGCATTCCATAAATTTCATCAAGAGTTGTTTCATCAAGATTATAGTTGTCTCTTATTGTTGTAGCCTTCAAATCCCAGCATTCAGGAAGAGCTAACAGGAATTTAAGGTTTGAATCTTCAAGATCATACTCCTTATTAACCAGTGACAAATCATTCAAGAGTTTGACAAATCTATCATATAAATCAGTCAATGACTCACTAGCCTTTGAGTCAAAGTGTTCATACTCTTGAGTGAGTATTGTCTTCCTGTTCTTTTTAATTGTATCAGTTCCCTGACACCTTGTTTCCAGAGCACCCCATATCTCCTTTGCAGTCTTGCAGTTAATTACCCTGTTTGACATTATATTATCAATGGCACTATGCAGTAAGTGTCGTACCTTAGCATCCTTAGCAATTGATGGGATATCTTCAGCAGTATAATCACTCTTCTCCTTTGGTACAATCTTTGCTGCTTCACCTGCAACTGCAACAACGAGCTTGGTTGGTTTGTGAGGTCCTTCCTTGATTCTATCAAGATATTTTGGATCTGTGGCTTCCAGAAACATGGTCATCCTCACCTTCCATATGGCATATTCAGATGGTCTCAGTATGGGAACTCTGATGGTCTCATACCGACTTTGAATTTGTGTCTTTGGAGGTTCTTCAATTTTGGTAGGCTTAGTTGGAGTTTCTGTGTCAGACATGATTGTGTTTGGATCTTAAACTGTTTGTGCATTGACAGATTGGCTCTGATACCACTTGTTAGGTCACACACACACTGTAGAGGGGGTGAATACAGTGTCAAGTACAATCAAATCAAACTTTAATAACTCAAATAACAGAAAACAAACTTTATTGAAACAATAAACTCTGTTACAGTATGGAATTGTTACCTCTCAGTGATGAACAAATATCACGAGATCTGCTAGGGTTACAATTAATAATATTTTCGATAATGATAACACTTATAGTGTAAACCCTATGTCTGTGTTTATATACTACACATTTACAAGATAATTGCTAATTGATATGGAATATAATTCTGCTTCCTAAAATATATCAATCAGATATCTTTTCTTCCAAGTATTCTATTCTTCATAGAATTCCTTCTTCATGCATATCTCTTCTTATGTTTATCTTGATCTTCTTTCCTTTAATCAATTGATGTCCTTATCTGAACGTCCTTCAGTACTTAAGTTCTGATATCCATCTTCTGATGATTATCCCCTGATAATATAAGTACTGATATCCTTAAGTCCTGACTTCCAGTAAGTACTGATTTATCCTGTTTAAGTAAGATCTGTAAACTAAACATAAATCATATTAGCCATAACATTATCAAATATATCTAACAATATGTATATACTTATTTATACTCGCTTGACGTTCCGATAATTACGGGGTATGTCCCGAATTTTCGAATTTAATTTCCAAAAATTCGGGCAGCACTTTCTCTGTTTATCGGCCTACCCGTCGAACAACTCGATGTCAATTTGCAACCAATCACACAATTCAATTAACGATACAACTTTTTAAATAATCAATTATTATTCGTATTTTTATATTTTTAATTAGTAGGACTCAGAAATATCATCACGGTCTACCGTCCGCTCGTAACGAGTCATTGCGGACGGCGGTAAAATTCGCCGGTACCCGATAAATTTCAGGTTTCCATACGAATCCCACCGATTTCTTCGAATAAAATTAATCACGCGGAACTATTTATATCACGAATATTACTCAAAATTCCTGCAAAATAATTATAATAATTAATAAAAATTTCCATCATCAACGCACGCATATACACGTGTTGCATACACAGGGAACCGAAACCAAGGCCGGAAAAACACAGGGACGGCACACCACCAACAACACAGACCACAGACATACACACACAGCACAACCACACACACACTCACATAACACACACACAAAACCCACACACAAAACCCACACACACGTATGTATATATAAATATACATAGTTGACTAAACTACCAAGCTCATCGAAATAATTTCACGGCGGCGGCAATCGAGCTAGGAAGCAACAGGGATGAAAGAAAAGGGAAGAGCAGGAGCAAATGGAGCAAAGAAATCGAGAAGAAATGCGAGAGAGAGAGAGAGAGAGAGAGAGACCAAGATGGAAGAAGAAGAAACAGCCGAGCACATGGGTGAAAGAAAAAGGGGGTGGGGTTGTTTTACAATTTTTTTTCTTTTTAATCCCCTGCTAACACGTATCAAATGGGATGGATACGTGTTAAAATTATTGTATTGAATTTTGACACGTGTCCCCTAATATCGAATAGTCCGAATTTTCTGGCTCACATCCGTAAATAAATGCCTCGAGGTGCATATAAATCAATTTAAAAAAATACAAAAATAATCTTAAAATAATAGAAATATCCCGAAGTTTATAAAGCATAAATTTTGAAATTTTTAAACAATTTCTAAGACGCGACTTGTACCCGCTTTTTAACAATTAACGAAATAACGCGAGGGTGAAATTAATCCCAAAAATCCCCAAAATAATTTTAAAATTTCCGGAATATTCCCCACTTCAATAAATATGAGTTTCATAATTTTTGAAGAATTCAGGAATTAAATACAGATTTTTCAAATAAATGCAATCAGAAAATCATACAGGGCTAAAAAATTGATGAAATATTGATTTCTAAATTTTATAAAATCCCAAAAATAAATATTGAGATTATAAAGTTATGAAGATAATTTTAAAGACAATACACATAATTACACAAATAATCTTGTATTAAATCCACTTTTAAAAGTGAAAATAATTCAATACAAGTCCATAATTAATTACGAGGACAATTCCAGTACATAAAAAAAATCACACATACATAATAATAAACCAACACGTAGCCAACAGAAGCTATACACATATTTTACTTATTTAATAATTCCATACTTACGTATTTAAATAATACAGAAATAAACTAGTCGTTATAATTAGAGTCAGATATGCTTCACAAATATTCTCACTTATTTAGTTAGATCAGATTCTGATGACAGAATCTTTTTAAGGGGGGAAGGATATAACGACTCGTATATTTTTAGAATTATTTAAATGTGTAATTATTGAATAATTAAATAAATAAAATATGTGTATGGATTCTGTCAGCTAACTATTATTTTTGTTATTAATTTTATGTGACCGTCGATGTTCGAGGATCATTTGTGTAATTAGTTGTTGAGCTGTGTTGTTTTGTTTTATATTTAAAAGTGATCTTATTTAAGATCTATTTTTATAAATACATGAATTATCTCTAAAATCATTTTTATTGCTTCATAATTTTATTTATTATTTTTAGGAGTTTAGAAAATTTAGAAATCAATATTTTATTGATTATTTATCTTTAAATAATTTTCTGGTTTCATTTAATTTTAAAATCATTATTTAATTCCAGAATTCTTCAAAAATTACAAAACTCATTTTTATTAAGTTTTCAATATTCTAAGGATTTTAAATTATTTTGGGAATTTTTGTAGTTAAATTCACCCTTGCGTTGTTTCATTTAATTGATAAATGCGGATACGAGCTGCATTTCAAAAATGAGTTCAAAATTATGAAAAATTTATTTTAAATAACTTTTAATTATTTGTGATAGTTATAAAGTATTTTAGTAATTTTCGGGTTTTAATTACCTGTGAATTGTTCGTTAAAATAATAAATGTCGGTGTTGTATTCGGAGTTTTCGGGAATGCTTGGGAAGAGAGGAATGTTTTTTTATGTTTTAAGAATTTTTTTTATAGGAGATTGGAAACAGATAAACGCTACAGCTCTTATCAATTCACCCATTTTCATCTCTCACTTCTCTCTCCTACTTACTCCCCTCTCTCACATCTCTCTCTTCAACCTCTCCTGTCTCTCCCGTTTTATTTCTCTCTTCCCCTTTTCCCTTCTTCTATTCTCGCCCATTTCTTATCTGTTCGGCTGTGTTCCTTTTTCCGGCACTGCTCCGACCGTCTTTTACTTTCCGGTAAGCCGCCGCTTTCCAGCCAACTCACCCTGTACCGTTTATTTCTGTAGTCGTTTGTGGTGATGTATATGTATATACACACACGTACGCATGTGTACGTATATATGTGTGTATCACTGCTTCTTATTACCTTGAAACATTGTTGCTTTTCGAAATTAAATTTTTGATTATTCCAAAATGATTTAATTGGTGGAATTCATGTCGGAAACCCGAATTAATCGAGTACCCACAAATTTTACCGTCGTCGGTGATGAGCCTTGGCAAGCCGACGGTGGACTATGATGAATATTTCTAAGTCCTGCGAATAAAAAATATAAAAATATGAATAAGAGATATAAAATATGAATAATAATTAATAATGGAATTTGTATTGATGTTTGGGAATTTGTGGAATTGTGATTGTTGTTGTTGATTTGACGTCGAATTGCTTCGACGAGTTAGTCCGATAAATAAAGGAAACGCTGCCCGATTTCCGGGAAATCAAATTACGGAAATACGGGAGCGTATCCAGTAATTATCGGGACGTTGAGCGAATATATATAAATATTTTATACGAACCTAATTTTATGTTATGGTGAAATATTTTTCCAAAACCAACAACCCTAATTTCCAAAAATGACGGGTATATGTATTTTCTGAAAATGAATACCAAACTGACTTTCGAGAACGTGAACCCTAGGTGATACGTGTATTGCAATAATGCGTATGTTACGAGTCGGGGTTTGTTAACGTACGGGTAGATTGTTAGCGAGGATATGTCAAGCATATTCGGACGTCTAATTTAGGGTATTTCGGTTCTGTAGGTTCCAATTGAAATTTCGAGCATCCCGGTCGGTGCCAGAGCTAGCAAGTAATAGTTGTTAAAGCTTATTGAGGCAAGTACCCCTGACCATATCTTTTATGGTTCAGTAATATGTGAATAATTGTTGATTTAAATTACATACTGGAATAGAACGTTTTAAGTTACGTATCCTCCGTGTTTAAAATGTTTTTGTAACTTATGATTTGGGGGAAAAGTAACTTCTGAAAATGCCTATCTCTAAATTTTGAATAAATTGGAAAGGTTTTTGGAAAGTGTGATGTGATAGAATTGATTTAACAAGAGATTGGTGTAAGATATTTGAAAACTGGATAAAATAAATCAGATAATTGGATGAGCGTGCGCGAGGGCCCGTAAAGGCCAGGAAGATAGCGTAAGAGGCTAAGTTGGTTGCGCACCCTATTTAAACCACTTAGTCCAGCGTGACAGAGACCTAGCTAGTCTCTGAGTTCCGGAACAGTTTTCATGGGATGGCAGATGGAGCCGTCCTATGGAGATAGCCTGATCAGCTATCTCATCAGGGATCATCCAATACATACATATCTGAGCAAGATAATTTTGTGGTTCCCATAACGGAACAAATGTTTTGGGTCCCCGTAACGGGACAAATGGTTTTATGGTTCCTGTAATGGAACAGAAGATTTAGAAATGAAAATAGAATGCTAAAATTGAACTCTGGTATTCACACATCACAACTAATGACATTTTTTACCGAGCATGCTAGTTTTTGATATCCAGTGTATACCTGTTTTACTTGTTTTTCAGAAACGAGTTATGATTTCTGTTCCTATAATTGTTTGTCATGAACTGTTTTGCTTAATTATTCATATAGTGGTACTGCTGAGCGATTGATCGCTCACCCTTGTAAAATATTTTTGTATATTCTCATATTACAGATGCCTAGGAGATCCTGATGTCATAGGAAGGGCCAGTTTCCAGTTCCTCATGTATTGAGCTCCTCTGAGTTTGTGATGTCAGACCGGGTGTGGTCTGTGAGTTGTTGTAGAAAGTTAGATGTGTCAGGTTGTTTTAATAAGTCGGTTTGTATTAAAGTGTGTAACCTAAAATATACTTTAACCTGGAAAAGATCTTGTGAAGGGGTTGTTTATATTTGTAGGATTTTATCTATCACGGAAGCATGGTAAAACAATTTTTATGATATAAAATCAATATAATACGCATACAAATCATGAATTAAATCGAGGGATCATTTTTAACCTTTAGAAGCGATCCAAGAACCACGAGCGGAGATCCTTAGCAGCTGCTCCTCAAGTGTGAAGCACTCCACCGGTATCCACCAAGAAATTGATGTAATGGAGGAGGAGGAGGTGGAGAGAATTAGGGTTTTTGTAAATTTTAGGTTGAGGGAAAAATAGGGTTTATAATAGTATATTTATAGGCAAATTTTTTAGCTGAAAATTTTCCCATAAAATATTATTATTATTAACCCTTTATTATTCTCACTAATATTTAAAACACCTTTTAATTATTAATCATTTTTCTAAACACTTTAGAAATAATTCTCTCACTTGATTTAATTTCCAATAATTAAATTCTTAATTAATAATATTAAGAACTTTTTCTTAATTAATTTATAATCAATTAAATCTCATTTAATCAATTATTAAATTTTCCAATTAATTATTTATTTCATAAATAAATAATTATCAGCCATTATTAATTAATTCCTCCACCATTAAATCATTCTCTTTTATGGTGTGACCCTATAGGTTCAATATTAAGCCGGTAGTAGAAATAAGTAATAATAAAACTATTTTATCATTATTTATATAAATTCTCTAATTCATTAAATATGATTAATTAATTAATCATATTTATTCTACATCGTGAGGGATACTTCTCAGCATATCGCGACTATCCGGATAATACGAATTTACTGCTTAGAATACCAAGAACCTATTCAGTGAGTAGTTACCGTACAATCAATTCCTTCTACCCTGCAATGTCATGATTAAATACAAGGCATGGAACTTATGTCAAGCCTATCTTATTTAATCACTTGCTTTCCCATTCACTATGCTTAGTTCTATTTAATGTAAATTAGAAACTCCTTTCTAATTTCATTCACTCTGGCCAGAGATTCCTGAACTAGCATAACTGGATCAGCATTGAACATTATCTTCCTTCACTGGAAGGGGAGATCCTTTATTGATCATACACTATCTTCGTGTACAAATTCTTATACCCGGTAGAGCCCTTATAATTGTCCCTGGAGACTAAAAACTAAACCAAAGCATAGTTCAGTGTACACAAGATGACTATGATGATCTCAAGTCTAAGGATACTTGTACAACTATCACTATGTGAACAACTGCTGACACGTGAGTGAACTCCATCAGTTGTTCAGCTGTGTGAGTCATGTTCAGTGAACTTATTCTATAATAAGCACCTACATACTAGCTATAGTGTCACCACACAAATGTCTATGAGAACAGACATCCTTCATAATGAGGCAAGCATAGTATGTACTGATCTTTGCGGATTATTAATTACCAGTTAGTAATCCTACGACCAGGAACTATTTAAGTTTAGAGTTATCATCTTTTAGGTCTCATTATTATGATCTCATCACAATCCATAAAAAGCTTTACTCTAAACTGTGGTATATCTTATTTAAACACTTAAAATAGATAGAGCCCGCAATAAAAACAAAACAAATCTTTTATTAATATCAATGAAATCAAAACATATTACATAGAAGTTATTCCTAAATCCTCATACATGATTGGACTTAGGACATATCTCTTTCAATCTCCCACTTGTACTAAAGCCAATCACTCTGGTATCTAATACCCATCTTGTCTTTATGACGATCAAAGTGACTTTGAGAAAGTGGCTTTGTTAAAGGGTCTGCTATGTTTTTATGTGTGTCAACTCTCTCGACGTTGACATCTCCTCTTTCAACAATCTCCCTAATCAGATGAAAGTGTCGCAGGACATGTTTGGAATTTTTATGAGACATAGGTTCCTTGGCTTGTGCTATTGCTGCGTTGTTATCACAATACAACACAATAGGCTCTTCAATGCTAGGAACAACTCCCAACTCAGAAACAAATTTCCTCATCCAAATGGCTTCTTTTGCAGCCTCACTTGCAGCTATATATTCTGCTTCCGCTGTGGAGTCAGCCGTTGTAGACTGTTTGAAACTCTTCCAACTAATCGCACCACCATTCAGAGTAAACACGTACCTTGACATGGATTTGCTATCACTTTCTGATTGAAAACTAGTGTCAGTATAACCCTCTATTTTCAACTCAGATTCACCACCAAAAACAAGAAAAATGTCCCGAGTCCTTCGCAAGTACTTAAGGATGTTTTTCACTGCTTTCCAGTGGTCTTCACCCGGATTGAATTGATATCTGCTTGTCACACTAATTGAATAAGCAACATCAGGCCTTATACACAACATCGCATATATGATAGATCCTATTGCTGAAGCATAAGGAATCTTACTCATACGCTCTCTTTCCTCAGGTGTCTTAGGAGAAATTTTTTTCGGAAAGGGACACTCCATGGCTCATCGGTATGAGACCTCTTTTGGAGTTTTCTATGCTAAACCTTTTAAGCACTTTCTGGATGTATGTACCTTGGGTAAGACCTATCATTCTTCTAGATCTATCTCTATAGATCTTCATACCGAGAATGTAGGATGCTTCTCCCAAGTCCTTTATGGTGAAGTTCTTTGATAGCCATACTTTGACTGATTGCAGCATCGGTTTATCATTTCCTATAAGAAGTATGTCATCTACATACAATACAAGAAATGTTACCGCGCTCCCACTAACCTTCTTGTAGACACATGGTTCATCTATGTTTTTGATAAAACCAAACTCTTTGATTGTCTCATCGAAACGGATGTTCCATCTATGAGAAGCTTGCCTTAAACCATATATGGTTCGCAGCAGCTTACACACTAGGTGTTCATTTTCCTTAGAAAGAAAACCCTCTGGCTGTGTCATATACATTTCCTCCTCAAGTTCCCCATTGAGGAAGGAAGTTTTCACATCCATTTGCCAGATCTCATAGTCGTAGTAAGCAGCAATCGCAAGCAAAATCCGAATTGATTTTAACAGGGCTACAGGCGAAAAATTTTCATCAAAGTCAATCCCTTTCCTTTGTTTGAATCCTTTTGCCACGAGCCTGGCCTTATAGGTCTCCACCTGGCCATCTGCTCTAGTCTTTCTTTTGTATACCCACTTGCACCCAATAGGCTTAACACCTTCAGGCGTGTAACACCCCCAGATCCGGGGTCGGGGATCCGGGTCGTCACGGTCTTTCTTTCCACAATATCACTTAACTTAATTAATAATAAATAACCTCATGTTGTGACCCCACACTGACACACACCACACCACGTTATAGTCTCAGAGATGAAATTGAAATAAGTACAAGTCCTTGAATCCACAATTTAAAAGTTATTACAACCCAAAATGATTACTTGATAAGTTTACAGTTAATTGCCATTATCTGCCATAAGTTATAATTATACATAATTGATTCCCAAAAGTAGAATGCCTGATCTACAAATAGATCTACCTCTGCAGCTATAGCAGCTACGATATCAACGGGAAGACGCGGGACGCTTCCCACGCACTTGCGCTGGGTCTGCTTGAGTCTGGCCATCTTTCCTAACTGTTGTTGTGTGATGAAGAAATGAAGCAAGAGTGAGCATTACAGCTCGCAAGATAATATATAGTGTAAACAATAATACAAGTATCTAAATGGATACCTTACTAGAATCCTTTATCAAGTTTAAGGTAATTACTTACTGGATATAAGCTTAAAGGAAGATGAAGTTACCAATTACTTCACTATACTTATACCATTTTAGAAAACTACTTGAACTACCACTGTTCAAAGTATAATAGGTTTCAAAAGTTCATCCCATAGATGAGATCACAAGTTAAGACTTGAATAGATTCAATCTTTTAAATATTATTGAATGGAATGAGGTTACGAGATACTTTATTTAGTCCCGATATATATATCCACATATATATCTCTTATACATTTCCTGGAAACCTCTGTCATGTAAAGTATGAACAGAGTTTGTAATATCAAATTAATTTTGGAAAGAAAATAATTTTGGCATAAACCCGATATCTTGCTGATCAGGCAAAGATACCAATAAGTAACCTTTTCTACTAGTAGATGGATGAATTCCCCACTGGTCATCACCCTGGCCGCAATAGGACCTTATGCTGGACTGCCACTCAGCCACTTACGCATTTGATGGACTCCCACTGAGCCACTTATACTTTCATGGACGCCTACTGAGCCCATGTTGCTTATGCCGACTCAATAGATGGACTTACTTCCCGAACGTTGGGTAAGTAATCAATTCATTTATCAAAACAGCAACCTCGTTGCGAATATTAAATACACCACAGAGCCGGATCCCTCAGGTTTTGAGCGAGTATTGAAATCCCCTTTGAAAGGAAGATCTTAAATATAAAAATGAGTTTTGGGATCCGCTCTAACTTTTAAAATCATTTTGAAGCCTCGAAAACACTTTTAAGAATGTTTGGAGTAATGCTGATTTAATGAAATAAATCAGTCTCGATATATTAGAAAATATCTGAATATTATTATTTAAATAATATTCCCATAAGGATAATCTCTATATAAATAATTTGAAGTAGAAGTTTTAAAACTCATACTTGAAATGAATAATAAATAACCAAAGATATACTTATACGAAAGTATGATCTTTATTTGAATAATCGAAAATAAGTTTGATTATCGAAACATTATTCTTTAATAAAATAAAGAATATTATTTAGTAAATAAGCGGGGTCATAAGTCCTCGAATGAATATTCAAAATAATATTCATTAAATAGAATAAACGGAGTCATAAGTCCTTGAATGAATATTCAAAATAATATTCATTAAATAAAATAAACCGAGTCATAAGTCCTCGAATTAATATTCAAAGTAATATTCATTAATAAAAATAAAGTTATCGAATAAACCTTATTCGATTAAAATGTTCACAAGATAATGCATATACATATATAGATCACAACAACAGTATAACAGGTAGAAAACTTTCCTGAGGGACTGGGGGTAATAAAAGGCCTGGTATAAACATCACATAAGTTGGATTTATACCAAAGTCGCTTATGAATCTATACTTTAACCAATTAGACCCTAACGTTCGCTTTTGCGCTTAACAATTCACTTAAGTCGCTCGAGTACCCTCGGCTCCACCATTTTTTATAAATTAACCATTAAGAATTTTAAGGAGATTCTTTCGCGAGTACTCTACCAACTGCCTAATCCACTTTACTTAATTGTTTCATACTCCAATTAGTCATTTAAGGGTCTTAACCAAGGTTTCAAAGTAAGGCGAGGGGTAGTAGTTCGTTCGCGAAATGTTGTTACTTAAAACGGTCATTTCTCCTAAACCGTACATCGGATTTAAGCGAATCACATATCAAAATGAAGCTCATAAAATGAACTATCTAATCATGGCAATGGTCAAAACCTAACAGTGAGTTAACGGGTCCTGATGTTAAGAACAAAAGCAGTCTAAGGTAAATCGGGCATTATGACGGCTATGTTTACGCGATTACCAAATTTTATACTTCTCCAAATCAATCCACAATCATTACTACAACCAAAATCCATCCATACACTACTATAACAGCCCCAACATCTCAAGATTTCCAATTTATACTACTTCTCAATCATGAACTAAGAGCTTACTTAAGTTCATTAACTACTAATCAAGATTTACAACTACAAAAACATCACAAAATCAACCAATCTCTAAATACACAATAATCATGCCTCTCATGAACTATACTACTCATAACAAGCTCTTAACATTCAATAAATGCTAGGTCAAGAGATTATACCTTCCTTGAGAGTAGGAGTAACTAATGAGCTTGAAATAACCTTGGAAAATCCTTACTAAAGCTTTATCTAAACAAAAACACAAGATCAAAATTTCAAGTTCTTGAAAAACACTATTCACTCTCTTCTTCCATGAATTATAGGAAGAGATTGTGAAGGAATTTGAAGCTAAGATTCATAGGATATCTATAACTATGTACAAGGAACCTTAGATAATTACCTCACTAATTAACAAAGCTTGGAACTTGAATTTGAGTTTTTCTTTCTTTGAAAAGGAGATGAAGCCGAGAGCTTCCTCTTGAAAAGGTTAATTGAATTTGTGTTTTGTGTTATGAATTGTTTTGCTTGGTTGTTTTTCCTTTTTTTTTGCTTAATTACCTTTTAACCATGGTAAAATTTGTGTGGTTTATAATCAACCAACAATTCCTTCCCTTTTTGGTCATGCTTATGTCATCCTCCTATGTCATCTTCCAACACTTGTCCTCTTCTTGTTGGTGTGATGACATCATCATTACTAACCTCTTTGATTAACTCCTAATTACTTGGCTAATGACCGCTGATCTGTTATACGGTTCACTTAACTTTCGTTCTCGTTTATCGTTTGAGGGATCATACTCGGGATCTTATTACTTGGGTTTCCTTAACCTTTCTTAATACATTATATTCCTACTTTTTTATCCTCTCTTATAATCCTTGAATTTAAATCCTTTTTGTCATGTTACCTTATACTCAATTCTTTCGGTATCTGGTGGATTTTCGGGAAAAATTAAAGGGTTCGAATTTGGATTCTGACGATCTTTACATACACTTATATACCATATATAGTACTAATAAGATCTCAGAATAACAATAAAAGAACCTCTACAAAGTGTGGCATGAAAAGTTTTCTTATTCAGCATAATCAGCAAAAACACTATTCATAAGGGTTACAAAAAGTTCAAAATTTTGGGGATATTACAGTCTCCCCTCCTTAAAAGGATTCTGTCCCGGAATCAAATAGAAAACAAATGGGGGTACTTTTCTAGCATTGCGCTCTCTAGTTCCTAAGTTGATTCTTCCACATTATGATTCTGCCATAGCACTCTAACTAGCTTGATCACCTTATTCCGAAGCACCTGCTCCTTCTTAACCATAATCTTTACTGGTTTCTCCACGTAAGTCAGATCTGGTTGCATATCCATCTGCTCATACTCCACTATGTGGCTGGCATCCCGATGATACTTCCTTAGCATTGACACATGGAACACATTATGAACTTGTTGTAGGTTCGGGGGTAAGGCTAGCTCGTAAGCCAACTTCCCAATCCGTCTTAGTATCTCAAAAGGTCCAATGTATCTTGGGCTTAGTTTCCCTTTCTTTCCAAACCTCCTTAATCCCTTCCAAGGGGATACTTTTAGCAGTACTAAGTCCCCTACTTCATACTCCTTGTCCTTTCGGGCTAGGTCTGCATATTTCTTCTGTCTGTCTTGGGCTGCTACCAGCCGTCCTCTGATGAGATCCACTATGTCTTTGGTCCTTTGGACCACTTCGGGTCCGAGCATCTTCCGCTCTCCTACTTCATCCCAGTATAAGGGAGATCACACCTTCTTCCGTACAGGGCCTCATAAGGCGACATTCCGATGATGGCATGAAATCTATTGTTATAAGAAAACTCGATCAATGGCAAGTGATCATCCCAACTTCCTTTAAAGTCTATTGCACAGACTCTCAATATATCCTCTAGTTTCTGGATGGTCCTTTCACTCTGCCCATCCGTTTGGGGATGGTAAGTGGTACTCATATTTAATTTGGTCCCCGCACATTCTTGAAAGCTCCTCCAAAATCCGGAGTTGAACCTTGGGTCTCGGTCTGAGACAATGAACGCTGGGACTCCATGTCACGTCACTATTTCCTTAAGGTAAATGTCCACCATTCTATCGACCGTGTATCTCTCATTGATAGGAATGAATTGAGCTAACTTTGTCAGTCGGTCTATAATCACCCATATGGCATCATGATTGGCTTTAATCCTTGGTAAGACGACAACAAAATCCATGGCTATCTGTTCCCATTTCCATTCGGGAATCTCCAGGGGTCGTAAAAGTCCACTGGGTCTTTGGTGCTCTGCCTTTACTCTTTGGCAAGTCAAACATTTGCCTACCCATTCTGCTACGTCCCTCTTCATATTGGGCAACCAGTAATATTCCTTCAAATCCCTATACATCTTGGTGCTTCTAGGGTGAATGGAATACCTTGAACTATGGCTTTCATCCAAAATCTCGTCTTTAAGCTCTTGAACATTCGGAACCCAAATCCGGTAGGAGTACCTCATTATCCCTTTATCATCTCTCTCAGTATGGATCTCTTCTCCAGTCATTGACTCTCTATCTTCATTCATTACTTTCTCTTGGCACAATCTAATCTTTTCCAATAACTCTGGCTACATCGAGATCTCAAACAACTTTTCAGTTCCGGCTCCGGTTACCTTTACTTCTATTTCCATTCTCTCGAAATCCCTTATCAATTCCTTCGAAGTCATTATCATTTTGAGTCTTCCCTTCCTGCTAAGGGCGTCAGACACCACATTGGCTTTCCCTGGATGATAGAGAATCTCACAATCATAGTCCTGGATTAGTTCTAACCATCTCCTCTGTGCATGTTGAGCTCTTTCTGCGTAAATATATACTTGAGGCTCTTATGGTCTGTGAAAATCTCGCACTTCTCTCCATACAAGTAGTGCCTCCAAATTTTTAAGGCAAAAATATTGTCGCGAGCTCAAGGTCATGAGTAGGATATCTAATCTCGTATTCTTTCAGTTGTCTCGACGCATACGCAATTACCTTACCGTGCTGCATAAGCACACACCCTAATCCTTTGTGCGACGCATCACTATATATCACAAAATCTCCTTTTTCGTCTGGCAATGCCAACACCAGGGCCGTTACCAACCTTTTCTTTAATTCTTGAAAACTGTTCTCGCATTTTTCCGTCCATTCAAACTTCTCTATCTTACGAGTAAGTCGTGTCAAAGGGGCTGCGATCTTCGCAAAGTCCTGTACAAATCTACAATAGTAGCCGGCCAATCCTATGAAACTCCTTACCTCTGTGGGTGTGGTTGGCCTTTCCCAATTTGAGACCGCCTCTATCTTGGAGGGGTCGACCAATACTCCTTCTTTATTGATCACATGTCCTAAAAACTGTACTTCATTCCGCCAGAATTCACACTTCGAGAATTTGGCAAATAACTGTTCCTCTCTGAGTATTCCTAGAACTATCCTCAAATGCTCTGCATGTTCTACCTCGGTCCTTGAGTAGATTAAAATATCATTGATAAAAACTATCACACACTTGTCCAAGTACTTCTTGAATACTCTGTTCATTAAATCCATGAAAGCCGCTGGGGCGTTGGTTAAACCAAAGGACATAACCAAGAACTCATAGTGCCCATACCTGGTACGGAACGCGGTCTTGGGAATATCTTCGAGTTTAATCTTTAGTTGGTGATATCCAGTTCTCGGGTCAATCTTGGAAAAATAAATAGCATCCTTTAGCTGGTCGAACAGATCGTCTATTCTAGGTAACGGGTACTTGTTCTTTATGGTTAGCTTGTTTAACTCTCGGTAGTCGATGCACAGCCTCATGCTCCCATCTTTCTTCTTAACAAATAACACTGGTGCTCCCCACAGAGACACACTGGGTCTTATCATACCCTAATCTAAAAGTTCCTGCAATTGGGTAGATAATTCCTTCATTTCTAATGGGGTTAACCGGTAAGGTGCCTTTGAAACTGGCGCCGTCCCTGGGGCCAACTCAATAGCAAATTCAATCACTCTATCGGGTGGTAGTCCCGGAAGGTCTTGTGGGAATACATCTTCAAATTCGTTGACTACCAGAATATCTTGCAAGTTGGACACCTCTTTCTGTGTGTCCACCACATAGGCTAGGTAAGCCTCATTTCCTTTTCGTAGCATCTTATTGGCCTGTGCCATGGTCAAAAATTTCTGCGTCTGCCTCTTTCCTCTAAATATGACTTCTTTCTTCCCTAGGATATTCAACTTAACTTTCTTCCCCTTACAGTCTATCTGAGCATCATTGCTAGATAGCCAGTCCATTCCCAAAATTACATCAAACTCCCCTAATTTAAAAGGAATCAGATCAACACTAAAAGATTGTTCCCTTATGCCTAACTCATAGGCGGGGTGAATCTGGTTAACATGAATAATTTTATGGTTGGCTATTTCCACTTGTAAGGGTTATATCAAGGGTTTAGCCTTAAGTCTTAATTTATGCGCAAAGTCCTTTGATATAAAAGATTTAGTTGCTCTAGAATCAAATAAAACATTTGCACTGATTGAATTTAGAGAAAGGCTACCTGCTATCACATCTGAGTCTTTCATAGCATCTTGAAATATCATATGGAAAGTCCTCGCAGTAGGTGGCTTATTAGAAGCATCTCAGGATGTTCATTGGGCATTCCCTCTTCCAATGACCCGGGAGTCCGCACTGATGACAAATGGTGGTTGGAATGATAGCAGGGGTTGATGAAGGGCACTTTGTTGAATAGTGACCCTCTCGATCGTACTTAAAGCAGGTTACTGGCTTTCCCTTACACTCCCCAGAATGCATCCTTCCACCAGTGTTACAGGCTGGCAATGGGGGTCGAGACTGGTTGGAATAGGTCATTCTTGACTTATGGCCGCTCTAGCTCACATTCACACTCACGGGCCTCTTAAACCCAGTGCTCCTTCCCGGTAGGGACACTGCTCCTCGATTAAATCTAGTTGGGAGGCCCCTTCCTGCGGAACCTCCGCCCATGCTCATACTTTTTGTCTTTATTCCCTTCTTCTCTCTTTCCTTCTGCATCTGTTCACTTCCAGCTTCTACAATTGTTACCTTTTGCACGGGAGTGGCATAATCAGTAAGCTCAAGGATTGCCACCCTATTCTGAATCCACGGTTTCAGTCCCTGCTGAAACCTCCTAGCTTTCTTTTCCTCGGTGCTCACAAACTCCGGCACAAACCTTGATAACTCAGTAAATTTTGCTTCGTACTCTGCTACAGATAAGTTATTCTGCTTTAGCTCCAAGAACTTGAGCTCCATCTGGTTCTCCATAAACCTCGGGAAATACTTTCCCAAAAACAACTGACTGAATCTCTCCCAGGTTATAATAGCATCTGTCTCCATGTTTTTCTTGTCCTCCCACCAGTAGTTAGCCTCTCATTTCAGAAGGTAGGTAGCAAATACAGTCTTCTGTGCCTTATCGGTACTCAAAATCTTAAAGGATTTCTCCATTTCCTTCAGCCATGCCCTTGCCTCAACTGGGTCGGCTGATCCATGGAACTCAGGGGGCTTAAGGGACTTGAAAACCCTGAAAGAGTTTGCCACATCATTGTTATTTCCTTGAGGGGGTGGGTTGGCTTGACGTTCCAAGTTCTGCCTTAGTAGTTGCATGAACTGTCCCATGGGATCCATGTCTGGGTTTGGTACTGGTTGCTCAACCTCAATTTCTCCTTCTTCAGCCTTTTATCTCAAATCCTTCAACATCATATGTTTCCTCCTCCTCTTCATACAGAGAATCATCCTGTTCAACATAATCCTCATCTTCCTCTTCACTGTGTTCTTGGTTCCTACCATCCTGGTTATGGCTTCCCTGGTCCTCAGATCCAGGGTTCGCCCTAGTTCCAATCTTTCTTGGCAGCATGATACTGATAAATTTTTGGGAAATTCAACGTTAGGTCATATTTATACACAAAATTGTGCCTTGCACAGTTTCTATAATGGGGAGAATGTATCTCATAATTCTATTATATTATGACAGTTCTAATAAGAAGTGCAGTAATAATAATGATAAAAACAGTGATCTCATCACTAAGGAACTGAACTGAAAGGAAATAAATATATACATAATGCGAGAAATACATAGTTTGATCTGGTCAAAAGTACAACAGTTTTACAGCCATCTGCCCAAAAGTGATACACAAGAGTCTATCTGTCTAGTCAGAGAAAGGGATCCTATATACAAGTCAACTATCCCGGAAAATTGGCTCTTACTATGGCCTCGACTTACTAGATGACTAGACTACCCCATCACTGGTCCTGAATCACGTACTGGAGCGGGTCAGCTCCCACACCCTTTCCATCGCACGATGGAAGATGTAGTCAGCCTGCCTCCTAGAGATCCTGCCATGCCTGTCCCCCTGGAGTGATCAGAGTCTCGCACGGACCGTGAGCTCTACCCCATTCAGCTCCCTTCTCAGGGATCGGGGTATGGTAGCTCTAGCCTCATAAGATCGGGCACGCCGACCAACCCTCTCCACCTCCAACTCCCTCCTGACCTCGTCCAGCCGGGCCTCAGCAACAACCACTCGAGTCCTCAGTACATCCTGAACATAGCCGTGAGCTAACAAAGACTGCCTATGGGCAGAGTCGAGAGGTAGTGAATCCGGAGCCGCTGGGGGTGCCTCCTCGGTCTGCCTAGGCTCGAGAGTATGGGTCTCAGAGCTGTCATCATAGGGTCTCCAAGATAGTGGTCGAGGGGTAGGAGCTCTGACCACCGGGAGTGAGGGTAAAGGGGTACCAGTGTACTCTACCATAGCTCCGACATGCTCCTCAGCCACTAGGACCTCATCCGGGTCCTCCTCATCTGAACTCGCAATAACCTCCGTCTCTGACTCCCCTGAGGGGCCCTCCTCCTCCTCCTTCATCTCAGGCTCCTCCTAATCCTCGGCATCTAGCAGTGCCTCTTCATGCTCACGCTCGAACATCTCTGGGTCCTCTATCTCATGTGCCTACACATTAAACGAGCTAAGTTACTAGTATGATACTTATAAGGGTTCCCGTAAGGGTTTTAACTGTCAGTGCTACTTTAAGTAGTCCGACTATGAACTTGGCAAGAGTTCTTATTATCTTTGTGAGTTTATTATTATATCATCGCATCATCTCTGAGGTTTATAACGCTTAGCTCTAATACCATTTCTGTAACACCCCCAGATCCGGGGTCGGGGATTCGGGTCGTCACGGTCTTTCTTTCCACAATATCACTTAACTTAATTAATAATAAATAATCTCATGTTGTGACCCCACACTAACACACACCACAACACGTTATAGTCTCAGAGGTGAAATTGAAATAAGTACAAGTCCTTGAATCCACAATTTAAAAGTTATTACAACCCAAAATGATTACTTGATAAGTTTATAGTTAATTGCCATTATCTGCCACAAGTTATAATTATACATAATTGATTCCCAAAAGTAGAATGCCTGACTAACAAATAGATCTACCTCTGTAGCTATAGCAGCTACGATATCAACGGGAAGACGCGAGACGCTTCCCACACACTTGCCCTGGGTCTGCTTGAGTCTGGTCATCTTTCCTAACTGTTGTTGTGTGATGAAGAAATGAAGCAAGAGTGAGCATTACAGCTCGCAAGATAATATATAGTGTAAACAATAATGCAAGTATCTAAATGGATACCTTACTAGAATCCTTTATCAAGTGTAAGGTAATTACTTACTGGATATAAGCTTAAAGGAAGATGAAGTTACCAATTACTTCACTATACTTATACCATTTTAGAAAACTACTTGAACTACCACTGTTCAAAGTATAATAGATTTCAAAAGTTCATCCCATAGATGAGACCACAAGTTAAGACTTGAATAGATTCAATCATTGAAATATTATTGAATGGAATGAAGTTACGAGATACTTTATTTAGTCCCGATATATATATCCACATATATATATATATATATCTCTTATACATTTCCTAGAAACCTCTGTCAAGTAAAGTATGAACAGAGTTTGTAATATCCAATTAATTTTGGAAAGAAAATAATTTTGGCATAAACCCGATATCCTGCTGATCAGGAAAAGATACCAATAAGTAACCTTTTCTACTAGTAGATGGACGAATTCCCCACTGGTCATCACCCTGGCCGCAATAGGACCTTATGCTAGACTGCCACTCAGCGACTTACGCATTTGATGGACTCCCACTGAGCCACTTACACTTTTAAGGACGCCCACTGAGCCCATGTTGCTTATGCCGACTCAATAGATGGACTTACTTCCCGAACGTTGGGTAAGTAATCAATTCATTTATCAAAACAGCAACCTCGTTGCGAATATAAAATACACCACAGAGCCGGATCACTCAGGTTTTGAGCGAGTATTTAAATCCCCTTTGAAAGGAAGATCTTAAATATAAAAATGAGTTTTGGGATCCGCTCTAACTTTTAAAATCATTTTGAAGCCTCGAAAACACTTTTAAGAATGTTTGGAGTAATGCTGATTTAATGAAATAAATCAGCCCCAATATATTAGAAAATATCTTAATATTATTATTTAAATAATATTCCCATAAGGATAATCTCTATATAAATAATTTGAAGTAGAAGTTTTAAAACTCATACTTGAAATGAATAATAAATAACCAAAGATATACTTATACGAAAGTATGATTTTATTTGAATAATCGAAAATAAGTTTGATTATCGAAACATTATTCTTTAATAAAATAAAGAATATTATTTAGTAAATAAGCGGAGTCATAAGTCCTCGAATGAATATTCAAAATAATATTCATTAAATAGAATAAACGGAGTCATAAGTCCTCGAATGAATATTCAAAATAATATTCATTAAATAAAATAAACCGAGTCATAAGTCCTCGAATGAATATTCAAAGTAATATTCATTAATAAAAATAAAGTTATCGAATAAACCTTATTCGATTAATAGTTTTGAAAACTATATCTATATATATATATATAAATATATATAATATACTCGGGAACATCGACTCCCGGTTTTAGAAAATGTTCACCTTTGGGTCCCCTATACTAAGGGTATACGCAATTACTGCTTACCTCTAGCATAGTTATTATGCAATTATAAGCAATGGCATCAACAGATAGATATCAAGATTACGAAACAAACATGCATATATCCCATATCAGCATGCTCCAATATATCGCAAGATTTGCTAATTAACCATCATGCATCTATCACAAGATAATGCATATACATATATACATCACAACAACAGTATAACGGGTAGAAAACTTGCCTGAGCGACTGGGGGTGATAAAAGGCATGGGACGAGTCTGGTAACCTATAAACATCACATAAGTTGGAATTAAACCAAAGTCGCTTATGAATCTATACTTTAACCAATTAGACCCTAACATTCGCTTTTGCGCTTAACGATTCACTTAAGTCGCTCGAGTACCCTCGGCTCCACCATTTTTTATAAATTAACCATTAAGAATTTTAAGCCGATTCTTTCGCGAGTACTCTACCAACTGCCTAATCCACTTTACATAATTGTTTCATACTCCAATTAGTCATTTAAGGGTCTTAACCAAGGTTTCAAAGTAAGGCGAGGGGTAATGGTTCGTTTGTGAAACGCCGTTACTTAAAATGGTCGTTTCTCCTAAACCGTACATCGGATTCAAGCGAACCACAGATCAAAACGAAGCTCGTAACATGAAATATCTAATCATGGCAATGGTCAAAACCTAACAGTGAGTTCACGGGTCCTGATGTTAAGAACAAAAGCAATCTAAGGTAAATCGGGCATTACGACGACTATGTTTACGCGATTACCAAATTTTATACTTCTCCAAATCAATCCACAATCATTGCTACAACCAAACTCCATTCATACACTACTACAACAGCCCTAACATCTCAAGATTTCTAATTTATACTACTTCTCAATCATGAACTAAGAGCTTACTTAAGTTCATTAACTACTAATCAAGATTTACAACTCCAAAAACATCACAAAACCAGCCAATCTCTAAATACACAATATTCATGCCTCTCATGAACTATACTACTCATAACAAGCTCTTAACATTCAATAATAATTCTAGGTTAAGAGATTATACCTTCCTTGAGAGTAGGAGTAACTAATGAGCTTGAAACAACCTTGGAAAATCCTTACTAAAGCTTTATCTAAACAAAAACACAAGATCAAAATTTCAAGTTCTTGAAAAACACTATTCACTCTCTTCTTCCATGAATTATAGGAAGAGATTATGAAGGAATTTGAAGCTTAGATTCATAGGATATCTATAACTATGTACAAGGAACCTTAGATAATTACCTCACTAATTAACAAAGCTTGGAACTTGAATTTGAGTTTTTCTTTCTTTGAAAAGGAGATGAAACCAAGAGCTTCTTCTTGAAAAGGTGAAGTCAATTTGTGTTTTGTGTTATGAATTGTTTTGCTTGGTTGTTTAGCCTTTGTTTTGCTTAATTACCTTTTAACTATGGTAAAATTTGTATGATTTAAAATCAACCAACACTTCCTTCCCTTTTTGGTCATGTTTATGTCATCCTCTTATGTCATCTTCCCACACTTGTCCTCTTCTTGTTGGTGTGATGACATCGTCATCACTAACCTCTTTGCTTAACTCCTAATTACTTGGCTAATGACCGCTGATCTGTTATACGGTTCGTTAAACTTTCGTTCTCGTTTATCGTTTGAGGGATCATACCCGGGATCTTATTACTTGGGTTTCCTTAACCTTTCTCAATACATTATATTCCTTTTTTTTATCCTCTCTTATAATCTTTGAATTTAAATCCTTTTTGTCCTGTTACCTTATACTCAATTCTTTCAGTATCTGGTGGATTTTCGGGAAAAATCAAAGGGTTCGAATTTGGATTCTGACGATCTTTACATACACTTATATACCATATAGAGTACTAATAAGATCTCAGAATAACAGTAAAAGAACCTCTACAAAGTGTGGCATGAAAAGTTTTCTTATTCAGCATAATTAGCAAAAACACTATTCATAAGGGTTACAAAAAGTTCAAAGAACATTATCTCTAAGAATAGAACATTCATTATTCTTAATAATAAATGAAAAACCATCCAAATCCAACAAAGGAATAGAAACAATATTCCTCACAATAGAGGGAACGTAAGAACAATTATTCAGAATAATAGTCTTGCCCGTAGGCATATGTAAACTAAATGATCCTACAGATATGGCCGCAACCCTTGCTCCACTGCCTATACGTAGAATCACCTCATCTTTTTCAAGAGTCCTACTTTCCTTTAGTCCTTGTAATGAATTGCAAATATGAGAACCATAGGCGATATCTAATACCCAAGTAGAAATTTAACCTAGTGACATATTAACTTCGATCATGAACATGCCTGAATCAGAAGCGGTAGTCTTACTACCCTTCTTCTTCTTCAATTCTGCAAGGTAAACCTTGCAGTTCCTCTTTCAGTGCCCCAACTTGTTACAGTGAAAGCAAACAGCTAAATTAGGACCAGTCAACTTGCGAGCATCAAGTATGCTCCGGAGTGATAGTGCAGAAGACATGGCGAATATAGTAAATCTGTAAATGATAAACACATAACAACACTTAGCAAATATTCAATTTCATTTCAAAACACTATATGAATCGGGTCTTTATTCATAAGTGTCTCCCACTAGTTTATCTAATTTATTCAACCCCTAAGTGAAAATTAAGCATTCATAATGCTAGTGGGAATAGGGATCCTACATTCCATCACACAACCTCGGCTGTAGCACGAAACGTCATGTGATGTTCAATAGGCAGACAACTCTTGTCAATTACATCTTATGTTATTCCCTAATATAACTTTAGCCTCTTGAATAATTGAGTCACGGTTGTAGCACGACAAACTCAATATTCTAAGTCAAGTCTAACCCAATATTTCGTACAATTGAATCAGTCTCCAATGGCCCACGGCTCTAACATGTAACGACTTTTAGATTCTAATTCAATGTACACATCTCTATGTAATAGACAAGTATTTCTTATTTCGAAATCAAAGCCCTCGGCTGTAGCACGAAACGACAATGATTTAAAAATAAGAACCACTTTCTACCATGTTGGAAGGCTATGACTGACACAAGCCCGTTGTGTCATTGGCCAATTACTACTTGATATTATTTAATTTTAGAGGGATTATATTACGTTACAATCATAATCATATTATAAAGAGATTCTTCCTTTTAAATTAAATATTTCAAATCAATAATCGATAATCAGATGATTCCCAGATCGGGTGGAGCATTGTCAAGAGGCGTCACTTAATAACCCTTTCTTACAGATAGAAATCTGTTGTTGACAGAATCATCCTTTCTCTCAATATTGTAAATTCATATTCAATTACGTGTTTCATAAACACAAGAATCTCATGATCATATTCATAATATTTATATTAAGGCCATTAAACAATTTCACTATACTAGATTGTCTAACAAACGCCTTATGTTAATTAAGTTCACCTAAATCTATCATCGCATGATAAACTAAGCATATATCACATATATAAGCATGAATAAACATAAAGGTAGGCATGTTAAATCATGTAGCATATTGGTCTAAGCATTATACATCTCTATGTATCACATGAGGCATCTAAATGCAATTAAAACAGTCAAAAACAGCTTTAAAACACTAATGTTAGCTATAAACAGTTCGAAACTATTTCAGAAAATATCATATAATATACCATTAGATGCGTCTCGGAAAGACGAATCCAACGGCACCAAAAACGCCTCATTCTGACAAAGAACGCGCCCACACGCGCCCCGAGAAGAAAACCCACGCGCCCCCATGCGCACACGCGCTGTCAGGCGCGTGTCAGTCTGTCGTCCACGCGCCCCCACGCGCACACACGCCTCACGCGCCCAAAACCCTGAGCTGACATCAGCATGACATCATCTGATGACGTTAGCATGACGTCAGCACTACGTTGACCATTGACCCACACGTGTCTGACACGCCCCGCGTGTGACACACGAGCGCGCGTGCCCCCCGCGCGCACGTCAGACGCGCGCTCCTCCCCCTGTTCTGAACAGTCGCCGCCGTACCTGCTTCGCACAGAAAAACGTGTTGCCGCCTTCTCTTCCATTGGAGGCCGTGCCTAACCATCACATCAGCACAAACAACACAGCATAAAACAACTTATATATATACTAACAAATTATATATATATGTTTATTTAATTACGAATTTAATTAAAACAACTTCAAAAATTCATAACAATTAATCCATACATCATAAAATTATGAAAAAAATACCCAGACGATCTACAACACTTGTAGAACCCAGATCTACCGTCAAAATAATTCTGAGAAACAATTTCTAATCAGTCATAATTAATCCATGATATAACTTGTAAAAATCATAATTAATTCATACAAGCACATAAAATTCTGAAATTTTTATCACAGATCTATATGCATACAACCTATGCTCTAATACCATTGTAGGATTTTATCTATCATGGAAGCATGGTAAAACAATTTTTACGATATAAAATCCATATAATACGCATACAGATCATGAATTAAATTGAGGGATCGTTTCTAACCTTTAAAAGCTATCCAAGAACCATGAGCGGAGATCCTTAGCAGCTGCTCCTCAAGTGTGAAGCACTCCATCGGTATCCACCAAGAAATTGATGTAATGGAGGAGGAGGAGGTGGTGGAGAGAATTAGGGTTTTTGTAAATTTTAGGTTGAGGCAAAAATAGGGTTTATAATAGTATATTTATAGGCAAATTTTTCAGCTGAAAATTTTCCCATAAAATTTTATTATTATTAACCCTTCATTATTCTCACTAATAATTAAAACACCTTTTAATTATTAATCCTTTTTCTAAACACTTTAGAAATAATTCTCTCACTTGATTTAATTTCCAAAGAATTTAATTAATAATATTAAGAACTTTTTCTTAATTAATTTATAATCAATTAAATCTCATTTAATCAATTATTAAATTTGCCAATTAATTATTTATTTCATAAATAAATAATTATCAGCCATTATTAATTAATTCCTCCACCATTAAATCATTCTCTTTTATGGTGTGACCCTGTAGGTTCAATATTAAGCCGGTAGTAGAAATAAATAATAATAAAACTATTTTATCATTATTTATATAAATTCTCTAATTCATTAAATATGATTAATTAATTAATCATATTTATTCTACATCGTGAGGGATACTTCTTAGCATATCGCGACTATCCGGATAATACGAATTCACTGCTTAGAATACCAAGAACATATTCAGTGAGTAGTTACCGTACAATCAATTCCTTCTACCCTGCAATGTCACGATTAAATACAAGGCATGGAACTTGTGTCAAGCCTATCTTATTTAATCACTTGCTTTCCCATTCACTATGCTTAGTTCTATTTAATGTAAATTAAAAACTCCTTTCTAATTTCATTCACTCTGGCCAGAGATTCCTGAACTAGCATAAGTGGATCAACATTGAACATTCTCTTCCTTCACTGGAAGGGGTAGATCCTTTATTGATCATACACTATCTTCGTGTACAAATTCCTATACCCAGTAGAGCCCTTATAACTGTCCCTAGAGACTAAGAACTAAACCAAAGCATAGTTCAGTGTACACAAGATGACTATGATGACCTCAAGTCTAAGGATACTTGTACAACTATCACTATGTGAACAACTACTGACACGTGAGTGAACTCCATCAGTTGTTCAGCTGTGTGAGTCATGTTCAGTGAACTTATTCTATAATAAGCACCTACATACTAGCTTTAGTGTCACCACACAAATGTCAATGAGAACAGAGACAGCCTTCATAATGAAGCAAGCATAGTATGTACCGATCTTTGCGGATTATTAATTACCAGTTAGTAATCCTACGACCAGGAACTATTTAAGTTTAGAGTTATCATCTTTTAGGTCTCATTATTATGATCTCATCACAATCCATAAAAAGCTTTACTCTAAACTGTGGTATATCTTATTTAAACACTTAAAATAGATAGAGCCCGCAATAAAAACAAAATAAGTCTTTTATTAATATCAATGAAATCAAAACAGATTACATAGAAGTTATTCCTAAATCCTCATACATGATTTGACTTAGGACATATCTCTTTCAATATTGAAATAAAAATGAGTTGATTGTATTAAGAGAGTGATAAGCTTACTGAATGATAAGGATACTGCAACCAGGGCATGGAGATGTGTTTTAGCTGAATGGTTGATAGAAAGGGAAGAAAGAAGTACAAGAAATAAGGCTGAATATGAGGAGAGGAAGAGGAAGTATGATGAGGAAATAGAAATGTACATTCAAAGATCTGAAGATCTCAAGGCAAAAGGGATGAGCAGAGTTACCAAAGATGGGAAATTTCTAAATGTCAAAGATGACACATTCTCAAGATTTACTTTATGATTGATTTACTGAGTAACTATTCAATACATAACAAACTCAAACTTTTGGAAGCTTTAAGAGGAACACCAATCATTGAGGAACTGGAAATACTTGTAAATTTAAAGGACCTCATTAGAGAAGAAACAGGAGATGAGACATTTGTCTGATGTATGTATCTATTAAACTCAAGAAATCACCTAATGTATAAATGTTGTATTTGTGTCAATTTGTATGTATAAGTCTAATTTTCCATTATAACTTGGGGTTAGTCTTGTTAACAGGCATGAATTTGTGATAAGAAATCTTCTCACAAATTGGGGGAGATTGTTGTGCAAGACATGCCTGTACTATAACAAGACTAAGTCAAATTGACAACCCTAAGTAAGTTGTGATAATCTAAGTTTGCATTTTGTATTGTATCACTTAAGTCTATAAAAGTGTAATTAGATTAGACTGGAGTATTTTTCTGTAAACAGTTTCAAGCCTAAGAATAAACTCTGGAAGAAGATCATGAAGATCATGCCTCATAGAAAGTGTGAAGAAGCTTGGAGTTGAATAAATCTGTTTCTGGAAAAACATTCTAAGTCAAGAAATCTACAAGTCACAGATTATGTGTTATAGAGGAGTCATTCGAGAACTCCAGAATGACTTATCAAGAAGTCAAGGAAAGCTTATAGAGAAGTCTCAGAGATATCGACAAGCCAAATTGAAGACATGAAGATTGAAGATATCGACAAGTCATTTCTCCACTAGAGAACTCAAAGATATCGATAAGTCAAAATATCACGAGGGAACTCAGAGATATTGACAAGTCAAAATATCACTAGAAATCTCAAAGATATCGATAAGTCATTTCTTTACTAGAGAACTCAGAGATATCGATAAGTCAAAATAAAGATATGAAGATTAGAGATCTCGATAAGCCAAATTCTCTTACAGAGAACTCAGAGACCTTGATAAGTCAAACCACTATAGAGTAATTGGAGATCTCGATAAGTCATTATACTTATCGAGATGTTGAGTTCTCTATATGACTAACTGGAGATCTCGATGTAAAGCTTAAAGTACAGAATGCAGATCAGTTTAATATCCAAGATTATCAATAAAAAACAAATCAATCACTAACTTGAAAAGTCTACAAAAGCGGCTTGAAGAGTCAAGATCAAAGGCCAAGATTAAATGACAAAGTAAAGTCACAGACATACACGGTTTGCAAAGATACACTAAGTCAGAAATAGAAAGATTCAGTTATCCAAAAGTAGGGTTTAGTACATGCTAATGCATGCTGTGTAAAAACCAGTGTTAACTATTCTATAAAGTAAATAGTGGATGCTTTGTTTTAAGTGTAACAAATAGATCTGAAATTTCTTATAACTCTCAAGAGAGAAGCTGAGTTCTTAACATAATAAGAACCCAAAAATTTATAGCAAACACTAGCTTAATTTTAATATAAAATTAAGTGAGTTTTGAAAGATAAGTGTGTTCATGTGCATGTTTTAAGTATTCCATTAAAGCATATTATATCTACAATACAGATTACTTTGTTCATCATTATTGAAAGTTTAAAAAGCCATTAAAATTGTTTAAAACACATTCACCCCTCCCCCGTGTTGTATTCATTACCCAACAGTGTCTAACCTCACATTGTGCATCAAGAATTATTTATGTTCGAGGTGGTGACACTACTTAGGATACCCTGGCCGACGGACGAATTTCAATAGACACGACATATTGAAAGGATTAACCTAATAAGTGTTTATGTACCTTTTCAGCCAATACATCTTTTTGAAAAGATGTACGGGGGGGGGGGGGGGGGCTAGCAGTTGCCTCATTTTTAATGCTACTCGACTTTATAAGAGAAAAAGTTATTTGGTTGACCTTAGAATCTTTCTTATATGGTGCACTAAGGCACTTTCTCCCTCACACTCATTCATTCTTAATTTTAGGGGTAAGAGAGTGTTGGTTGGTTCTTTTCAGTGTTTGTCTTTATAGTATAGGATAGAAATTGTGGGTTTTCAACCTCATAACTATCAGTTGAAAGAAGGCCATTTGAGGCAAACCTGCATTATCAAACAGATTGCAGAAATAGAAGGCATTTTAATCTTTGAAAAGTTTTGTAAGATTGTAAACCATGCATTTTATCCTTTGAGAAAAATAATGTACAATAGTGATTCCAATAAGGATTTTTATGAAATAGACAATTACCTTTATTGAGAAAAGTTTGATTATTCTCTTAAAACTTTTCGAGTGCACAAGTCTGTATTTATGCATAAAAAGATAAATGAACTTGTCTTTTATTTGAAAAAGACATAGACTAAGGATCTACAAGTATTAAGAAAAGAAAAAATATTTTCGTTTAATATAAATGAGGTTTTAGAAAAGCATTGATAACTTCGGGTAAAGTCTAAGCAATTCTCATTTATATCAAAAGCTCCATAATCTATTATTATCAACAAAATGTTCATTAATAAAAAATCTTAATAAGAATGACTATGTTGCTGATTTTAAATTATAGTGAATCTTTTCCATATAACAACAAATATAAATTCACAAGTACTTAAATCTCACAATTATTTTTGCAACAAAATATTGAAAAAATATCATGGATTGATACTTTTCAAGTATTTTAGATACAGATAATTACGCTGTAACTTATTTTAATAATTTTAACTTATAAAACTGATTTGACATGGAATTGTCTAACATCATAATTTAAATATATAAAAATAAGGTATAAATGAATCAAACATCAACCATCTATCATATAGACATTAGCATTCAATTTCATATACCCTAAAGTTGTTAACTCCTAACAATTGCAATTTCTCAAATAGTATTGTTTCGATAAATAAAGCCTTATTAACCAACATTTTCTTGTTTGAAATCTAATAAAAATATTATGAGTTCCATATACTTTGATCTTTTGAGTATGTCATTTATTATCAAATTATTTGGGAATTTGTAAATAAGTACAAAATTATTCCAAGTAAACAACATATGGTTACTTTAATAAAGCATCAAGCACATTAACCATAGTTATACTTAAAAGAATTTTCGAACTTGGAATACAAGTATCAGTGAATTGAAGATATATAAATTGCTTGCTGTTACCCAGTAAAGATATAATTATTTAAGGGGGTTTGGATACCATTATACCAGTAAATCGAAATCAGGATGTAAGAATGATAACAGTTTATTAATTCTGATAAAACTGTTACAAAACCCTCTCAAGAAATTCTGATGTTCTTGCGAGCTGCCAGGTGTTAGGTTTCGAGCACATAAACGCAACAGAAACAGTAATTAAAAACGTAAAAAAACTGAATTTTCGAAACCCACCGCAGGATCCATGCGAAAAACATATATTTAATTCGTATATCAGATTGTTTACCTTAAGAAGCTTTACCAATTGGTTGACTAATGGATATCCAAGGCTTGTATAATCACCACGCATCCCGCTCTCGCGATCTATGCTCTATCGGTATCCACACGAATGCTTGAACTTAAGGATTGAATGTGTACTGGCACAAACTCGTTTCTTCTTACTCTCTCCATCTTCTCCCTTGGTGGCTAGGGTTTCAGTAAAAGTCTTGCTTGCAAAATCAGCCACACAGGAGATATTATTTAGAGAGTAGAAAAACAAATTATAACTCTTAACTAATTAGGAGTTATTATTAATTTAAAATTCCTATTTGTATTATAATTAAGTTTCACTTAATTATTTAACAAATAAATTTCATAATTAATATTAGTAAATTCGAATATCAATATATATCTAATTAATTAAGTCATACCTAATTAATATTATAAATAATTTGAATTACTTTAATATAATTTAAATCCAATTTAAATTAAATAATCCTTCAAGCACTCTTAGTGTGTGACCCTATAGGTTATTATTACGTTGGCAACAAATTTTAAATCTAATTTAAAATCGTAAACAATGAGCGGCATCTAGTAATACATCATTGCTACCCAAGTAATAATAATTGAATTGATGATCGATTAAACCTTTTGTGAATAATGTACAATGTAATATAATTTCTTTAACTAAATATTATAGATCAAACTAGAGGCATGTAATGTGTCATCCTCATCATAGTTTAATTCAAGTTTCCTTGATCAATGAGTAGACTATCATATCAAATCAACATTTGAGCGTGGCCACACATTTCATAGTCTAGCTCACACAAGAGGCCAGTAATATCACTCCTAAAATAGGAGGGTTAAATCCCATCTAGATCATTCATATTTCTCATACAATTCATAATATACCCAATGTCCACTTTTATCATTACCCGATCAAGGATAACTTTTAATGGAATCAATGTATATTAATTCTCGAATAGAAATATAATGACTTCAGGTCTAAGGACCATTACATCATTGTCACTGTGAGAATTACTTATGACACAACAGACATGTAGAATCTCACATTGGGTCTGTCCAGAACCATGTACATATACATCTGCCTGTGTTTTTTGACTTTAGTATCACTATACCTATGATCAATGAGATGTGATCATCAGTCAACAAACACACCAGTCTTAATTCATTATTATTGTCCCCTAATAATATTACTCGACTAGGGACCTTTGGGAATATTGATACTATTTTCATAATCTCATTTCTAAGTCACGTATTTAGAGATATAGAATTACATATCACATTCCAAGGACATTTATTAATCTAATGTTTATATCGCATTAAATTAAGAATTAATAAATTATAAAGAGAATAATCGATAGAACATAAACATTAATAATCTTAATGTCTTAAACTAAAATATCATAGTGTTGTCTCTAGGGCACAAACACTAACACTAGGTTCCAATGATACTCGTGATAAAATTTATCTAAATGATAACATATTCTGTATTTATAAACTACACAGCTACTCTATCAGTTACAAGATATGTCATAAGAATGATTATCCTGTTTCCATATATATCCTAATCAATATGTTCATTCTTATAAGTCAGGATCCGACATATAAATCTTTCATCAGTACTAAGATTGTATAAATCAGTAAATACTGATTGAATCTAGGCATCCTGACAGTAAGATAAATCCTGACATCTGTCTTCATCCTAACGCCATGCAAATCCTGACGCCTTGCACATCCTGACACCCTATGTTATCCCAGTAGATCCTATTTTAACTTAAAGCAACTTCACCTAATAATCTCCCCAATTTATGCTTTGTGGAATAAGCATAAATTATATGCTCTAGCTGATGCCAAAAACAGGGGGACCAAATGTTCTAGAAGGAAATAAAATGTTTGAAAACATCACTCTTAAGTTTCAGAGTAAACTCTTGAGTACATCCTGATAAATGTTGTTACTCAATCATTTATCTTCTTTTTGAGAAGTTGCTTAGTTTGTTCTTCATATTTCTTGCATAAATAGTTTCCAAAGATGACTGATATATAACATCTCTCAATTTTCCAACTGTAGTTCTTTAAATTATCACGTCATCAAGAAGCAGATAACTAGCCCTAAAACCATCAAAATTAAGTGTCAATTATCTTGAAGTGAGAACTGTTTCAATCACAGTTGTACCCCTTCCCATTTCCACTTTCTGATGTATGTAGTTCATGTACATAGGAACATAATGGCCAAAATATTTCAAACCTCAATATTGAATTCTTCTTCTTATTGAATAGGAGATCAAATTTAGGCCATTCTTTAGATGATTAATTCTCAACCATTAGAAGATAATGTATATATTTCAATTTTTTGGTTGACATCATTAGGAGTTCATCAGAAGAAAGAATTTGAACTTTATCACTCTCCATCATCAACATTATCTTCTCCTTTGGTTCTGAACCATCATGTTTATAATAATCTTCACAACTTCAAGCATATTTATATGATCAGCAGTGACTTCTTGACGAGGTCTATCAGCCAAAGTGAAGTTTATCATCCTTGGATTTATGAATTCAGCTTCTTCATGTCCAATTCCCAGTCTAGTGTGTGACCCCAACAATATGAGACATTGTGATTGTCTCCACCAAGAAGGTGAATCTAAATTTACAGCAGGCTTAACTTGATTTACTTCTCTTATTCCACCAGGAACACAGTTCATTTGTCTAGAACAATCTATGTCGTCTATCTTTTTCCATTTTCTTTCCTCTTTTCTGATTGGAAAGTAAGTTCTTGTCTTCTCCTTTTCTTCAAGATTTTCAGCTCGCCGTCTTTACTTTTCAGACTTCCTAATCATAGCTGTAATATTCGGGACATATCGTGTATTTATTTTTGACAATAAAAAAATATTATGTAATTATTATATGAATTTTGGTGAATCATGTGTTAATTGGTATCTGTGTTGGTTGTTTATATTTGATAAAATTCGTGAATTTTAATTTTTATATATCTAGAATGAGGTATAGATTATTTTGATATTTTTCAAATAATTTATATGTTATTATCTGATTTATAATTGATTTATAGATTTTATTAATTATGTTTCGATTTAATTATTAATTATTCTGATTATTCGGGAACCGTCGAACTTCAACGGTTTTTACATTTTTACGTTTTTACTACCCGAAAGTTACGGGAAAACTTATTTCTAGTCTAATTTGATTATTCTGAGCATTTTCTGTGTTTGACTTTTTCAATCCAAAGTACGGATTTACCTGTACGATTCCCGGTAAAAAATTTGCAATATAATTTAATCATTCCGGTAAACCGGTAAACTAGAAATTTTGGATATACGAGGTATTTTGATTAAAATACTATATTATCTTCTCGTAGTACGTGTAAACAAATGCTCGAAACCCCAAAACTTTATTTAAAAGCCCGGTTTTGATGTTTATCCTAAAATCGGTACCGAATTGGATCAGTTTTATTATTACTTAGCTATTAAGTATTCTATTTTTTTATATCCGATATGATCCAACGGGGTACCATTATATAAATAGCCCTTACAGTACTTTACTTTGTACAGAAAAACACAAATAAATAGTAAAATTATATAATTATCCAGAAAATATATATTCGTCGCATTCTACATAATCAAACAAGGATTCGAAGGCGTTATCGAACTCTGATTTTGGCATGCAAGTAGTCGAATCGAAGCTCGTGACAAGTAAAATCAAGTTTTTCAATCCATACAACTGTAGAATTATTCAGTAGTTTTCTATAATTTTTGTTAAATTCAAATTTAATTGGATTAAAATAGGTTTCTAAAATCTAGAAGTGTTTGATATGATTTCATTATTGTATGTTGTAGATCTCTGAATTCTGGTCATTTTTGTATGTCATATGATTGATTTTGAGTTCCCTAAAATGTCCAAATTGATATTTAATTATCGGATTAAGAAATTAGGGTTCTTGATGTTCTTGAATGTTTTCAATTAAAATTTGGGGGTTTCTTCCTCAGGGTTATTGATGAAATTGGTTGATACCATCGTGTTTAGAATGATTTCAGGAGTCGAATCATGTATTTAAAATCATGGGAGGGTACCGGAATCGAGCTGACCTGAGAAAAGAAGAACTCGTCGGCCAGCGAGTTCTCTTCAGCTTTTTCCGGCCAACTCAGGGGTTATTTGTTGATTTGGTTTGAATGTTTAGATTCCTTGTAGTTTATTTAGTAAATCTGGAGTTTGTGGTGGCCCGAGGGTACCGGAGTCGCCATCTCTGGCGAACCACGACCATTTTCCGGCGAAGGCTGCAAAAAATTATAGTTTAGCCCCTGTACTTTTGAGAACGATGAAGTTAGGTCCCTGTAGTTTCTGGAATTTGCAATTTTAGTATTTAAGTTTTAAAATCTCTTAAAAATTATTTTATTTATTTATTTTATTTTCATAAATACTTTTTAATTATTTATAAATTTAAAAATAAATCTGAATTACTTAATTAATTAATTTTTATTAATAGATAATTATTTAATTGGTCAATTTATTTAAATAATAATTGATTAATTAATTTAATTATTTATTAAATAATTTCATTGATTATTTAATTGGACTTAATTATTCTTTTTGATTTAAAAATTCTGGAAAATAGTTTTGAGTTTTGAAATATCTTTCTAAATTATGTTTAATGCTCGATAATTATTATAAATGATTTTAAAGCTAATTTCGGGTATCCGAACATCTTTATTTATTTATAAAATGATTTTTTACCCGTTTTAATTCCGAAAAATGTTCAAATATTCGTATAAATGCCAAAAAAATCATTTTAACCTCGAACCTCATTTGAAAAATTATTTATATTGAATAATTTACATGTTATGTGCTATGTGCTACCTGATTGATGTGTTATATGCATATGTGAACATTGTTTGACTGTTTCAATCATAACTTTCAATCCGTAAGTCGGATTTGGGTACAACGAAGGGTAGATAGAAGCTTGTGTCGATTGTGTGACGATTAGAATAATATGAGATCGAGTATTGATAGATAATTGTGATGTTTAACAGAGGAAGTGAGGCGTAGGAAAGAAAATCAAGTGGCCAGTGAGTATAACTGTTAGACGAGTGGAAGCAAATTAGAATGTCGTTGAGATAAGGAAAATGTTCATTTATTATCTGATTCTTTTACGGACTTGAATCCATTTTTCATAAACATCGTGATACACCCTTATGATACTCATAAATTGCATTATGCTTCTAGACAATTATCTTATCAGTATTAATTATGATCTTGTTTTATTGAATTACATTGTTTATCATATTGAATTAATATATAATTGGATGGTTTTTTAAAAAAGTGGACCAGATTGGTGGTCGTATTAAGCCAATGTGTTCCTTGGATCCAGTATATAGAGCAAATATGTGTGCTTTTCTCGGGGTTAGTGCGTGACTGATCAGCAGCCTAACCTGGTTTTTTTAAAATAAAAGTGAATAACTAGTTCTAATAATTGCTTTATAAGAAACTTGATTCTTCTGAATTATTTCATTGTGATCATTGCTTAACCTCAGTTATTATTTATATGACTTGCTGAGCTAGTTAGCTTACACTTGCGATCCTTTTTGTATTTTTTTCCCAGTTAAGAAGGAAACTGTTGGTAGCGAGGATCCCCAGACCAGTGTTCGAGCTAGGATTCCAGGTTGAGTGTCGGAACAAGCTAGTAGGAGTACTGTGCTATAGTTATGAGTTTTGAAAGTTTGTAAGAATGTTATTTTATAAGTTGTAAGCTTAACTAGTTGGGATTTGGTACGATATAATATAAATTAAGGTTGTGGCTCATTTTATACTTTAACATGTTGCGATCCGTGGATGTGCAGTGTAGGGTCAGTGCATATACTATTTCAAATACAAGTTGTATTGTGTGTGTGTGTGTCGTGAACCCCAAATCTCTGACTCGGATTTGGAGGTCTCTCATGTTTGGTATCAGAGCTATAAGTTATAAGTCACTAAAACAAGCCTAGATTGTCTGGTTTGGGTAGAGGGTTATGATTAGAGATGAACGATAGAAAGATAGGACGTCGATAGGTTGAGTGAGACTTTATCATAGGTTTTTGTTATGATTTTTGTTGCGATTTGAGATTCTTATCTTGCTGTGTTGACTTTCAGATAGCAGCTATGGAAGATCCTATTATCCTTATCATTCGGAGATTTTTGCTCATGGATCACCATCCCCACCAAGATCTGATCCACACCATGTTCTTCCTCCAGTATTAGCTATATGACCTCCTCTCGTGATGGCTGCACCTCTTCGAGCTATACCACCACCCCTTGATGTACGACCACCTATTTGAAGACCCCCACCTGCTAATTTTATTTCTACTGTACATTCAACTGTGAGTGCATCTTTTTAGTTTACCCCATGCGATGTTCCATATCATGAGTTTGAGGCCTATCTCATGAAGTGACAGACCCTGTTGGGACAGATTCGAGAGCTACAACATATTGTGAGTACCAGAGATACTAAGAGAGGTGAGAGGGAGCTCAGAATTGTTGGATTTTTAACGCAGCGGGGTCATGGTAAAACACTTTTACACATACAAAATCCAAATAAAAGCGTATAAATCGTGAATAAAAATTCGAGGGATCGAATCTAACCTTTTAAAATAATTCGGAGACAACGATCAGAGATCCTTAGCAGTTGCTCCTCAAGTGTGAAGCACTCCATCGGTATCCACCAAGAAAACGATGTTAAGGAGGAGGAAGGAGGTGGAGAGAATTGGGTTTTCCAAACTTTTTGGGTTTTCGGGTTGGTTAGAATCAAATTAGGGTCTATAATAGTGTATTTATAGGCAAAATTTTCAGCTGAAATTTTCCCATAAATATTATTATTATTATCCCATTTATTATTCTCATTAATAATTAAAACACCTTTTAATCATTAATCCTTTTTCTAAACACTTTAGACATAATTCTCTCTCTTGATTTAATTTCCAAAAATTAAATCCTTTAATTAATAATATTAAGAACTTTTCTTAATTAATTTATAATCAATTAAATCTCATTTAATCAATTATTAAATTTGCCAATTAATTATTTATTTCATAAATAAATAATTATTAGCCATTATTAATTAATTCCTCCACCATTAAATCATTCTCTTTTTATGGTGTGACCCTGTAGGTTCAATATTAAGCCGGTAGTAGAAATAAATAATAATAAAACTATTTTATCATTATTTATATAAATTCTCTAATTTATTAAATATGATTAATTAATTAATCACATTTATTCTACATCGTGAGGGATACTTCTCAGCATATCGCGACTATCCGGATAATATGAATTCACTGCTTAGAATACCAAGAACCTATTCAGTGAATAGTTACCGTACAATAAACTCCTTCTACCCTACAATGTCCCGATTAAATACAAGGCATGGATCTCGTGGCAAGCCTATCTAATTCAATCACTTGCTTACCATTTACTATGCTTAGTTCTATGCAAATTAGAAACTCCTTTCTAATTTCATTCACTCTGGCCAGAGATTCCTGAACTAGCATAAGTGGATCAGCCTTGAACATTCGCTTCCTTCACTGGAAGGGGTAGATCCTTTATTGATCATACACTATCTTCGTGTACAAATTCTTATACCCAGAAGAGCCCTAATAATTGTCCCTGGAGACTAAGAACTAAACCAAAGCATAGTTCAGTGTACACAAGATGACTATGATGACCTCAAGTCTAAGGATACTTTTACAACTATCACTATGTGAACAACTGCTGACACGTGAGTGAACTCCATCAGTTGTTCAGCTGTGCGAGTCATGTTCAGTGAACTTATTCTATACTAAGCACCTACATACTAGCTATAGTGTCACCACACAAATATCTATGAGAACAGACATCCTTCATAATGAAGCAAGCATAGTATGTACCGATCTTTGCGGATTATTAATTACCAGTTAGTAATCCTATAACCAGGAACTATTTAAGTTTAGAGTTATCATCTTTTTAGGTCTCACTATTATGATCTCATCATAATCCATAAAAAGCTTTACTCTAAACTATGGTATATCTTATTTAAACACTTAAATAGATAAAGCCCGTAATAAAAACAAAACAAGTCTTTTATTAATATCAATAAAATCAAAACAGATTACATAAAAGTTATTCCTAAATCCTCATACATGATTGGACTTAGGACATATTCCTTTCAATCTCCCACTTGTACTAAAGCCAATCACTCTGGTATCTAATACCCATCTTGTCTTTATGACGATCAAAGTGACTTTCATAAAGTAGCTTTTGTGAGTGAGTCTGCTATGTTGTTATGTGTGTCAACTCTATTTCAATACAATACAATAAATGTTACCGCGCTCCCACTAACCCTTTTGTAGACGCATGGTTCATCTACGTTTTTGATAAAATCAAACTCTTTGATTGTCTCATCAAAACGAATGTTCCATCTTTCGAGAAGCTTGCTTTAAACCACATATGGTTCGCAGTAGCTTACACACTAGGTTTTCATTTCTCTTGGAAAGAAAACCATCTGGCTATTTGCCAGATCTCATAGTCGTAGTAAGCAGCAATCGCAAGCAAAATCCGAACTGATTATAACAGGGCTACTGGTAAAAGGTTTCATCAAAGTCAATCCATTGCCTTTGTTTGAATCCTTTTCCCAAAAGCCTGGCCTTATAGGTCTCCACCTGTCCATCTGCTATAATCTATCTTTTGTATACTATATACATAGATTCCATTCTGGATTTCATGGCACTATGCCATTTCTCTGAGTCAAAACTACTCATAGCCTCATTATAGGTTATAGGGTCGTCATCATCAATGATCGACAACTCATTGTCATTCTCAATGACAAGGCCATATTACCTCTTAGGTTGGCGAGACACTCTCCCTGATCTATGAATGGGCTGTTCCACAAAAGGTTGTTCAGTCAGAACAGGTGTTTCCACTCAATCTGTAGTAGTTTGTGCTTCTTGAACTTCATCAAGTTCAATTTTGCTCCCACTGTTTCCTTCAAGGATAAACTCCTTTTCCAAGAAGGTAGCATGTCTGGATACAAACACCCGATGATCGGTGTAAAAGTAATACCCTAAAGTCTCTTTAGGATATCCCACAAAACTACATTTTACGGACCGATATTCCAGCTTATTTGGGTCAACTTACTTGACATAAGCTGGACATCCCCAAATCTTAACGTGTTTAAGACTCGGTTTCCTTTCTTTCCATATCTCATACGAAGTTTGAGGAACAGATTTTGGAAGGCACCTTATTCAGTAAATATGCTGAGGTTTCCAATGTATAACCCCATAGGAATACTGGAAGATTTGCATAGCTCATCATGGACCGAACTATGTCTAACAAAGTTCGATTTCTCCTTTCAGATACTAATCTGGAGGAGTCCACTGGGAGACTATACCATTTACCTTGAGATAATCCAGAAACTCTCCATTCAAGTATTCACCACCTCGATCTAATCGAAGAGTTATAATACTATGTTTGGTTGTTTCTCCACTTAATACTTATATTCTTTGAACTTTTCAAAGGCCTCAGACTTGTGTTTAATCAAACACATATCCGAATCCAGATCTATCATCTATGAAAGTAATGAAGTATGAAAATCCACCCATGGCTTGCGTAGACATTGGTCCACATACATCTGTGTGTACCATTCCTAGCAAATTTGCAGCCCTCTCTCCATGTCTACTAAATGGAGACTGCAATGCCACTATAAAGTGAGATTTTCATCATCCCTTTTCTTTTATTAGTTTGTTCAATCTGAAATAAATTATGTCACATACATACAGACCATTATTTAAAGCACCACGTCCATAAAGAATATTATCTCTAAGAATAGAACATTCATTATTCTCAATAATAAATGAAAATCCAGCTAAGTCTAACATGGGAATAATATTCCTCACAATCGAGGGAACAAAATAACAATTATTTAAAATAATAGTCTTGCCCGTAGGCATATGTAAATGAAATGATTCTATATCTTCAGCAGCAACTCTTGCTCCATTTCCATCAGTAGAATCACCTCCTCTTCCTCAAGAGTCCTACTTCTCCTTGGTCCCTGCAACAAATTGCAGATTTGAGAACCACAGGCGGTATCTAATACCCAAGTAGAAATTTGATTTAATGACATATTCACTTCTATCATGAACATACCTGAATCAGAAGTGGTAGTCTCACTACCCTTCTTCTTTTTCAATTCTGCAAGGTAAACCTTGCAGTTCCTCTTCCAGTGCCCCACCTTGTTACAGTGAAAGCAAACAACTTTGCTCTTGGGGTCTTCAGCTTTTGGTGGAACCGGCGTTTTCTCACCTACTTTCTTCTTCTTGGAAGAGTTCCTCTTCCTTTTCTTAAGATTGGAACCTTCACCAATTAGAAGAACAGAACTCTTCTTAGGGGGAAAATTCGATTCCGCAGTCTTCAACATGTTGTGGAGTTCAGGCAGGCTGGCATCCAATTTATTTATGTGAAAGTTCACAACAAACTGCGAGAACGAACTCGGAAGTGATTGCAAGACCAGGTCATGGCTCAGCTCCCCATCCATGACAAAACCAAGTTGTCCAAGACGTTCAATCAAATTGATCATCTTAAGTACATGGTCATTCACAAATGATCCCTCAGATATCCTACAACCGAACAGCTCCTTCGATATCTCATATCGAGCTGTCCTCCCCGCCACATCATACAACTCTTGTAGATGCATGAGGATAGTGTGAGCATCCATATGCTCATGTTGCTTCTGTAGCTCAATGTTCATGGAAGCTAGCATGATGCATTGAGCAACATTTGCATCATCTATCCACTTACGATACACAACATGTTCATCATTATGTGCATCACTAGCCGGTTCAGTAGGCTTAGGTGAGTCAATCACGTATTCCAGCCTCTCAATCCTGAGAACAATTCTCAAGTTTCGAAGCCAGTCAGCATAATTAGGACAAGTCAATTTGTGAGCATCCAATATGCTCCTGAGTGATAGTGCAGAAGACATAATGTATATTGTAAATCTGTAAATGATAAACACATAACAACACTTAGCAAATATTTGATTTCATTTTAAAACACTATATGAATCAGGATTTTATTCATAAGTGGCTCCCACTAGTTTTCCTAATTTATTCAACCCCCTACATGAAAAATTAAGCATTCATAATGCTAGTGGGAATAGGGATCCTACATTCCATTACACAACCCCGGCTGTGGCACGAAATGCCATGTAATGTTCAATAGGCAGACAACTCTTGTCAATTACATCTAATGTTACTCCCTAATCAAACTTTAGCCTCTTGAATAATTGAGTCACAGCTGTGGCACGACAAACTCAATATTCTAAGTCAAGTCTAACCCAACATTCCGTACAATTGAATCAGTCCCCAAAGGCCCACGGCTGTGGTACGTAACGACCTTTAGATTCTTATTCAATGTACACATCTCTATGTAATAGACAAGTATTTCTTATTTCGAAATCAAAGCCCTCGGCTGTGGCACGAAATGACAATGATTCAAAAATAAGAACTACTTTCTATCATGTTGGAAGGCTATGACCGACACAAGCCCGTTGTATCATTGGCCAACTACTACTTTATATTATTTAATTTTAGAGGGATTATATTACGTTACAATCATAATCATATTATAAAGAGATTCTTCCTTTTAAATTAAATATTTCAAATTAATAATCAATAATCAGATGATTCCCAGATCGGGTGGAGCATTGTCAAGAGGCGTCACTTAATAACCCTTTCTTACAGATAGAAATCTGTTGTTGACAGAATCATCCTTTCTCTCATATCGAAAATTCATATTCAATTACGTGTTTCACAAACACAAGAATCTCATGATTGTATTCATAATATTATTCTTAAGGTTATGAAACAATTTCACTATACTAGGTTGTCTAACAAACGCCTTATGTTCATTTAAGTTCACCTAAATCTATCATTGCATGATAAACTAAGCATATATCACATATATCAACATGAATAAACATCAAGGTAGGCATGTTATATCATCTAGCACAATAGTCTAAGCATTATACATCTCTATGTATCACATGAAGCATTTAAAAGTAATTAAAACAGTCAAAAACAGCTTTAAAACACTTCATGGAAATATAAACAGTTCAAAACTTTTATATAAACTAAAATTGATCACTCAGATCCGTCTCGGAAAAATGAATCCAACGGTATATTGCACGCCTAAAACGGAGTTTCGAAACTCCCAGAAAATCAATTTTAAAATCAACAGTCGGGCTGTAACGCATTACAGGAACGCGTTACAAGCCCTGTAACGCATTCCGTGAATGCGCCACAGGTGTGTAACGCATTCCCGGAATGCGTGACACCCCTATTTATTTTTTTATTTTTTTTTTCTGCAGCAGCCGTCACTTTCCTCAATACCCGTGCCGCCGCCTGACTTCTCTGTGTCTTTATCAGCCTTCTTTTCTTTCCGTGCAACATTCAACAGGTAGTAGATAACACAGACAGTACTAATATATATACATACATGCAATTCATATATATACATATATCTTTATTTAATTACGAATTTAATTACAATAACTTCAAAAATGCATAATAAAAAATCTATACATCCTAAAATTATGAAAAAAATACCGAGACGATCTACAACACTTGTAGAACCCAGATCAACATTCAAAATTATTCTGAGAAACGATTTCTCATCAGACAAAATTAATCCATAAAATAACTTGTAAAAATCATAATTAATTCATACAAGCACATAAAATTCTGAAATTTTTACCACATATCTATATGCATACAACCTATGCTCTGATACCATTGTTGGATTTTTAACGCAGCGGGGTCATGGTAAAACACTTTTACACATACAAAATCCAAATAAAAGCATATAAATCATGAATAAAAATTCGAGGGATCGAATCTAACCTTTTAAAATAATTCGAAGACAACGATCAGAGATCCTTAGCAGTTGCTCCTCAAGTGTGAAGCACTCCACCGGTATCCACCAAGAAAACGATGTTAAGGAGGAGGAAGGAGGTGGAGAGATTTGGGTTTTCCAAACTTTTTGGGTTTTCGGGTTGGTTAGAATCAAATTAGGGTCTATAATAGTGTATTTATAGGCAAAATTTTCAGCTGAAATTTTCCCATAAATATTATTATTATTATCCCATTTATTATTCTCATTAATAATTAAAACACCTTTTAATCATTAATCCTTTTTCTAAACACTTTAGAAATAATTCTCTCTCTTGATTTAATTTCTAAAAATTAAATCCTTTAATTAATAATATTAAGAACTTTTCTTAATTAATTTATAATCAATTAAATCTCATTTAATCAATTATTAAATTTGCCAATTAATTATTTATTTCACAAATAAATAATTATTAGCCATTATTAATTAATTCTTCCACCATTAAATCATTCTCTTTTTATGGTGTGACCTTGTAGGTTCAATATTAAGCCGGTAGTAGAAATAAATAATAATAAAACTATTTTATCATTATTTATATAAATTCCCTAATTTATTAAATGTGATTAATTAATTAATCACATTTATTCTACATCGTGAGGAATACTTCTCAGCATATCACGACTATCCGGATAATATGAATTCACTACTTAGAATACCAAGAACCTATTCAGTGAATAGTTACCGTACAATAAACTCCTTCTACCCTACAATGTCCCGATTAAATACAAGGCATGGATCTCGTGTCAAGCCTATCTAATTCAATCACTTGCTTACCATTTACTATGCTTAGTTCTATGCAAATTAGAAACTCCTTTCTAATTTCATTCACTCTGGCCAGAGATTCCTGAACTAGCATAAGTGGATCAGCCTTGAACATTCGCTTCCTTCACTGGAAGGGGTAGATCCTTTATTGATCATACACTATCTTCGTGTACAAATTCCTATACCCAGAAGAGCCCTAATAATTGTCCCTGGAGACTAAGAACTAAACCAAAGCATAGTTCAGTGTACACAAGATGACTATGATGACCTCAAGTCTAAGGATACTTGTACAACTATCACTATGTGAACAACTGCTGACACGTGAGTGAACTCCATCAGTTGTTCAGCTGTGCGAGTCATGTTCAGTGAACTTATTCTATAATAAGCACCTACATACTAGCTATAGTGTCACCACACAAATATCTATGAGAACAGACATCCTTCATAATGAAGCAAGCATAGTATGTACCGATCTTTGCGGATTATTAATTACCAGTTAGTAATCCTATGACCAGGAACTATTATGATCTCATCATAATCCATAAAAAGCTTTACTCTAAACTATGGTATATCTTATTTAAACACTTAAATAGATAAAGCCCGTAATAAAAACAAAATAAGTCTTTTATTAATATCAATGAAATCAAAACAGATTACATAAAAGTTATTCCTAAATCCTCATACATGATTGGACTTAGGAGATATTCCTTTCAAGAATGAGGATTCATATGTTTCGGAGGGTAGCTGCTGCAAGTCTACATGGAGCTACTTGTGAGTATGCCACCCCTAATGCTCTTGTGGAGTGGGCCAGATGGGTTTTGGAGGAGCTTGAGGAGATTGAAGGTCCAGAGTTTCCATGGAGCTAGATGATAGTGTTGCTATGACAACTGTTATATGTATAGTAGTGATGTAATGTGTTATCAACAGACTTTTGTTTTGTATATATAGACTAGACTTGTTGACTAGTGGGTAGGCATGTTGTACTTTTGCTTTTATTGAAGCGTTTCACGCTTGTACTACCAACTTTGACATATATATATATCAGTATCTTTTCTTTTCCAGCATTGCCATTTACATTACTGCACATATTTTATCTTACTTTATTTGTTGCACCAATTATAAAATCTTGTGATAACATATACCTTTTCCCTTGATTATTTACATTCGGTAAAGAAACATGAAATTTACCTAGTTGAATAATTGAAAATGTTTTCAAAAAGAAATACGTCTATTTTATAAAAACTTTTTGCAAAAAGAGATTTGATTTAAAGGATAAATAAGTTGTTTGATTCTTTACAAAATATGCCTCCCAGAATAAACACTCGTTCTACCACCCAGAATGAAGAAACCAAAAACAACAACAATAACAACACCAACCAAGATGCAAATCTAGGTCCCATAGACCCAACTGTGGCCCAGATTCTTCAAATCTTGGCCCAACAAACAATTAACCTGACTCAATAAAAACGGAGACAAGCCAATCCCCATGTAACTTTTAAGACTTTCCAGGCGGTGAATCCACCGGAGTTCAAGGGTTCTTCGGATCCAATTGAAGAAAGAGTTTGGTTGAAGGAGATTGAGCTGTCATTTGCTCTAGTCAAGGTAATGGAGGAACAAAATACGAAGTTTGCAAGTCATTACCTGAAGAATGAAGCCACCTATTTGCAGGAGACTGTTAAAATATTGGAAGGTATAGATGTTATTACTTGGGATATATTTAAGGAGTTATTCTTATAAAAGTATTTTCCTCAGTTTGTTAAGGATCAAATAGAAATAAAATTTCTAGAATTGAAGCAAGGGAATATGTCAGTATCAGATTATGAAAGTAAGTTTGAGGATTTGTCTAGGTTTGTGCCATCTTATGTAGACACAGACAGGAAGGAAGCCAATAGATTTCAGCAAGGTCTTAAGCCATGGATTAGAGTGAAAGTAGCTATATTTGAGTTGGATACGTATGCAGCAGTGGTACAGAAAGCTATGATTGTAGAAATAGAAAGTGAAATATCATAAAAGGAGAAGGAAAGTGAGAAAAGAAAGTTTGAGGGAAGTGAAGGACAGTCACAAGCAGTAAAGTTCCAAATTTTAGTAACCAGAAAGGGAAGTTCCATCCATGGAAGAATTTTAACTTTAGGAAGCAAAATGTAGGCAATAGAGGACAAGGCAATCGTCCAGCCATTGGAAACCAACCGAATCAGCAAAGGCCATCTTTACCAAAATGTCAGGTATGTGGAAAGAAACGAGGAGTTTGTAACAAACTGAATGTGGTATGTTATTGATACAAACAGAAGGGGCACTATTCAAGGGAGTGCTAGAATCAACCAGCCAGAGAACCAGCAAACAAAGATTAACCTATCAGGAATCAAGCAGGCAAGGTTCAAGAAATTAGGTTTACATATTTTAAGTGTGGGAAACCAAGGCATATAGAAAAGGATTGTAAACCCCATCCCCAGTCAGTAATATGCTAAGTATTATGGGATCTACTCCGATAGTGAATGAGCCTTTAAGAGCTAGATTTTATGATATATCTATAAAGGATGTTATTCAGGACACTGATGTAGTGGACGGTACGTACCGGTACGCTTACTGTGAATTCTGTATGTGCTAAAGTATTAGTAGATTTGGGAGCAACTCAATCGTTCATTTCTCAAGATTTTGTTGATAAGTTGAATTATCCAATTGAATTGTTAAATGAGATCATGACTGTAGAACTAGAAAATCAAGAACGTGTATCTATTAACCAAGTTTTTACCGATTATAAGATTGAGATTTCTTGCAATAAGTTTTGTGATAATTTGATACCGTTTAAGTTAGGAGAATTTGACGTTATTCTAGAAATGGACTGGCTATCTAAACATGATGCTCAGATAGACTATCGTAATAAGAAGGTAATTCTGAAGATGCCGAATTAGAAAATGGTGACGTTTAGAGGATAAGGCAAGCAAAAAGTTCTTAACGATGATTCCAGCTAAAAGGTTCTTGTGATAAAGTTGCAAACATTATATCGCGTATGTGATGAATAAAAGTCAGGAGCTAGCAAAACATGAAGATATTTTAAAGGTCAATGAGTTTCCAGACGTGTTTCCAAATGAGTTACCAGGACTTCCTCCAGATAGAGAAATTGAGTTTGTAATCGACTTAGCACCTGGAACGGAACCCGTATCCAAGGCCCCGTGCAGAATGGCGCCAGTTGAAATGAAGGAATTAGCGAAGTAATTTCAAGAACTAGGTACGAACATTATGAATTCCTAGTAATGGCTTTTGGATTGACCAATGCACTAGTAGGATTAGTGGACTTCATGAACATAATCTTTAAGATGTATTTGGATAAGTTTGTAATTGTGTTTATAGATGATATTTTCATTTACTCAAAGTCAACAGAAGACCTGCAGAACATTTAAGTATTGGGAATTATGAGAAGGGAGAAGTTGTATGCTAAATTTTCAAAGTGTGAGTTTTGGTTGCGGAAAATCAATTCTTAGGACATATAGTCAGTAACGAATGAACCAAGGTGGACCCAAAAAAGATTGAAGCTATTATAAATTGGGAAAGACCAAAAACACCAATAGAAGTGAGAAGCTTCTTAGAATTGGCACGATACTATCGAAGGTTTGTTCAAGATTTCTCGAAGATTGCAACACCTTTTACGAAGCTTACTAGGAAGAACGAGAATTTTATATAGAATGAGAAGTGTGAAGAAAGTTTTCAGGAGTTAAATAAGAGATTGATCACGTCACATGTTTATCACTTCCAGATGATCAAGGAGAGTTTGTAATTTGTAGTGATGCTTCTCATAAGGGATTAGGTGGTGTACTGATGCAGCATGATAAGGTTATTGGCTTTACGTCTAGACAACTAAAAACTCATGAGCAGAAGTATCCTACTCATAACTTGGAAATGGCAGCAATAGTATTTGCTCTAAAGATTTGGAGACATTATCTATATGGAGAAAAGTGTGAGATTTATACGGACGATAAGAATTTGAAATATATATTCACGCAGAAGGAATTTAACATGAGACAACGAAGATGGTCGGAGTTGATTAAGGACTACGACTACACGATTAACTATCACCCAGGAAAAACAAATATAGTGGCAGGCGCATTGAGCAAGAAGGAGAGATTAAACTTATTGACTGTATCAGAAGAGTTATATAAGGAAATCCAGAAGTTGGAGTTGGAAGTCAGAATTTGTAAGCCAACAGAAGCAAAAATGTATACTATGACCTTTCAGCCAGAGTTGTTAGAGAAGATAAGGAGATGTCAAGAAGAGATAATGGATCAGGATATCAACAGCTTGGTAGGAGAAGAATTATACGCCCAGGGAGATGATCAAGGTATTCTCATATTTTCTTCCAGAATTTGGATTCCACCGGTGACAGAGTTAAAGAATGAGATTTTACAGGTTGCTCACAATTCAAAGTATTCAATCCATCTAGGGAGTACCAAGATGTATAAAGATTTAAAAAAAACTATTGGTGTCCAGATATGAAGAGAGAGATTCCGGAATGGGTTAGAAGATGATATACATGTCAAAGAGTTAAAGCAGAGCATCGAAGGCCAAGTGGATTATTGCAACCATTGGAGATTCCAGAATGGAAATGGGAACATATTTCTATGGATTTTATAATCAGATTACCAAGGACAAAACCAAACCTCGACGCCATTTGGGTTATAGTGGGCAGACTAACCAAATCGGCGCACTTTCTTCCTATTAATGAAAGATTATAATTGGACAAGTTAGTTCACATGTACTTAAAGGAAATAGTAGTTCATCATAGAGTCCATGTGTCTATTGTATCTGACCGAGATCCATGATTTAATTCAATTTCTTAGAGAAGTTTTCAAGAATGTTTGGGAACCAAGTTGGATATGAGTACAGCTTATCATCCACAAACTGATGGCCAAAGTGAAAGGACGATTCAGACTATTGAAGATATGTTACGTGTTTGTTCCAACGACTATAAAGGAAATTGGGATTAGTATTTACATTTAGTAGAATTTTCTTACAACAACAGTTACCATGCCAGTATTGGAATACCTCCCTACAAAACTCTATACGGACGCAAATGTCGATCACTGGTATATTGGGATGTTGTTGGAGAATGTAAGATACTTGGACCATAGTTGGTAGAATAAACGAAGGAAGTTGTCGAAGTTATTCAGAAAAGGTTAGTTGCAGCACAAAATCGTCAAAGAAAATACGCGGATCAAGCTAGAAAAGATATGGAATTTGCATATGGAGAACTAGTGTTGCTAAAGGTGTCACCATTGAAGGGATTGTCCAGATTTGGAAAGAAGGGAAAGCTGAGTCCTAGATAGATTGAACCTTTTGAAATTTTGAAACGTGTCGGCAAGGTAGCATAAGAATTGGCATTATCCCCGTATATAGAGCATATTTATAACGTCTTTCATGTGTCAATGCATAAGAAGTACAATCCAGATTCTAGGCATGTGATAGAATATGAGCCGTAGAACTTCAGGTGGATTTGTCCTATGTTGAGAGTCCAACAGAGATTTTAGAGAGAAGAGAGAATGTGTTGAGAAATAAAGTTGTAAATCTAGTAAGTGTATTGTAGAGAAACCGAAGAGTTGAAGAATCAACTTCGGATTTAGAAAGTGATATGCGTGAAAAGTATCCTCAATTGTTTGCTTAGGTGATTCTGAGGACATAATCCTTTTAAGAGGGGGAAGGATGTAATATCTGGTATATATCGTGTAATTAGGTTTGTCAATAAATGGATATTATGTGATTATTATATGAATTTTGGTGAATCATGTGTTAATTGGTATCTGTGTTGGTTGTTTATATGTGACAAAATTTATGAATTTTAATTTTTATATATCTAGAATGAGGTATAGATTATTTTGATATTTTTCAATAATTTATATATTATTATATGATTTTATAATTGATTTATAGATTTAATTAATTATTTTTCAATTTAATTTTTAATTATTTTGATTATTCGGGAATCGTCCAACTTCAACGGTTTTTATGTTTTTACTACCCGAAAGTTATGGAGAAACTCATTTCTAGCCTAATTTAATTATTCCAAGCATTTTCCGTGTTTTGACTTTTTCAATCCGTAGTACGGATTTACCTGTACGATTCCCGGTACAAATTTTATGATATTATTTAATCATTCCGATAAACTAGATATTTTCGATATACAATATATTTTAATTAAAATACTATATTATATTTTCGAGTACGTGTAAACAAAAGCTCGGAACCCCAAAACTTTATTTGAAAGCCCGATTTTGATGTATATCCTAAAACTGGTACTGAATTGGATCAGTTTTATTAATACTTAGCTATTACGTATTCTATTTTTTTATATTCGATATGATCCAACGGGGTAGTAATATTCAGTAAATATAGATAGCCCTTATAGTACTTTATTTTGTACAGATGAACAGAAATAAACAGTAAAATTATATAATTATCTAGAGAAAATAAATATATTTGTCGCGTTCTTCATATTCAATCAAGGATTCGAAGGCGTTATGGAACTCCGTTTTTGGCGTGCAAGTAGTCGAATCGAAGCCCGTGACAAGTAGAATTAAGTTTTGTAATCCATACAACTGCATAATAATCCGGTAATTTTCTATACTTTTTATTAAATTCAAATCTAATTGATTTAAAATAGGTTTTTAAAATCTAGTTGTGTTTGATACGATTTGATGATTGCATGTGTAGATCTTTGAATTCTGGTTATTTTGGTATGTCATATGATTGATTTTGAGTTCACTAACATGTCCAAATTGATGTTTAATTCTCGGATTAAGAAATTAAGGTTCTTAATGTTCTTGAATATTTTCAATTGAAATTTGGGGGTTCCTTCCCCAGGGGTTATTGATGAAATTGGTTGATACCATCGTGTTTAGAATGATTCTAGGAGTCAGATCATGTATTTAAAATCGTGGGAGGGTACCGGAATCGGGCTGACCGGAGAAAAGAAGAACTCGTCGGCGGACGAGTTTTCTTCAGCTTTTTCTGGCCAACTCAGTGGTTATTTGTTAATTTGGTTTGAATGTTTAGATTCTTTGTAGTTTATAGAGTAAATCTGGAGCTTGTGGTTGCCGGAAGGTATCGGAGTTGCCATCTCCGGCGAACCCCGACCATTTCCTGGTGAATGCTGCAAAAAATTGTATTTTAGCCCCTGTACTTTTGTGAACGATTCGGTTAGCTCCCTGCAGTTTCTGGAATTTGCAATTTTAGTATTTCAGTTTTAAATTTTTTTAAAAATTATTTTATTTATTTATTTTAATTTCAAAAATAATTTTTAATTATTTATAAATTCAAAAATAAATCTGAATTACTTAATTAATTAATTTTAATTAATAACTAATTATTTAATGGGTCAATTAATTTAAATATTAATTTAATATTTACTAATTAATTTTAATTGATTATTTAATTGAATTTAATTATTTTTTATTTAAAAATTCTAGAAAATAGTTTCGAGTTTTAAAATATTTTTAAAAATTATGTTTAATGCTCTATAATTATTTATAAATGATTTTAAAGCTAAATTCGGGTATTTGGACTTCGTTATTTATTTATAAAATAATTATTTTACCAGTTTTAATTCAAAAAAATGTTTAAAAATTTATCTTAAATGCCTGAAAAATCATTTTAACCTCGAACCTTCTTTAAAAAATTATTTGTATCGAATACTTTACATGTTATGTGCTATGTGCTACCTGATTGATGTGTTATATGCATATGTGAACATTGTTTGACTGTTTTAATCTTAACATTCAATCCGTAAGTCTGATTAGGCTCAAATGAAGGGTAGATAGAAGCTTGTGTCGATTGTGTGATGATTAGAATGATATGAGATCAAGCATTGATAGATAATTGTGATGTTTAGCAGAGGAAGTGAAGCGTAGGAAAGGAAAGGAAGTGGCTGGTGAGTATAACTGTTAGACGAGTGAAAGCAAAGTAGAAAGTCGTTGAGATAAGGTAAGTATTCTCGAACCTTTTATGATATATTACAAATACTTTGAATATGCTTAAGATATCATATGGTAGCATGTGTTAGTTATATAGTTTAGCCATGAACCCTGATCATATCATTTGATATTTGAATGGTAAGCCTTAATCTTTGTGAACCATTGATCGTTGAATTCCCAAATAATAAACCACATACATATGATACTACTCCACAAATACATTCACACCATACACCAAACACTGAAATAGAATTGCTTAAATATACAATATCTCATATATTCTATAATACCTTGTAATATCAAGGAACCAAACTTGTATAACCAGTATACCATTGTTTATATATCATTTAATTCTTTTACGAACTTGAATCAATTCTTCATAAACACCGTAATATACCCTTCTCATACTCGTGAATTGGATTATGCTTTTAGACAACTGTCTTATCAATGTTGATTATGATTTTTTTTATTGAATTACATTGTTTATCATATTAAATTGTTATAGAAATGCATGGTTTTCTAAATGTGGACCGGATTTGTGGTCAGACCATATTGGTGGTCGTATTAGGCCAATGTGTGCATTGGATCCATTATATAGAGCAGAACTGTGTGCTTTTCTCGGGGTTAGTGTATGACTGATCAGCAGCCTAATATTGGTTTTTTAAAAATTAAAAGTGAATATCCAATTCTAATAATTGCTCAATTAGAAACTTGTTTCTTCAGAATCAGTTAATTTTGATCATTGCTTAATCTTAGTTGCTGTTTATATGACTTGCTAAGCTAGTTAGCTCACTCTTGTGATCCTTTTTATATTTTTTCCAGTTAAGAAGGAAATTGTTGGTAGTGAGGATCCCCGGACCAGTGTTCGAGCTAGAATTCTAGGTTGAGTGTCAGAACGAAGTAGCAGGGAGTCCCGTGCTATAGTTATGAGTTTTGCAAGTTTGTAAGAATGTTTTGTTATAAGTTATAAGCTTAACTAGTTGGGATTTGGTACAATATAAAGTAAATTAAGGTTGTGGCTTATTTTATACTTTAATCTGTTGTGATCCGTGGATGCATAGTGTAGGGCCATTGCATATAATATTTCAAATACAGGTTATATTGTGTGTGTGTATTGTGAACCCCAAATATCTGACCTGGATTTGGATGACGTCACAATAGCATTAAAGTCAGCATTTTATTTGTTCACTGCTTTTCTGATTCTTAACTCTTCTCTCATTTCTTCTTGATCAACTTTAGAATTATGAGAGTCAACAAAGATAGAAAGAATCATGATATTTAGTTGATTTAGACACTCTTGATCATTTTCAGAGTTAACATTTTTCACATCACCTTCACAATCAGGATTTTCAGAATTAGGTCTTGTGTCAGGATTAGGAGTAGAATTGTCAGGATGACTTGTGTCAGGATTAGGAATAGAAACATCAGATAAGGATTTGATGGTTGCTCTGAATTTATTATCTGCAATTATCTTGGTCTTCTTGTTAATGGAATTTCTGATTTTTCAAAAAGTTCTTCCACAAAGGGATTCACGTCTCTTATTCCATATGTTCTTGGTTAAAAATTCAGAACTGTTGGATCAATGAGAATTTTTGGAGCCCAAGACTAAAATGTTTCAGGAATTTCTTCAATCCTGACACCACTTGACCTGGTCCTTCTTTGAGAGGGAACAGTGGCTTGACTTGGCTTGGGAGTTCTTCCTCTTCCTCCCCTTCTAGCACTTTTAGATCCTCTAGCTCTTCCTCTACCTCTAGATGGACCTTCACTTCCAGTTTGAAGCTATTTCAGAATTTCCTCCTGTTGCTTTATCATTTCTTCCTCTGACATGTCAGGAAATTCATCAGCCAAGTGTGTAAGTGCCTTTCTATCAAAAATATCTTTAACTCTTTTATCTTTGTGATAGAGTGTCATAATTTTACCCTATTTTATTCTGTAAGATCTGTAGAACCTTTGTGCATCTTCAGGATTATCAATGATCACTTCATCTTCCTCAGGAATTACAGATATTGTTTGCTCTTTCATCAGTATCTGAGAGTGAGTCATTGTTTCAGTTTTAACAGTATTTACACCATAAGTAGATTCTTGAGTTGACTGTGTGGTTTGTGTTTGAGTCCTGATTCCAGTTCTAGACTGTACCACAACAGCATTAGAGGTTCATGTACCTTGAGCACCATCATCATCAACATTAGCATCATATTTCCTTAATACCGACTCAGGTGTACATTTTTTCTGACCTACTATCTTCCCTTTTTTTGCATCAAGACTCTATAGTAAGGAAAAAATAGCATCCAGATTCTGATTGGTAGCATGAGTTTTACGGTAGAAAATCTTTCATTCATTAATTCCCGATTGGATTCCTAATTTTCCATTATCTTAACGAACCCAGAATACTTATCAGTTCCACTGTTAAAAGTGGCCACGTAAGTCACTTGATCTTTTAAGGCACAATTTGATTCCTTGATTCTGGAAAGACTGGAATGCAAACCCTTTACTGGAATAGTAGTAGCCTTGACTGTGTGCTTGATATCTAGATTTGAAATATAGTTGACAGCATGATCAACAAGAGTATGATCTGCCTCATAAGAGAAAGATTCATTTATAATCCTCCAAGAATGATTCCATTCATGGCCTCTATAATAACTTAAAGATGGAGTTTTAGGAATTAGAGCATGACCTGATGAAGATCCAAAGGATGAATACTTGGGTGCTTCCAACACTCTTTTGAGCTCTCTATCATTAGGATCATCATTTTCATCATCATCACTACTATCGTCATCATCATTGGGAGATGGAATATCAATATTAGCATCAGGAAATGGTTTTTCAGTTATACCTTTAAGCTTTTGATCAGCTTTGGAAAGTGGAGGTACACCATCCTGATTTATTCCTAAAACAAAAGAACTGGTAACATCTAAGTCTCTCTTTTCTTTTAAAGTGATCTCATCACTTCTCACGCTTATATTACTTTTAAGGGTAATATTTTGATCACTATTTTCACTCAAGTCTACCTCTCCTTTTGCTAGTACAGGAGACTGCCTCTCAATATTTTTAATTTTTACTAATTGTTTTCTCTCAGTCTCACATGAAAGGCTCAAATCACTCACAAAAGAAGAAATAAGAGATGGCTGAGATGAGTGGTCTGTATTTATAAAAATAGGGTATCCTTATACAAAGGTCGATTTATACTCATAGTGACAGATAAAGTAGAAGTAGGTTCAGAAATTATACCTTTTATAGATGATTCTAAGGGCATAGCAGAAAGAGGAGTAACCAATATTGCTCATGTATTCTGCTTCTCAGCAACAAGGTTGACATCAGGATCATGATTTAATGTATTAGGACTGATTGTGAGTCATTTGAACCTGAATCAGGATTTGCAGATAGAACTTTATCAGTACTTTGAATTGATGGTTCTTGTGGGACCTGAGGCTTTAAAGCTTCTTCAACCTTTTAAGCTGAAGATTCTTGTTGGCTTCCCTCGAGTAGTGGATCAGTTATTACTACATCAAGCTTGGCTAAGTGTTCCTAATAATCTTCCTTCTACTGCACATGTTTGGTCACATCAGTACCCACATAATCAAGACCCCGTGAGCAATGTCAGGAACAAACTGTCTTTTGAGTGTGTATGTCTGCACTTTCACTTTGAGAAAATGGTTCTTGTGTGACTGAAGCCTTAGCAGTTGCTGAATCCCTTTGAGAATCGGGTTCTTGTGCGTTGTGCTCTTTCTATAGAGACTGGAACTTTGTTTTCTTCCTCATAAAAACTGGTTTTTCATCAACTTTCCTCTTCCCTAATGTATCAAGGCCAACTTCCCTTGCTAGTTGAGCCATTCACTCAGCGGAAACTTCAATAAACTTGGTTGGAGGGGTGTCAGGAAGTGGGACAGTATCTGGAATAGAAATCACTCTATTATGAGAGCTGACCAATTTAGCAGGAATATCATTCTTCTCACTGTCGGGATAGAGAATTGATTGATCAGGAGTAGCATGAAGCTTTGTCTGCATCTTGACATTTGCTTTTTGTGCTTCAAGCTTGTCAGCCAACTTTACCAACTTTATTTTCTTCATTGGAATTTTCTCCTTAATAATAGACTCATCTCTAGTCTTAGCACTAGCAATCTTTACTGGTTCAACCTTGAGCTTGAATACCAGTGGTGCTTGATCATCATCATCAGAGTATGATTCTGAAACAACCTTACCCCTTAATACTCTTTCTTTTCTTTTTAACTTCTCATCTACAAGTGCCTTTCTAACCCTCTTTACTTGAGGAACTATTTTTTAGGCCCATACAATCTTCTTTATCCGCCCTGTACCTCATGTTGGGTGGGTGTGTGTAAAATAATCCTCGAACCTGATTGTCTTCCGGACACATCAGTCCTAGCCGATTGTTTAGATTTTACAACTGATTCTTTTTTAGAAGAAATAGAGGTGGGTAAGTGTTTGGATTTGTTTTTAGAAGATGAATTGTATGTGTCAGGAACAGGATATATTGTGTCATGTTCCATAGCATTAGGATTTGTAACAGTGTATTTATCTGGCATAGTCCTTTGCAGGAATTGCCAAATTTTAATAGGTAAATTAGCTTTTCCTGAAAATTTATCACATTCTTCCCTTTTTCCGAGGTCAGTCATAAACTTAGCAGAAATTTGAAATATTTAAATTAATTCATCATCTTTAAAAGTGACATCCAGAAGAAAATGAGTAAAAATCAACTACAAAAATCTAGTATAACCTATAACACCATCTTTATTACTTAACCTGGTTATCAGTAATTGCAATATTGTCCCTCTATAATCAATAACATGATTATAAATCATAAAGTAACCTAATTGCAAAGAAACAAGTGGAAGTGCATCAAAGTTGGATACCTTATTTCTTGAGTTCTGAAAAGCTCCCTTGCTTTGTTGAAAGATGTGTTGTGACCAATGTTCCTGGAAAATTCGAAAAGGGTTGCAGTTGGAGTGACTACAGTAGTTCTTTCTCCCAACTAAGGAAGACTAAATGGTTTTTTAATTATTTCGGTTGTAATCCCATATACCTTGTTGTTAAACCCAAAGAAAATGGTACCTCTTGCAACATCCATTCGTTATGTGGTCCAAATTTGCATGACCTGTCTTAACCATACTCTAGAGGAGCAGTTAGAGCATAACCAATATCACTTTGAGCAAGAAAATATAGAATCATATGAAAATCAGGATGAATACCATCAGGGGTTAATGGGGCTTTGAAATTGTTTGGACCAAAAGTCCTATCTCGTACGATGTACTTGGTCTAAAAAAAATTTGAGATTGTATTAGAAGATTCCATTGATTTGAGTTTAGGGTTTAGAAGAGATGTTTATGTGTATGTGTTTTTGCAGATAGAGAATAAAAGATGACTGAGTGTATGTAAAATTTATGAAAGAATATGATTAGTTTTGTTAAACTATTTTTAGTTTAGACACACAGAGAGACATACATGACACATGTCCGTTACTAATTGAGAGGAGTGAATAGTGGACCAAGTTTCATTTACTAACAGTTATTAATAAACGAATTTTAAGGAGCGGTAGTGTATACTGCGCCTATAATTTTGTATATACCACAAAACTTTTTCATGAATTACAAAGGACTCTTGACTCATGCATTAACAATAGTCCTAATTATATTGATTTAATCCAAGTACAGATTAAAACAAATAATTTATTTCCGACTTGTTATAATAAATTCAAATAATCAAGAAATGATGTATATATATATATGATTGTGTCAGGATTGGACTAACCTTGTCAGGATTCAGCCTTTTCATAATATGACTTGTCCAGTCAGGATCTTCCTAGATATTACTTTTCATAGTTGATCATTCCAAGTTCATGTATAAGCTTATCAAAACTTGCTTCAGGTAATGTCTTTGTGAAGATGTCAGCTACTTGTTGATCGGTTGGAACAAAATGAAGCTGAATTATTCCTTCCATGATATGTTCTCTGATGAAATGATATCTGATACTGATGTGCTTGGTGAGAGAATGTTGAACTGGATTTCCTGTCATAGTTATAGCACTTCGATTGTCATGGTAAATAGGAATTTTTGAATAGGACTGTTGAATATATTTGAGATGTCATGTCTAATATGTTTCATTTTTAGTTCTCAGATCTTAATAAACATGAAATATATGTTCTTACAGGAATCAGGACTTACTGGAAGTCAGAACTTAAAGATATCAGAAGTTAGATTATCAGAAGATAATATCAGAAGATGGATATCAGAACTTAAGTACTGGAGGACTTACAGTTAAGGAAGGAAGCTGATTTACAGGAAAGAAGATAGAGACTAATACAAGAAAAAGATATGCAAGGAAAGAGTTCGAGGACTAGAAGAATTATAAGATATCTGGTTGATATATTTTAGGAGACAGAATTATATTCCATATCAACTAGAAGTTATCTTGTAACTGTGTATCTATATAAACACAGACATAGGTTTACTCTATAAGAGTTACGATCATAGAGAAGATCATATAATTGTAACCTAGAAGCTCTCATGATATTTGTTCATCACTGAGAGAGAACAATTCCATTGTAACAGAGTTTGTTATATCGAATACATCTGTTTTCTGTTACTTGTGCTTTAAATCGATTTGATTGTATTCTACACTATATTCAACCCCCTTCTACAGTGTTGTGTGACCTAACAAGTGGTATCAGAGCCTATCTATTAACACACATACATTAAAGATCCAAAACAATCATGTCTGAAGAAGCAGAAAATCCGACCAAGCCCGCTAAAACTGAAGAAACTCCAAAGACTCAAACCCATAGTCGATATGAGACTATCAGGGTTCCCATGCTGAGACCGTCTGAATATCCCATATGGAAAGTGAAGATGGCTATGTTTCCGGAAGCTACAGATCCAGAATACCTTGACAGAATTAATGAGGACCGCATAAGCCAACCAAGCTCTCTATTCTAGTTGCAGATCAGCCAGCAAAGACCATACCAAAGGAGAAAAGTGAATACACAGCTGAAGATATCTCATCTATTGCCAAGGATGCAAAGGTAAGGCATTTGCTGCATAGTGCCATTGATAATGTCATGTCAAATAGGGTAATGCACTGCAAGAATGCAAAGGAGATATGGGATGCTTTAGAGACAAGGTGTCAGGGAACTAATGCAATCAAGAAAAACAGGAGGACTATACTCACCCAAGAGTACGAGCACTTTGACTCAAAAAGTGATGAGTCATTAACTGACTTATATGACAGGTTTGTCAAACTCTTGAATGATCTGTCACTGGTGGAAAAGGAATATGACATTGAAGATTCAAATCTAAAATTCCTTTTAGCTCTTCCTGAAAATTGGGATTTGAAAGCTACTATTATAAGAGATAACTATGCTCTTGATGAAACTACTCTTGATGAAATTTATGGAATGCTCAAGACTTATGAACTTGAGATGGATCATAGAAGCAAGAGACATGTGAGAAAGTCAAGAACAGTTGCTCTTAACGCTGAGGAGGAATCCCCCAAAGTGGTTGTCTTAAAGAAAGGAAAAGGAAAGGCTCTCATCATAAAGTCTGATTCAGAATCATCAAGTTTTGATGATGATGATTCAGAAACTGAAAGTCTACCTGAAATAGATGTTGATAAAGAGATGATGAAGATGTGTGCTCTTATGGTGAAGGGTATCACAAAGATAGCATACAGGAAATTCAGAAGAGGAAAGAAGTTTTCCAGGAAAGGTAGAAGTTCTGATTAGAAGGGCTTCAGAAAATCTAAAGGCAAAGGAGGAAACTCTGACAGAGGAGATTACTCAAATGTCAAATACTACAACTGTGGTGAGAAAGGCCACATATCTCCTGAATGCAAGAAAGGAAAGAGTGACAAAGGCAAGGCACTTGTCACAAAGAAGAAAAGCTGGACAGATACCTCAGATTCTGAAGATGAGGAGAACTATGCCCTAATGGCAAATGCTGATAGCAGTTCTGATGCTGCTGAGTTAAAGGTACCTCAAACAACTTATACTTTTCATACTGATGATATTACTGAGTTGAGATTATATCTTAAAACCATGTTTATTAGCTATAGAGATCAAACTTTAACATGTGAAAGATTAACTTCTGAAAATCTTGCTTTTAAAAAGAGGAATGATTATCTAGAAAAAGAGTTAGTTATGTTCCATCAAACTCAGAAAGATAGAGATAATGCTTTCTATGTAAGAGATGAAGTGCTAAAAATGAATAAATCCCTAAAAACTGAGTTAGAAAAGGAGAGAGAGATTATCAGGACTTGGACTAACTCTGGCAGAGCAACTCAGGATATACTAAGTAGTGGAAACTGGAAAGAGGGCTTAGGTTATGGAGATGAGAAAAGTGAAAAAGGAACTGAACAAGTTAAGCCAATTATTATTAAACAGACTACTAAGCCAAAGGTAAATCCTTTTAAATTTGTAGCTAAAACTGTAAAGTCTAATTCGGAAAAGATGAAAGATATTGAGACAAAAGTGATAGCAGAGTCAACTTCTGACAAATTAGAACAGGATAAACCAACTGAAGTTAACATAGGCTTAATGACAAAGAAGAAGATTAAACATAAGCTGAAAGATATTACCAGTGTAAACAAGGTAAAGAAAGCTAGGAAAAATAGGAATGCAAAGGAATGTGTGAATAAAAACAACAATTATATGCCTGTTCCTAATGCTCCTAGAAAGAAACGCTATAACTGTGGAAACTCTAACCATCTGGCTTCTTTTTGCAGAAAGAATAAGAATATAAACCCCTTACATTCTAAGTCAGGAGTTAAGAGTCAGTCTGTTAGGTTTAAGCCACAAAATCCTTGTTTTTTTGGTAGTATATGGCATTCCATTTATACTTGTAAGGAATATCATAGTTTATACTATGATTATTGTCAGATAAAACCTTCTTTGAAGAAAGTTACTTTAATTCCTTCTAGTATAAAGTATGATGCAAAGTCTGATACTGTCAATACTGATAAGAAAAATGTTAGCATAAACTCTGATGTTAAATCTGTTGCAAATGTTAACAAACTTAAAAAGGCCAAAGGATCCAAGCAAGACTGGGTCTTTAAAACTAACCTTTAGTGGTCTTTGTGATTGTAGGGCAATAGGAAGAACATCCTAGTTCTGGACAATGGATGTTCAGGACATATGAATGGATATAAAGCCCTGCTATCAGACTTTGTGGAGAAAGCTGGCCCAGAAGTTTCTTATGGAGATGGCAACATTGGGAAAACTCTGGGATATGGCAAGATCAATCTTGGGAATGTCATCATTGATTCGGTAGCTCTAGTCTCAGGACTTAAACACAATCTGTTGAGTATAAGTCAAATCTGTGATAGAGGTTATCATGTGGATTTCTTTGAAGAACACTGTGTAGTAATAAGTAATTCAACAGGCAAAGTGGTTCTGAAAGGATACAGGCATGGTAACATTTATGAATCCAGACTTTCAACAAGTATTGATGGTTCTGCAATCTGTCTGTTGAGTAGAGCATCAATTGAAGAAAGCTGGAATTGGCACAAGAAACTCTCTCATTTAAATTTCAACAATATAAATGAGCTTGTAAAGAAAGATCTTGTGAGAGGACTACCAAAAACAGTATTTGCTCCTGATGGCCTTTGTGATTCATATCAGAAGGCAAAACAAAGAAAATCTTCTTTCAAGAGCAAAACTGAATCATCATTTCTTGAGCCTTATCACCTACTGCATGTTGATCTATTTGGTCCAGTTAATGTAATGTCTATTGCAAAGAAGAAATATGCTATGATTATAGTGGATGAGTTCACAAGGTACACATGGGTGTACTTCTTGCACAAGAAGACTGAAACGGCATCTACCCTAAGTGATCATGTCAGACAGCTGGATAAATTGATCAAAGATTCTCTTAAAATCATAAGGAGTGATAATGGCACTGAGTTTAAGAATTCAATCATGGAAGAGTTCTACAAAGATCATGGAAACAAACAGGAATTTTCTGCACCTGGAACTCCACAGCAAAATGGAGTTGTAGAAAGAAAGAACAGAACTCTCATTGAAGCTGCACGAACAATGCTTGATGAAGCAAAGCTACCAACCTATTTTTGGGCTGAAGCTGTGCAGACTGTTTATTTTGCACAAAATGCTACACTTATAAACAAGCATGGAAAAACACCATATGAGATGGTGAAGAAAAAGAAGCCAAATCTGAAATACTTTCATGTATTTGGTTGCAAGTGTTTTTTTCTTAAGACTCATCCTGAGCAGCTGTCAAAATTTGATCTAAAAGCTGATGAAGGAATTTTTGTTGGATATCCACTTTCCACAAAAGCCTTCAGAGTCTACAATTTAAGAACAAGAGTTGTCATGGAATCTATCAATGTCTATTTTGATGATAAGAAGATTACTGGACTTGAAGATTTTGATGATCATGAACAACTGAGATTTGAGAATGAAGATTTAAATTTTGTTCCTGAAAATTCTGATCCTGTAAGTTCTGATCCTGTAAGTTCTGATGGATTAAGTTCTGATGTCTTTGAAACTGTGGTAATAACTCCAAAGGAAAATGCACCTGTCCAGGGGGAGCAAGCTGAAGATCCTACCACATCTCAAGACTCTCGAGAAGCATCAGAACCTGTCACTGGCTCTTCAAGTTTTGATTCATCTACTTCTGATGAGCCAAACTCTGATAATTCTGGAAGCTCTGCTTCTTCAACTCCTGAAAAATCAAATTCAAATTCTGAAATCTCAGAGAGCATAACTACAGGGGGATCATCAGAAGATGCTGATGGAGATAGCATGGATCATGGGGGAGGATCCAGTTCTAGAGATCAACTTCCATCTACAAGGAAGTGGACTAAAGCACATACACCTGATTTAATCATTGGAGATCCTGAAGCAGGTGTCAGAACTACAACCGCAACTTCAAATGAATGTCTCTATCATTCTTTTCTATCTCAGACTGAACCAAAGAAAGTGGAATAAGCTCTTCAAGATGCTGATTGGATGCAAGCAATGTAGGAAGAGTTAAATGAATTTGAAAGAAATAAAGTCTGGACCCTAGTGCCAAGACCAAAAAAAAGATCAGTTGTAGGTACAAAATGGGTGTTCAGAAACAAAACTGACAGTGATGGCATAATTACAAGGAATAAAGCAAGACTGGTTGCTAAGGGCTACTTTCAACAGGAGGGTACTGATTATGATGAAACATTTGCACCAGTTGCTAGATTAGAAGCCATAAGGATCTTTTTGGCTTATCCTGCTCACAAGAAGTTTAAAGTCTTTCAAATGGATGTGAAAAATGCTTTTCTCAATGGAGAATTGGAAGAAGAAGTATATGTTGAACAACCTCCAGGCTTTGTAGATCCCAAATTTACAAATCATGTCTAGAGGCTTGACAAAGCACTTTATGGCCTTAAGCAAGCTCCAAGGGCATGGTATAAGACTTTAGCTCAATTCCTTCTGGAAAGTGGATTTCACAGAGGCACAATTGACAAGACTTTATTCTACCTCAACCATGAAAGGACTTACTTTTGGTACAGATATATGTTGATGATATCATATTTGGTTCTACTAATTCCAAACTGTGTGAGAAGTTTGCAAAACTAATGCAGTCAAGATATCAAATGAGTATGATGGGAGAACTCAGCTATTTTCTGGGCCTTTAAGTCAAGCAAACTGAAGAAGGTACTTTTATCTATCAATCCAAGTATACCAGAAACTTACTGAAGAAATTTGGAATGCCAGATTGTTCAACTGCATCCACTCCCATGGCCACTACAACCAAGTTAGATAAGAATACTGGTAAATCAGTAGATATTACTAACTACAGAGGTATGATTGGCTCATTACTCTATCTAACTGCAAGTAAACCTGATATCATGTATACTACTTATCTTTGTCCAAGATTTCAGGCTGATCCAACATAACCTCATTTATTAGCTGTGAAAAGAATTTTCAAGTACCTTAAGGGTACAGATGATCTAGGATTGTGGTATCCTAGGGAATCAGACTTTAAGCTAATTGGTTACTCAGATGCAGTTTTTGCAGGATGCAAAATTGATAGGAAAGGCACTAGTGGAAGCTGCCAATTTCTTGGAGGCAAATTAGTTTCTTGGTTTAGCAAGAAACAAAAGTCAATTTCCACATCAACTGCAAAAGCAGAATATATTACTGCAGGGAGCTGTTGTGCACAGATTCTTTGGATGAAGAATCAGTTACTGGATTATGGGTTTGAATTTTCTAAAATCCCTATTTACAGTGATAATCAAAGTGCTATTGCTATGACAGGTAATCCAGTTCAACACTCAATGACAAAGCACATTAGCATTAAGTACCATTTCTTAGTTATTCCTTATTTCTAAGATGTACTGAAGTTTATCAGACTTTAATCTTTATCTGATATTTTGCTGAATGCACACACTTTCACTCCATATGAATGATGAAAATTATTGTGGTGATTAAGTTATTTTTGACAAACAGTTAAGTGTCAGTTGCATAAATTCTGAGGACAAGTTCTGATATAAGTTCTGATGATTAAACTCTGAAGAAAACAAATCAGTATTTGTATGACGAATCACAGAAAAAGATATTCACTTGTTGAGTATAGAAGCCATGTTCTGATGACTGTTAAAATATGATATAAGTTAGGTTCTGATATTAAATCCTGATGGACTCTTTGATGCTTACGTGGCATTTTTCTTTACTTGACTTATTTGTGGTAAAATCCGAAACAGTCATATTTAAATCAGAATAATTTGGGTGAGATAAAAACAGTCATAATCATTATGGGTTAGTGGTTAACGTGTATGTCTTGAAAACCTGCATGTGCACGGTAATTATTGCTTATTTTACGTGCCCATTAACTCCTATCTAGCCGTTTTTGACTGTTCACATGGTGCCAGGTGTAACATGTATATTATTCTTCAAAAATATAACTGTTAAGTGGAGAGAGTATATATATAGGAGTTAACAGATTTTATAATCTTTTACTTACTTTTCTATTTTTTATCTCTCTTATTCTCTCTCTGTGTAATGTTCTCAGAAGCATTTTCTTTCAGGACTTTTAACAAACACTTTGCAAACACTCTCCTTCGCACTTAATTTCTTACAGAGATGGCACCAATAGATGTAATTTTCAATGGAGCTAAGTTTGTTCCTAACAACTACTCCGCCATTCTTATCAAGGCTGAAGCTCCATCGGAACTTCACTTTATTCAAGATTTTCTCGCTAATTCTGATATTGGGTACGCTATAACCCAACCTGATGCAGTCTCTGGAACTCATGTGCTGGAGTTCTGGAGAAGTGGAGTATATGATGATGGTGGTGCTCAAGGGTCCCCAAGTATAATCTTTTCATCAGGGGAGGACGAGCATGTCGTAACTTTGGCTACAGTACGCCAAGCACTGCAGCTACCTGAGAACTGCGCCTATTCCACTGTTGAGGAGCCAGTTCTTCAAAATACGATGGCTAGTCTGGGGTATGAAAGGACATTGGCCAAGCTAGGTCAATTGAAGAGACCTTACATAAGGAGGGAATGGAGTTTCTTCTTTGACTGCATTACCAAGGCTTTTGTAAACAAATGTTCTAACTTTGATGCAATCCCCATATTCAGTCAACAAATCGGTTATGCTCTCATTAATTAAACTGATTTTGATTATGCAAGTGCTGTCTTAGGTTTCATTGGGGATAGGATGACAGAAGACAGAAATACTGTTTATTTTGCTAGATTCTGTCAGCTTATTTATAGTTTTTGTTGTGATGATAAGCCCCAATCAGCTAGTGAATTAATTCCATTATTCAGACTAGCTAAAAGAGCTTTTAATGACTTATTATCTACTGATAATAAGAAGGTTATGTTAAGACCCCTCCAAATACCTTTATCTGTCAAACAAGACTTAATAATCTATGATCCAGTAAAATACACTGCTTTATATCCTGATGTCCAACCATCAGAACCTCAACCATCAGCACCTACCACCTCTACACAAACACCTCAGACTTCTCAACCATCACCACAAACAACCAGATCTTCATCTTCCAAAACTTCTAAGAGGACAAAGTCTGTTCCTTAACCTCCAAAAAAGAGAAGGAAGATGATTCTCAGAGATGAGTCTGAGAGTGAAGAAGAGACAATTGAAGCACGAGTTCATGCATCTGAACCTGTGATAATTGAAGCTGAGAATATTACTTCTTAGAAAGAAAAAGCAGCTCAAAGTTCTGATACTTTGAAAAGGAAATTTGTACATTCTGATGCTGCTGAAGCAACTCCTTCATTAGCAAGGAGATTGAAGAAAATGAAGGCAAGGAGGTATTTGGCTAAAGCTATCTCAGAAGATATTGAAGAAGCTGAGGAAGGGGATCAGGAATCTCTAATCTCACAGGAACCGATTATCATTGAAGCCCTTCCAGCTCAAGCCAAAGACACTGTTATTGATAGTTCTTACCCCTCTTGTCTCTCCTATTAAAGCTACAGATGATGATAAAGAACAAACTGATAATTCTGAAATAGATATTCATAATTTGAATATACCTGAAGTTCTTTATCTGGAAGCTCCATCTACATCAAAGACACCAGCTCTGGAGATAAATTCTGCTGATCAGAATTTAGATGATGTTATTCCTGAATCTCTAGTTGCTTCACACACTGTTGAGCTATCAGAACACAATGAGTCTTCCTCAAGTTCTGATGATAGTGTTTCTGCTGAGACTCCAGTACCTATTCTGGGCAAGGAAGAATTGGTGAAGAAATTTGTTGAAACGGAAGCACATATTCCTTGGGATGATACTCACAGAGGTGTTGAGTGGACCAAGAAGTGGAATCAATCTGATTTTATTCCATGTTCTAAAGTTCTGACAAAACATATTGCAAAGGCTGATGAGTTGCTCACAAATGCTGATTTCAAGACACAACTCAAGATCACAGCTCTGTCTATAAAACATCTTCAAGGTCTACATACTGTTACTCATGAAAAGGTTGATACACTCAGAGAACAAGCTGATAAGCTAGATCAAGTACTCAAGCTTGATAAATACAGGTATATCAGACCTATTTCTGAAAAAGTTGCAGCCATTGAGAACACTCAAGAGAAGCAACAAGCCCAAATTGCTAAGGTTCTGGTTAATCAAGCTTCTCAGAAAGCTCAATTGGATGAAATCCAATCTTCAGTTGAACTTCTTCTTTCTCACTTACTTACTGATAATGCCAAAAAAGGGGGAGAAGGTAGTTAAGTCCAAATGCTCACCTACTCAAGAACTGAAGAAAAAGGATAATGAAAGTGATGACCAGGGAAACTCTGAAAAGAGCAGAGGTCAAAGAAAAATTCAAGGAAAATCTTCTATTCAGAATAAGTCAAGTTCTGATGTTGTGAATGCTCAAAGACTGAAGTCAAGTGGTGATAAACAAAGTCTGATGTCATGTTCTGATATTCTGATTCAGTCAGGATCTAAAGACTCTTAGAGGTTTTTGCAAACTCTGAAGTCAAAGGGGAAGCAGACTACTATTTATTACAAAGATCCTAAAATCCAGACACTTGATGAGGAGATAGCAAGAAGATTATTTTTGAAACACAATCCAGGAATGGATTTAGAAACTCTCAAGGAGGAAGAAGCTAGATTTGCTGCTGAGAAGACAAATCCTAAGTCTAAAGCTTCTGATGCAAAGAAACCTCCAAGGCCTAAGGAGAAAGGCATTGTGATCAAGGAGAAATCAATCAATGAGGCATCTAAAGCCAAAACAAGATCACAAATTGAGATTGATTCTAAATCAAAAGGAAAAGAAAAGGTTGGTGAACCTTTAAAGAAAAAGAAAAATTCTTCCATTCCAGTCTATCAAACTACATTGCATGATGATGATTTGATAGAAGATGAAACTGTTCAAATTCTGAAAAGAAGAAAGACAAGTGAAGATTCTAAAACAACCTCTGACACTGCTTAAGTTGTTCTTCAGAATAAAGGACAGCAAGCTACAGAAGAAACAACAAATTTTGATCAAGTTGATTTGGACAAAATGACAATTGCTGATAAGAAGAAGCTGTTATGGAAGAAAGCTACTCTAGTTGAACCAAAATCCAATCTCATGATGAGTCAACTTGCTACATTTGGGTTGAGATCCAAGCAACCTCGAGATACAGCTGGATTAGGTTCTGACGAAGAGAAGATTCAAATAGGAGTAGAGGTTACTCTAAAATATCCTTTCATATTGACAGACAAGCCATATGAACAAATCAAACAAAGACACCTTGACAAGGTGTTGTCTGCTCAAGTTGTGATAGATGCTCATGATAAGGAGAATCTAAAATATAAATTGATCTTATTTCTCAATGATGGAAGGACTTACAGATTAGCTGATTCCGATGTATTAAAGAAGTCTATCAGAGAGCTTCAATATATTTATTATCTTATGGAAGTAAAATCTGATGTTACAAGAAGATGGTCAGAATATATTTTGAAGGCTATAAGAGATCTATTCAGAATCTCTGGTACAAAGACTTCTCATTACAGTCCAATGATTACTGAAGGTGATGGAAGAGAAATTCCTATGTTGAAGAATTCTGCTAAGGTGGAAGTTATTCTGAAAGGAAGATGCTTATGTTATAATGAAAACTCTTCACACCCTAAGGTTATCAGACTTGGTGATGGACTTGAAAAACATCCACTCAAGCTCTCAGAACAGCCATTTATCAAATTGGTGATAGTAAAGAAGAAGAACTGATGCAGGTCAAAGCACAGTTAGCTGAAGTTCTGAAGAAAGCTAAAGATAATCTGATAAGAGATTTTGTTAAGAATCATTATGGATTCAGATTGATTCAGTGATGCTGGTAAAGCTGGATGTTTTGTAAGTTGTAATTATTTGTTTAGTCAAACTCTTATTGCATTTGAACTTAAATGTTTTTGACATCATCAAATCTATTAACTTGTACATTCTTGCATAATTTACAAGTTGGGGGAGATTGTTGAATATATTTGAGATGTCATGTCTGAAGGGTTTTTTAGCTGGGTTGACGCAAATAGGGTTTATAATAGTATATTTATAGGCAAAATTTTCAGCTGAAAATTTTCCATAAAATATTATTATTATTAACCCTTTAATTGATTATTCTTATTAACCAATTAACTAATAATTAAAACACCTTTTAATCATTAATCCCTTTTCTAAACATTTTAGAAATATAATTCTCTCACTTGATTTAATTTCCAAAATTAAATTCTTAATTAATAATATTAAGAACTTTTCTTAATTAATTTATAATTAATTAAATCTCATTTAATCAATTATTAAATCTGCTAATTAATTATTTATTTCACAAATAAATAATTACCAGCCATTATTAATTAATTTCTCCACCATTAAATCATTCTCTTTTATGGTGTGACCCTGTAGGTTCAATATTAAGCCGGTAGT